>NW_022436952.1:35781161-35827277 GCF_009761245.1 Sapajus apella
TTTAGTAGAGACGGGGTTTCACCATGTTGACCAGGATGGTCTCGATCTCATGACCTCGTGATCCACCCGCCTCGGCCTCCCAAAGTGCTGGGATTACAGGCTTGAGCCACCGCGCCCGGCTGTACTTTCTTCTTAAGAAATATTTTTTATTATTTTTTGTAGAGAATGAGGGTCTAGCTTTGTTGCCCAGGCTGGTCTTGAACTCCTGGCCTCAAGCAATCCTCCCCAGCCTTGGCCTCCCAAAATGCTGGGATTACAGGCATGAGCAACCATACCCAGCTGGTTACTTGTACTTTCTGTATTCTGTGTCTGATACTGAGCATCTTGCCTGATACAGTGTGTGCTGAATGAATCATTGGATCGAATGAGGATAGACGAGTGGTTTTCTACAAATCATCTTCATCTCATTCCTTTAATTCATCAAATACTTGTTCAATGTATTTTTTTCTTAGCCTCTCTAGGGAAATGGCATCTTAATTTATACGTATAGAATCTCCCTGTTCACAGACATGCCTCAAACCTAACTTAATTTGAGACAGGAGTGATAATATTTGGAACTCTGAAACTAATTTTTTTTTTTTTTAGATGGAATCTCACTTTGTTGTCCAGGCTGGAGTGCAGCGATGCAATCTTGGCTCAGCGTAACCTCTACCTCCTGGGTTCAAGTGATTCTCCTGTCTCAGCCTCCCAAGTAGCTGGGATTACAGGTGTGCACCACTAAACCCAGCTAATTTTTTTTGTTTGTTTGTTTTAACACAATGTAAACAAACACCCAGCTAATTTTTATACTTTTAGTGGAGATGGGGTTTTGCCATGTTGACCTGGTTGGTCTCAAACTCCTGGCCTCAAGTGATCGTCCTGCCTGAGCCTCCCAAAGTTCTGGGATTACAGGCATGAGCCACCATGCCCAGCATTGAAAGTAATTTAAATATTGATTTTTTTCTTTAACTGTGAACTCATTCTGTTCAAATAGGGAACCTCATATTCCAAACATGTGCCAGGAAGGAAGAAGTTGCGTGATGATACAATCATAAGAACTGATTTTTTGGCTGGGCATGGTGGCTTATGCCTAGCTGTTTTTTATTCACTTAAAAATACGGCCAGGCGCAATGGCTCACACCTGTAATCCCAGCACTTTGGGAGGCATAGGCGGGCAGATCACTGGAAGTCAGGACTTCAAGACCAGCCTGGCCAACATGGTGAAAACCCATGTCTACTAAAAATACAAAAATTAGCTTGACATGGTGGCGCACGCCTGTAGTCCCAGCTACTCAAGAGGCTGAGGTAGGAGAATTGCCTGAACCCACAAGGTGGAGGCTGCAGTTATCCAAGGTCGTGCCATTACACTCCAGCCAGGGCAACAGAGTGAGACTCTGTCTCAAAAAAAAAAAAAAAGCCAGGTGTGGTGGTGCCCACCTGTAGTTCCAGCTACTCAGGAGACTGAAGTGGGAGAATCACTTCAGCCTGGGGACAGAGTAAGAACCTGTCTCAAAAAATATATATATTTTTAAGTTTAAGTTTCACATTAAACTGTGAAATGAGCCAGTGGCAGTAGGGATGCATATCCAGTAGATAGATATTTGAATTAGACTTAAAAGGACATGATGATGGATATGAGAGTAGGGATGAAGAAGAGAGCTAAACTGGATTTATAGGCCGGGCACAGTGGTTCACGTCTGTAATTCCAGCACTTTGGGAGGCCAAGACAGGTGGATCACTTGAGCTTTTTGGTTGTTGTATTTTTAGTAGAGACAGGGTCTCACCGTGTTGGCCAGGCTGCTCTCGAAGTCCTGACCTCTTAGACCATTTATATCTAATGTTATTGTGGTTCTTTTTGAGATGGATTCTTGCTCTGTCACCAGGCTGGAGTGAAGGGTCGCAATCTCAGCTCACTGCAACCTCCACCTCCCAGATGGAGGCAATTCTCCTGCCTCAGCCTCCTGAGTAGCTGAAACTACAGGTGCATGCCACCACACCCAGCTAATTTTTGTATTTTCAGTAGAGACAGGGTTTCACCATGTTGGCCAGGATGGTCTTAATCTCTTGACCTCGATATCCTCCCGCCCCCACCTCCCAAAGTGCTAAGATTACAGGCATGAGCCACCATGCCATATTGAGAAGTTATGGCCTAAGCCTGCCATTTACTTACTCGTGTTTTATGGGAACCTGAAAACACTGTGTAGCCTGCTGTTAATGGGTGGAATGCTTCTAAATTTGGATTAGATACTGTTGGTTGATGGTATTGTTGAGTTCTATTTTATTCTTGCTGATTTTTCCTGTCTAGTTAGTACTAACAGTTGTTTCGAGAGGAATGTTTTATTTATTTATTATTTATTTATTTAGGAGACAGAATCTTGCTCTGTCACTCAGGCTGGAGTGCTGTGGTGTGATCTGCAACCTCCGCCTCACAGATTCAAGTGATTGTCCTGCCTCAGCCTCCTGAGTAGCTGAGGAACTACAGGTACAAACCACCATGCCCAGCTAATTTTTTTGTTTGTTTGTTTTAGTAGAGAGAGGGTTTTGCCATGGTGACCAGGCTGGTCTCAAACTCCTGACGTCAAGCAATCCACCCGTCTCAGCCTCCCAAAGTGTTGTGATTACAGGTCATATATATATGTATAGATGCATATGTATACACATATATATTTTATTTATTTCAGACTCTGGAGTAGCTGAGACTATATATATCTCTATCTATCTATCTGTCTATCTATCTATCTATAGAGAGAGAGATTTGAGACAGGGTCTTGCTCTGTCACCCAGGATGGAGTGCAGTGGCATGATCATGGCTCACCACAGCCTCAACCTTCTGAGCTCAAGTGATGCCCCTGCCTCAGCCTCTTGAGTAGCTCAGACCACAGGCATGCACCATCATGTCAGGCTAATGTTTAAATTTTCTGTAGAGATGAGGTCTCACTATGTTGCCCAGGTTGATCTTAAACTCTTGAGCTCAAATGATTCTCCTTTTGGTTTTTTTTTTTTTTTTTTGAGATGGAGACTCTATTGCCAGGCTAGAGTGCAATGCATCTCAGCTCACTGCAACCTCTGCCTCCTGGGTTCAAGCGATTCCCCTGCCTCAGCCTCCCAAGTAGCTGGGACTAGGCATGTACCATCATGCCTGGCTAATTTTTGTATTTTTAGTAAAGACAGGGTTTCACCATGTGGGCCAGGCTGGCCCCAAAACTCCTAACCTCAGGTGATCTGCCCACCTTGGCGTCCCAAAATGCTGGGATTACAGGCGTGAGCCACTGCTCCTGGCCCTGAAGAATATTTTCACTGAACATACAATTCTGGGTCAACAATTCTTTTTTTTTTTTTTATTTTTTCTTGAGATGGAGTTTTGCTCTTGTTGCCCAGGCTGGAGTGCAGTGGCATAATCTCAGCTCACTGCAACCTTTGCCTCCTGGGTTCAAGTGATTCTCCTGCCTCAGCCTCCCGAGTAGCTGGGATTACAAGCATGTCCCACACCTGGCTGATTTTGTTTTTTCAGTAGAGACAGGGGTTTCTCCATGATGGTCAGGGTGGTCTCGAACTCCCGACCTCAGGTGATCCACCCGCCTTGGTCTCCCACAGTGGTGGGAGTACAGGCGTGAGCCACTGCGTCCAGCCTGGGTCAACAATTCTTATTTTTTCCCCCATTACTTGAAGAATACTTTGCCACTTCCTTCTTCTGGCTCCCGTTTCTGAGGAGAAATCCAGTTGTAATTATTTTTGTTTGTACATAAGATGTCATTTTTCTCTTCTTGCTTTCAAGATCTTTTTTTTTTTTTTTTTTTTTTGAGATGGCGTCTCACTCTTGTCACCACGGCTGGAGTGCGATGGCATGATCTTGGCTCACTGCAACCTCCACCTCCTGGGTTCAAGCAATTCTCCTGCCTCAGCTTCCCGAGTAGCTGGGATTACAGATACCCACCACCATGCCAGGCAAAGTTTTTGTATTTTTAGTAGAGACGGGGTTTCACATATGTTGGCCAGGCTGGTCTTCATCTCCTGGCCTCGTGATCTG
The DNA here is from genome assembly GCF_009761245.1 of Sapajus apella. Classification (NCBI taxonomy): domain Eukaryota; kingdom Metazoa; phylum Chordata; class Mammalia; order Primates; family Cebidae; genus Sapajus; species Sapajus apella. The sequence goes on from NW_022436952.1 coordinate 35,785,168, forward strand.
CCCGCCATATCTCCCAAAGTGCTGGGGTTATAGGCGTGAGCCACCACGCCCAGCCTCTGTTTTTGTAATTTTAATAGAGACCAGGTTTTCACCATGTTGACCAGGATAGTCTCAAATTCCTGACCTCAGGTGATCCACCCACCTTGGCCTCCCAAAGTGCTGGGATTACAGACGTGAGCCACCGTGCCCAGCTTTAACTTATTTTATATCTCAAAGACCTTTTTCCAAATAGTCACTATTACAGATTCTGGGATGTAGATATGGCTTTTTGTTGGCTACCATTCAACTCAGTACAGTAGTGTTTGGCTGGAATAGAGTGGTTGTTGGCTAAAAGTTTTCTGTCTTGCTAGGCCGCCCCTTTCCTTGTCTTTGGCTAAAGAGAGCAAGATTTTTGTTGGGGCTTTTGTTTGTTCTGTGTCTATTGACATTTCCAAGTTACCAGCTTTTTCAGCCCCAAGTCTGGGATACATAAGGCAAAGAGAAAACACAAAGAACTTACTACTGTGTCATTCCTTGGATTCTGAGGTCCCTAGCTAGTTGGCCATTTTTCAGAGTCGTCTTCTTTGTGTTATATATATTCCAGGATTTTTTTAAAGAGTCGAGTGGGTGGCGGTGTAAAAAAAAAAAAAAAGAGTCTAGCTCTACTGTCCAGGATAAAGTGCAGCGGTGTGATCTCAGCTCACTTCAACCTCTGCCTCCTGGGTTCAAGCGGTTCTCATGCCTCAGCCTCCAAAGTAGATGAGATTACAGGCATGTGCCACCAGGCCCAGCCAATTTTTGTATTTGTTTGTTTGTTTGAGACGGAGTCTCGCTCTGTTGCCCAGGCTGGAGTGCAATGGCGCAATCTTGGCTCACTGCAAACCCTGCCTCCCAGGTTCCAGCAATTCTCCCGCCTCAGCCTCCTGAGTAGCTGGGACTACAGGCACAATGCCCCTACACCTGGGTAATTTTTGTATTTTTAGTAGAGATGGGGTTTCACCATGTTCGTCAGGCTGGTCGTGAACTCCTGACCTCGTGATCCACCTGCCTTGGCTTCCCAAAGTGCTGGGATTACAGGCATGAGCCACTGTGCCTGGCCCAGATTTATATTTCTCAGAAAGTTACCTTTTGAGCACCCTCTCCCAGAAGTGGAGGAAGGGCTCTGCTAAAATAAGGCACTAATCCAAGAAAGAAGAAATAAAATACTGTTTGGAAATATGAGATGCAACACTAGATTTGCGATAGGCAAACTACATATTCTGACACTGATTGGTTAATGTGTGTAGGCAGTTTTGAACCAACTTAGGAAATATCTAAATGGTATTTCAAGACTCTGTCTCGAAAAAAAGGAAGAGAAATAGAGGTCTGAAAAATCTGTTTATTCTAGCCAACACTTCATTGATAGTGGCTGGTAAAATAATTCTGGTTGGCCGAGCTCAGTGACTCACGCCTGTAATCCCAGCACTTTGGAAGGCTGAGGCAGATGGATCACTTGAGGTCAGGAGTTCAAGACCAGCCTGGCCAACATGGTGAAACCCCGTCTCTATTAAAAATACAAAAATTAGCCAGGAGTGATGGTGCACACCTGTAATCCCAGCTACTCGGGAGGCTGAGGCAGGAGAATCACTTGAACCCAGCAGGCAGAAGTTGCAGTGAACTGAGATTAAGCCACTGTACTCCAGCCTGAGCAACAGAGCAAGACTCCATCTCAAATAAACAAATAAATAAAACAATTCTAGGTTGGGAGATCCTTTCTGCTTAGAATGATTGCATTGCTCCATTGTATTATAGATTCTGAGGTTGAAAAGTTTGATACCATCCTGAAGCCTGTTCTTTTGTTTCTCTTTGGAAGACTGTGTTATCTTCTCTTTGTTCTCAGTCTTTTTAAGTCAGTAAAATATGAGCCGTGTAACTTATGTAACTGCTGACCCTCTGGATATTTGAGTTTGTAATACCTCCTTTAAACCCGTAAGATTATAAATTTCTTGAGGTTTTTTTATCTTTTATAGCAGTTGTTCTCAAGTCACTTGGAGAGCTTTGTTAAAATAAAAAAAATTCTGATTTAGTTGGTCTCAGGGGAAATGAAGCTTTTTTTCCCCTTTTTTTTTTTTTCTTCTGAGATAGAGTCTCACTCTGTCAACCAGGCTGGAGTGCAGTGAGTGGCATGATCTCGGCTCACTGCAACCTCTGCCACTCGGGTTTAGGTGATTCTCTGCCTCAGCCTCCAGAGTAGCTGGCATTACAGGTGCGTGCCACAACGCCGGGCTAATTTTTTTCATTTTTAGTAGAGATGGGGTTTCACCATCTAGACCAGGCTGGTCTTGAACTCTTGACCTCGTGATCCACCTGCCTCGGCCTCCCAAAGTGCTGGGATTACAGGCGTGAGCCACCGCGCCCGGCCCTTTTCCCTTTCTTTTTAAAGAAATTAGATGATTCTGTTGTGGAGGCTGACAGGAGTAACTACTCCAAAGCAATAAAGGTTGGTCTGCATAGTAATTAATGAATTAATTAGAGATGGAGTCTTACTATGTTGCTCAGGCTGGTCTGGAACACCTGGGCTCAAGCAATCATCCCACTTTAGCTACCATAACCCAACTGATTTTTTAAAAATCTAAATTCATTCTATTGAAAACTCATTTATTCTGAAATTATTTTTTGTATTCTCTGTCCTTTATAAAATGAAAGTAACAGTAGATGCCATGTTTGTAAATATTTTTATATGAAATAAAAAAATTTTTAAATGTTTATTACTGGTCCGTGAAATCCAACAGTGTAGGACCTACTTAGTAGCCTACATTTTTTGATATATGGGTGTCTGATAAAGACTTTTGAACTAAAACTAGTACTTTCTTTTTAAAAAACAAAAACCATATTCAGTAAAACTAACAAATACTTCTATCCCATAAAATTTAATGTCAATTAAAAAAAATTGGCCAGCCATGGTGGCTCACACCTGTAATCCCAGCACTTTGGGAGGCTGAGGCAGGCGGATCATTTGAGGTCAGGAGTTCAAGACCAGCCTAACCAACCTGGTGAAAACCAGTCTCTATTTTAAAAAAAAAAAAATTAGCCGGTGTGGTGGCGTAGGTATCTATAGCCCTAGCTACTTGGTAGGCTGAGGCAGAAGAATCGCTTGAACCTGGGAGGTCGAGGTTGCCGTAAGCCCGGATTGCACCACTGCACTCCAGCCTCGGCAACAGAGCGAGACTCTCTGAAATAAAATGAAATAAAATAATTGACCTTTCTATGCCACTTCTACACATTAATCTTATATAAAGCAGTATTAGGAAAAAATTGTTTTTGTAGCATTAGACTGATTATATAATCTTGAGATGTCCATTTGTGTGTGTGTGTGTGTGTGATAGAGTCTTGCTCTATCACCAGGCTGGAGGGCAGTGGCGCAATCTTGCCTCACTGCAACCTCCGCCTCCTGGGTTCAAGCGATTCTTCTGCCTCAGCCTCCTGAGTAGCTGGGACCACAGGCACGTGCCACTATGCCCAGCTATTTCTTGTATTTTTAGTAGAGATGGGGTTTCACCATGTTGGCCAGGCTGGTCTCGATCTCTTGACCTCGTGATCCGCCCGCCTCAGCCTCCCAAAGTGCTGGGATTACAGGTGTGAGCCACCGCGCCCGGCCTGAGATGTCCATATTCTTAAACTATCTTAAAGAAGAAGGGGGCTGGGTGCAGTGGCTCACACCTGTAATCCCAGCACTTTGGGAGGCTGAGGTGGGCAGATCACAAGGTCAGGAGTTTGAGACCAGCCTGACCAACATGGTGAAACCCCGTCTCTACTAAAAATAATCAGCTCGGCGTGGTGGCAGGCGCCTGTAGTCCCAGCTACTCGGGAGGCTGAGGTAGGAGAATCCTTTGAACCAGTGACTCCAAGGTCACAGTGAGCCGAGATCACACCACTGCACTCCAGCTTGGGTAGGTATCTAGAACAATAACTGGCTCTTGGCTTAAGTGGAGGACTCAGGTTGGCCAAGCAGTTTGGTTATAGGGAAGGGAATGGTGATGCTAAACTAAGAGCCATTTATTGTTCTAGGAACCTTGCTGAGGAAGGTACTTTTTTTTTTTTTTTTGGAAGGTACTTTTAATACCATTTTTACAGATGAAGAAATAAATTTGGCCTGGCTAAGTAACTTTCTGAGTTATAAAGTTGCAAGCACAACCAAAGCTGGGATTCAAATCCATGCCTAATTCCAAAGCCTGTAATTCTTCCACTGCAATCTTGGCCTCCCAGATTCAAGCAATTCTCCTGCCTCAGCCTCTCGAGTAGCTGGGATTACAGGCACACACCACCACGCCCAGCTAATTTTTGTATTTTTAGTAGAGACGGGGTTTCACCATGTTGGCCAGGATGGTCTCAATCTCTTGACCTTGTGATCTGCCTGCCTCGGCCTCCCAAAGTGCTGGGATTACAGGTGTGAACCACAGTGCTTGGTCTTGCTCTGTCTCCCAGGCTGGAGTGCAATAGCACAATCTAGGCTCACTGCAAACTGTACCTGCCTGGTTCAAGTGATTTTCCTGTCTCAGCCTCCCGAGTAGCTGTGATTTCAGGTACCTGCCACCATGCGCAGCTAATTTTTGTGTGTGTGTGTTTTTTTTTTTTTTTTGAGACAGAGTTTCACTCTTGTTACCCAGGCTGGAGTGCAATGGCGCGATCTCGGCTCACCGCAACCTCCGCCTCCTGGGTTCAGGCAATTCTCCTGCCCCAGCCTCCTGAGTAGCTGGGATTACAGGCATGCACCACCGTGCCCAGCTAATTTTTTGTATTTTTAGAGACGGGGTTTCACCATGTTGACCAGTATGGCCTCAATCTCTTGACCTCATGATCCACCTTCAGCCTCCCAAAGTGCTGGGATTACAGGCGTGAGCCACCGTGCCTGGCCAATTTTTGTATTTTTTAGTAGAGGTAGAGTTTTGCTGTGTTGGCCAGGCTGGTCTTGAACTCCTGACCTCAGGTGATCCATCCACCTCAGCCTCCCAAAGTGCTGGGATTTCAGGGGTGAACCACTGTGCCTGGCCAATGACTGCAGTTTTGACATGTAAGCACTGGGAGCTTGAAGCAGGATCTTGGTCTTACACAACTTCCCATTCCCAGTTCTTGGAAAAAGTGCTGGCACAGATACTCAATAGATGAATAGAATGGCTACTAGTGATACAGCACACTAGAAAAGCAGGTAGATGCTATTTGGGTTATGAAAAAGGATGTAGTAGTAGTTTGGACATAAATATCATTCCAAGATTTGGCAGTAGCTCAAGACTGTAATTCCAACACTTTGGGAGGCCAAGGCAGGAGAATCACCTGGGGTGGTCTGGAGTTTAAGACCAGCCTGAGCAATATGATGAAACCCCATCTCTCTCAAAAATTAGCTGAATGTGGTGGCATGCACCTGTAATCCCAGCTACTCAGGAGACTGAGACAGGAGAATCACGTGAATCTGGCAGGTGGAGGCTACAGCGAGCTGAGATTCATGTCATCACACTCCAGCCTGGGCAACAAGAGCGAAACTCCATCTCAAAAAAAAAAAAAAAAAAAAAAAAAAGGCCAGGTGTGGTGGCTCACGCCTGTAATCCCAGCACTTTGGGAGGCCAAGGCGGGCCAATCAGAAGTTTGAGACCAGCTTGACCAACATGGTAAAACCTCCTCTCTACTAAAAATACAAAAAAAATTAGCCGGGCATGGTAGCATGCGATCTCAGCTCACTGCAACCTCCACCTTAAGCGATTCTCCTGCCTCAGCCTCCTCAGTAGCTGGGATTACAGGCACCCACTGCCAGGCCCAACTATTTTTGTATTTTTAGTAGAAAGAAGGCGTTCACCATGTAGGCCAGGCTGGTCTCAAAATCCTGACCTTAGGTGATCCACCCGCCTCAGCCTCCCAACCAAAGTGCTAGGATTATAGGCGTGAACCACCACGCCCAGCCCTCACTCCATGAGCTTTTTTTTTTTTTTTTTTTTTACCAGAGATGGAGTCTTGCTCTGTCACCCAGGCTAGAGTGCAAATGGTATGATCTCTGCTCAGTGCAACCTCTGCCTCCTGGGTTCAAGCAATTCTCCTGCCTCAGCCTCACAAGAAGGTAGGATTACAGACGCATGCCACTACACCTGGCTGTTTTTGTATTTTTAGTAGAGAGTGTGTTTCACCATGTAGGCCAGCCTGGTCTCAAACTCCTGACCTCATGACCCACCCACCTTGGCCTCCAAAGTATTGGGATTATAGGTGTGAGCCACCTCACCTGGCCTCTATGAGCTTTTTAATGGCCAAATTCCTTTTTTTTTTTTCACTAAAAAGAAAAAATCCACAACAAAAGATGCATAGTTGTGTGGGTGACTAATATGATAATTGACATTACTCTGAACTATAAATTTTAAAATATTTATGTAATACCATAAATACTAGTTGTAATTGATGAAAGCAGGATTTCACATTAAGATTTTCCTATTATCTTATTAGCTCTGACTCACCATTTGAGGCTGGATCCTTACCATGCTATCTAAACTGAAATTGTAATGCTCACACATTAACAATGCATAATAACAAAAAAACCCAAAACAAAATACAACTTTTATATTATTGAACTTTATGTACAAAATCATTTGATTTCAAATAAACATTTAATGTAAAAACAATGTTCTTTTAAACTGAATTTTTTTTACATCTACTGTACCATTCAAATGCTTTATCATCTTACATGATTTCTTCAAAATCTTATCAAGGGTACATATAGAAAAGCATTTTTTTATAAATAGAAACAAAGGGATTTTTTTCAGCTTTTACGATGACATAAAAAGTTTACTCAACAGAAGTAATTTTATTACTATTTGGGGGAGGGAATCACCGACTTTTTGTGCAAACAATGCTAGCCTTCTTTTAAGCATTAAGAGCATAACTGCTTAAGAAATGACATAAGCAATAATTCTACACCTACATCTCCCCTAAAATAACCTATTTTGTTTTTTACATATGTGCACAGCTTTAGCAAATTAAAGCCCGAGATAAATGCTCGAGATCTACTATCCAGAGGCAAAATCAGAGTTTACTAGAACTCATCATTTGGAGAGCTTACAAATCAAGGAATCTGTAATGAAAGCTGCAGTTTCCCTCTTTCCTATTTTTTTTTAACACAAAAATCAGTGACTAAGAACTTAATACTGGATGACAAATCACATCCACACTATTCGTTAAATAGCCTCACAGTTAAACACATCTTAAAGACCAATCAAATCAGTATTTACATTTTATAAATTTCTGAAGACACCATTAGAAAGCTTATATATCCCTTCATTAAACAAAATAGGGAACTGCATCTGATGGTGGTGGAATGAAATTTTAAAATTAAAAATACCTGTATTTACAGCAGCATTGATCCTTTATAAATAAAGAATATGAAAATGCAATATCTTTAAGGATAATAAAAAATTGAGGTGATGTTACTCAACCACAGTGCTCGGAGTTGGAATAAAAACCTATTGGTGCTTGTTAATGTGCCAGTAGTGAAACCACTTTCTGTTGGAGAAAATCCAACTGCAAATATGTGCGTGAAACACATATAACACAGGGCAAAATTGCTCAAAATGATTCAAGTCAGCTTATCTGCATTGGATATTCTATTCATGAAACACATTACAAAGACATCCTTGTAAAGAAATAAAAGGTATTAACAGTTTTCTGTTCACTCTTGTAAAACACTTCTCCCCTTATAAGTGACATCTTAAAATCTCAAATATGTTCTTCCCTTGGTTTGCAATCCTAATTTAAAGATATGAACAGCTTTATTTTCCATGTGATTATCAAATTTAAAAAAAAAAATCAAAACAAGCAAAATGTTCAAGTTTAAAAAAAAAAACATCCTGGGTGAGCAATGCACTAAAATTATCCACGTGAAAACAAATGGTCAGTAATCTCATAAACCAACATAGCATTTCACTGTCAACAATGTGAAAAATTAATATCTTCTCAAACAGGCATAAGATGAAGAAGTGCTATTTTTAAATTGTAAAATGAATTTATGTAATATAAAATATCCTACATTATAATTTTCCATTCCAAATTGATAAATGATTTCAAAAACAAGGATTAAAGTTTGATTGCAAATAGCAATGCAATATAATTTCATAAAAATCCTTCAATTTCTATTTTTCTCCTTTTTTATAGTTGATACCTGAAGACTTCAATTTCTAAAGGGGACCCATTCCAATTTTCCCTCCCCAAGAAACTGTCTCACAATTACAAAATAGAAAAACAGCCAGTCATAATTGCAAAAAAAACATTCTAATTTAAATATAAGAAATAATTTCTAGAGTACCAATTCAACATATTTGATAACTGAATGTAAAAACACTTTCTTTGAAATATTGCTTTTCATGCTTAAACTACAGAATGTTTCAAGACATCAAAAAAACTGATATACACATAATGCTGCATAATGAAGTAGAACCTTGATACAAATATCCTTGTTGAAATCATTTACTTCATCTAACAGTGCCTGTTTGGAACCTATGATTAAAAATAAAAAGAAAAACATAATTCTTCTTGGAGGATGAATTCCCTAAAATGCAATTTCAGTGTCTGTCCATATTATGGGGTTAGATCTTTTCAGAGTTTTTGTTTTTTGCTCTGTTTTGAAACCCCTGAGACACTATCTGTTTCCAAAGCTTTCTCTTTTGAATTAATTTCACTAAATCCATTTGCTGTCCCATTTTGTTCTTCAGTTATTTCTTCGTTTGCAGGGGAAGCAGATTCGCCCTTTTCTAATTTTTGCTGCATTTCACGGAGCTTGGTAACAGCTTTATCTATTGACATTATGCTAATAAGATTAAAGTCATGCATGCTGACTAGATGAAGCATGAAGTTTCGACATAAATTCTTCTTAATTATTTTCTGTCCATAATTTTCTACAAACAGCATACAGGCATGATTCATTTGATTGTCAGCAATAAACCTATTTAATAAAAACAAAACATCAATAACAATACAAAGCACTGTCAAATGCAATAGTGACAACAATTATAACAATAAGACTCTACCCAATTCCAGTAAATGAATGATGATTAAACAAGCAGTAAAACTATAGTGAAACTTAGATTCAATCACCTGAATGAGCTTACCATTCAGAAACTTCAAGAGATTTAATCTAATGAGCTTATACAGGTGCCATTAGAACAGTAGACATAATTTCCGTTTTTGTTTTTTTTTAAGAGACGTGGTCTTGCTGTGTTGCCCAGGCTGGAATGCAGTGGCTATTCACAGGCGCGATCCCACTACTGATCAGCACAGGAGTTCTAACCTGCTCCATTCCGACCTGGGCTGGTTCACCCCTCCTTAGGCAACCTGGTGGTCCCCTGCTCCCGGGAGGTCACCATATTGATGCCAAACTTACTGTGGACACTAGATCAGCATAGTGCACTACAGCCCAGAACTTCTGTGCTCAAGCAATCCTCCCACCTAAGCCTCCTGAGTAGCTGGGACTACAGGCACGTGCCACCGTGCCCGGCATAATTTCTGTTCTTAATGAAATTAAATAAGCAGCCTTAAAAGTATAAAATATTTTCTCTTAAGAGGCCTGGCACAGCGGCTCATGCCTGTAATCTCAGCACTCTGAAAGGCTGAGGTGGGTGGATCACAAAATCAGTAGAAGGAGATGAGCCTAGCCAGTATGGTGAAACCCACTCTCTACTAAAAATACAAAAATTAGCTTGGCATGGTAGCAGGTTCCTTTAGTCCAGCTACTCAGGAGGCTGATGCAGGAGAATCACTTGAACTCAGGAGGCAGAGGCTGCAGTGAGCCAAGATCGCATCACTGCACTCCAGCCTAGTAACAGAGACTCCCATCTCAAAATATACATACATTTTTTTCTCTTGCCAGCACCACTTCCATTAATTCTCCCTATACACACTAACAATCCCCTTTATTTTTTCTCTTGTTCTTGACATGCTTTCCTATTACAGAAGCAGTACTTCTCTAACTGAAAATCCAACATAAAATATGTAAAGCCTCCCTATAGGTTTTAAAACATCAGCCTATCTACCACTTTGGAATGCCACTAATACAATGAACCCCAAAAGTTGCTACATGAATAGATTTGGATTAATGAACGGAATGAGAACTGAATAAAGTAATTTGACTATATCTTGAAACTAGCATGTCAAGATAAAAGAAGAAAAACAGATTAACCCAACCCTCCACATACATACTTCACTCAAGTGAATTTTAATGACTAGAACAGCAGCCATGCAAACTTTATCTGTAAAAGGCTAGAGAGTAAATACTTTAGGCTTTGCAAGCCATGTAATTTGTTTGTACAATGCATTAAAAATGTAAAGACTATTCATAGCTCAAGGGCAGTAGAAAAATACGCCATGGGTCATGTATACGCATCTGGACTAGAACTTACCCACCAACTCCTTGGTGCCCAATAGTAAAAAGACAAAAGTGCCCCCCACCTACCATTTATTTCACTTATCTATAAATGAAAAAACCTTGAATGTTTGTGCTGTAGAAGAAAGCCTTAAACGAGGATCTTATAATCAAGTGAAACTGTGTTTAAAAAAAAATTTGGCCGAAACAAGGTCTTGCTACGTTGCCCAGGTTGGTTTCGAATTCCTGAGCTCAAGTGATCCTCCTGCCTTGGCATCATAAAGTGTTAGGGTTACAAGTGTGAGCCACCACACCCAGCTGGTAACATACTTTTAGCCACAAAGGAATAAGAAATAAAAATTATTCTACCTTCACCTCTATGAAATGGTAAAAAAAGAAATCCAAAAAGCCATGTTTCTGAAAAACTAAGCAACTGCTAAAAATTGTGGTAATTTTCAGGACTTCCAGACATGTAACACATGGCATATTATTTTTATATTCCCTGTCAATAAAAGGAATGAAAATTGAGTCATTAAATGAACCTCCAGCTCTGTCTTGCCTTCTGCTGCTCCCTAGTGCTGGGTCCCACCGAGGTGGCTATAAAATGTTTCTTTTTTCCCTTTTTAAGACAGGGTCTCATTTTGTTGCCCAGGTAGGAGCGCAGTGGTGCAATCTTGGCTCACTGCAATTTCTGCTTCCCAGGTTCAAGTGATTCTAGTGCCTCAGCCTCCCGAGAAACTGGGATTACAGGCGTGTGCCACGACACCTGGTGAATTTTTGTGTTTTTAGTAGAGATGGGGTTTCACCATGTTGGCCAGGCTGGGTCTCAAAATTCTGACCTCAAGTGATCCACCCGCCCTGGCCTCCCAAGTGCTAAGATTACAGGCATGAGCCACCATACCAAGGTCTACAAAATAAGTTTTGAGTGTGAACCTGATGGGGTATGCAAGCATGGGTAAAACACAACACAAGAGTTCGGATGGCCAGCAGTGTTTTCTGAAGGTCTATGATGATGACACCTTTTCCTAAGACAGCAAGGTTGTAGTACCCTGTTTCCTCTTGAAATGAGATGGAATCACAACTGTGATATAAAATGCTACAATGACTCACATCTATGCAACAAGTTCTAAAGACAAGGCCCAACTTTTTCCCTGATTTGATTAATACTAATGAATACAGTATTTATTTAACAGTATCAAAAGGAACATTTTTTATTCTTTTTTCTTTTTTTTTTTTTTTTGGAGACGGAGTTTCGCTCTTGTTACCCAGGCTGGAGTGCAATGGCGTGAACTCGGCTCACCGCAACCTCCGCCTCCTGGGTTCAGGCAATTCTCCTGCCTCAGCCTCCTGAGTAGCTGGGACTACAGGCACGCGCCACCAAGCCCAGCTAATTTTTTGTACTTTTAGTAGAGACGGGGTTTTACCATGTTGACCAGGATGGTCTCGATCTCTTGATCTCGTGATCCACCCGCCTCGGCCTCCCAAAGTGCTGGGATTACAGGCTTGAGCCACCGCGCCCGGCCTTCTTTTTCTTTTTTTAAGACAGAGTTTCACTCTTGTTGCCCAGGCTAGAGTGCAATGGCGCAATCTTGGCTCACCGCAACCTCAGCCTCCCAGGTTCAAGCGATTCTACTGCCTCAGCTCCTGAGTAGCTGGGAATACAGGAATACGCCACCCTGCCCAGCTAATTTTATATTTTTAGTAGAGATGGGGTTTCTCAGCTTTGCACAGTGGCAGTATCATAGCCAATGAGGTTTATCTGAGGCACGATTATTGGTAATTGAAAACTTTTCCCAATACCCCGCCATGATGACTTGAAATATAGTCGGCACTGGCAATTTTTGACAGTCTCTATGGAGACTGAATTAAAAAACAAAAATAATAAAAAAAGAGATGGGGTTTCTCCATGTTGGTCAGGCTGGTCTTGAACTCCTGACCTCACGTGATCTGCCTGCCTTACAGGCATGAGGCACCACACCCATCCTGAAAAGGAGCACCTTTGTACCTAAAAAAAAAAAAAAAAAAAAACCCCACCAAACCAAAAAACACTGAACAAGAATAACACTTGGGACACATCTACATTAATGGAATTTTAAATAAGATTCTAACATACACAGATTTCTAGAATACAAAACAGCAAAAGATCATAAAGAATAATAAAATAGTTAAATTGATTTAGAAATACCGTACCCATGCTTCATGACATGGAGATTCCAGAGTTTCATCACTTCTTTCTCTCCTTCGTTAACATCAGAAAATTCTTCAATTTGCTGGGGAAAAGAAATAAAGAAAAACACTTATTAAACACAGAATAGGCTGAGCACAGTGGCTCACGCCTATAATTCCAGCACATTGGGAGGCTGAGGCAGGCGAATCACGAGGTCAGGAGTTCAAGACTAGCCTGGCCAACGTGGTGAAATCCCATCTCTACTGAAAATACAAAATTTAGCTGGCCAGGATGGTCTTGATCTCTTGACTGCATTCATGACCCACGTGCCTCAGCGTCCCAAAGTACTGGGATTACAGGTATAAGCCACCACACCCAGCTGTATTTTCTTTTAATAGAGACTGGGTTCCGCCATGTAGGCCACGCTGGTCTCAAAACTCCTGACTTCAGGTGATCCATCATACCAAAGTGTTGAAGTTACAGGCGTGAGCCACCATACCTGGTGTCATTTTAAAAGCGAAAGCCTAAATTATAATTACCTATAAATACAGAAATGAAAACACACAATACAAAATTTACTTGAAGAAAAGCCGTCTTCACTTTAACTTGGTAAGTTTTCTGTTTGTTTTGAGACAGGGTCTCACTCTGTCACCCAGGCTGAAGTGCAGTGGTGTAATCTTGTAACCTCTGTCTTCTAAGTTTAAGCAATTCTCCTGCCTCAGCCCCCCAAGTAGCTGGGATTACAGGCATATGCCACCATGTCGGGTTAATTCTTTTTATTTTTAGTAGAGACTGGGTTTCGACAGGTTGTCCAGGCTGGTCTTGAAATCCACCTGCCTCCCAAAGTGCTAGGATTACAGGCATGAGACAGGGTACCCAGACTAACTTGGTAACTTTTTTTTTGAGACTGAGTTTTGCTCTTGTTGCCCAGGCTGAAGTGCAATGGCGTGACCATGGCTCACCGCAACCTCCACCTCCCAGGTTCAAGCGATTCTCCTACCTCAGTCTCATGAGTAGCTGGGATTACAGGCATGTGCCACCACGCCTGGCTAATTTTCTATTTTTTAGTAGCAACGGGGTTTCTCCCTGTTGGTCAGGCTGGTCTCGAACTCCCAACCTCAGGTGATCCACCCACCTCAGCCTCCCAAAGTGCTGGGATTACAGGTGTGAGCCACCGCACCCAGCCCTAACTTGGTAACTTTTAAAGTGACTTAATTTTTTAAAATTGTACATTCCTGGATTCCTTTTAAAAAAAGATTCCTTTACAGGGAAAGTCTAGTTCATATTAACCAATTTTCAAAACAAATTAATAACAACATTGCAAGATAACTGCCAATAATGATGATGATAATAATTACTGTAATGGTTTTTTCTCTTAGCCATTCAGGATCTTTTTCATCTTCACTATCTACTTCCATTTCTTGTGGACGGAGAGGTAAGCAGGTATCACTATGGAAATAAAGACGATTGTGGCCACTACTATATGTTCTTTGCTGTTCTACTTCTCCATCTTCAGATTCAAGAAATTCAGACATGCTTGCTTTTGTTCGTTTTGGCCTAATAGAAAGAAATAAATGTTGATTTATGGCCTCTACATCTATACCATCTAACCTCATGACTATGAGTTGAGATCTGTGATAATTTGCAACATCACCATTTTATAAAACTAACCATAAAACAACTTTAGAGGCACAACCCCACTAGTTATTTTCTTTCTATACAATCATGTAAATCAAACCTATTACATATGAATTCACACACACAGTTTTAAAACTGTCTTTCTGTGTGAAAAATAAACCCAGAAAAAAATAATCGTTAAAAAGGATGAAAAAGAAATGAAGTGCTAGTTAGGACACATTCAGACAGGAATATGCATATAAAATCCTACATGTCAAAATTGTATATTCTAACCCATGTATATCCACAAAGCAGAAACGCCTTAACAATGGTTACATTCGCATACACCTGCCTTAAGAATTTTTTTTCAGGGAAAAAAAAAAAAAAGAAAAAATTTTTTTTCAGTTTTATTAAGATTAAAAACTCCCCCTTGTAATTTTATTTATTTATTTATTATTATTTTGAGATGGAGTTTCACTTTTATTATTATGAGACGGAGTTTCACTTTTGTTGCCCAGGCTGGAGTGCAATGGAACCATCTGTCCGCCCTGGCCTCCCAAAGTGCTGGGCTATAATCCCAGCACTTTGGGAGAACCAGGCGGGCAGATCACCTAAGGTCAGGAGTTTGAGACCAACCTGACCAACATGGAGAAACCCCGACTCTACTTAATTACAAAATTAGCCGGGCATGGTGGCACATGCCTGTAATCCCAGCTACCAGGAAGGCTGAGGCAGAAGAATCGCTCAAACCCAGGAGACGGAGGTTGCAATGAGCCAAGATCACGCCATTAAACTCCAGCCTGAGTGACAGAGTGAGTCTCCGTCTCACCCCAAAAAAAAAAAAAAAAAAAAAATTTTATAGAGATGGGGTCTTACTATGTTCGGCTTGTCTCAAATTCTGGCCTCACGTGATCTTCCCACTTCACCTCCCAAAGTGCTGGGATTACAAGCATGAGCCACTTTACTCAGCCCCTTTGTAACTTTAATCTCAGCAGTTAAAGCTACTGCTGTGAACACACCCGTGTAACTATAAAGCTAAATGGAAGGAGAACCACTCTCAGGTACTACTTAAAAGGATATAATCTCATGGAATGAATAATAAATGATAGGGATAGAGTTCTTTATATTTCATACTACCCAGATAAGGGATATCCCTTCCCTTCTTGAAAGGTTCCTACGAAGTGTGCACACGGAAACTTCTACTGACAGAATTATTTAATCCCACTAACCTCTGCAGCAGTAGTGACATTAATATCATTAAAACTTAAGGATAAAGTTCAAAGAAAAAGTGAGAAGACATCTGTAGTAATAGGAGCTAGAAAGTGTTACAACGCAGTTAACAACCCCATAGACACCAAATGCTACTAATTTCCACGTAACTAGCAGCTTCGTTTGGCAACTTTGTTCCTCCAACATCAATAAAAATCAGACCTTAAACTTTAGTTATATGCCCTTTTTACCTACCTGCACACAAGAATGTGTGTGATAGGTGTTCTCTTAACTGGTCCATTGCGACTAAAAGCAAATCCAGGTTGGCGATGAATATCCTGAGGATTTCCTGCATAGGAGCCATCATAACACTCATTGATAGAAACATCTATCCTAGCACCTTTTGGATGATACTGCAACAAAAATGTCAAAGAAAATATTAATTATCGTATCCTAAATATCTATCCCTCCAATTTAATTAATTAAATAATTTGTGGGTTCTTAATATTTGGAAAACTAAAACAGGCCAGGCACACCAGCATGGCAAAGAGGAAGTCAGAAGACCTGGGATCAACAAGATGTGTTAAAATCTTGACTGCATCATTTACTGCTTGGTGACTTTGTAGAAATTCTTTTCTGCTTGATCAAGAATAAGAAAATTCTCACTTAATTCAAAGAGTTGGTTGAGGATTTTGTGCACCAATACAGATACACTACACAAACATTATAATTAAATTCCAAATATATGTCAACTCTGAATAATTCACTGTAATCCATATATAAAGCACTATCAAATACAGAAATTTGTTATTTTTATACAAAGTACAACTTTTGAAAGTCACACTGCCCTGTACTTAATGCATATTTTCCCCTTTAATTTAAAAAATTTTTGTGGGTACGTAGAAGGTGTATGTATTTATGGGGTACAAGAGATGTTCTTAATGCATATTAAGAAAAAATGGAAATGTACTCACAACATAATTGAAGATAAATCTGCTATGGCAGAGTTTAAGATGCTTGAGTAAACTATAAAGTTTGCGGCAGTTCAGAGTGCACCAAGGGCAATGTAGGTCATCTCTTGCTTCAGTTTGTTGTCTAGTATTGTTGTTATAAAGAAACTGGAAACAATAATAAAAAAAAAAAAAGGCAAATATCCAATTTACACATGACAAAGTATTTTGTTTTAATATCACTTCTAAAAATAGTTAAAAATTTTTAAAGGAAAATAAAATTAGAGCTATTCCCTTTAATTAACTACGTCCAGTGAGGCAAGGTGACTCACACCTGTAATCCCAGCACTTTGAGAAGCCAAAGCAGACAGAACAAATGTATCACTTGGAGCTCAAGACCAGCCTGGGCAACATGGTGAAACCTTGTCTCTATAAAAACTACAAAAATTAGCTGGGAGTGGTGTCATGCACTTGTTATTACAGTTACTCTAGAGGCTGAGGCAGGAGAATCTGCTTGAACCCGGCAGGCAGAGGTTGCAGTGAGCCGAGACTGCACCACTACACTCCAACCTGAGCAACAAAGTGACACCCAGTATCAAATAAATAAATAAAATAAACAAAAAATATTCATGTGTAGCATACAAAAAAAAATACATTTCATAATTATTTTAAGAAAGGTCAGCTATGCTTACCTGATAAAATATTCTTAATTTTTGTCGGTTTTCATTTGGAGTATCCTTTTCTTTTCTTGTTTGGAGATCTGTAGTCAATGATTCTTTAACAGCTGAAATTAAACACTTTTATATTCAATAAAAACATGGCTTTCAAAAAGCAAAATAACATGCCCCACAAAAACTATTAAACACTAATGGTTTCACAGAATTCTATGTGTGGTATTTAATACATTTCTGTTCTTTGGCAGGATATATTTTTTCCTTAAAAACCACCTCTGGCTGGGCACAGTGGCTCATTCCTATAACCTCAGCACTTTGGGAGGTCAAGGCAGACAGATCACGAGTTCAGGAGATTGAGACAATACTGGCCAACATGGTGAAACCCCATCTATACTAAAAATACAACAATCAGCTGGATGTGGTGGCACATGCCTATAGTCCCAGCTACTCAGGAGGCTGAGGCAGGAGAATCACTCGAACCAGGTAGTACTCAGACATTGCAGTTAGCCAAGATTGCACCACTGCACTCCAGCCTGGCAACAGAGCAAGACTATCTCAAAACAAACAAACACCTCCTATGTCCTAAACAATTATAAAAGTAACTCCAAGTAATTATATGTAATCACCATGCTGTTTTAAGCATGTTGAGGTCAAAAATTTTTTTTTTTTGTTTTTTAAGATAGAGATTCACTTTGCTTACCAGGCTGGAGTACAGTGGCACAATCTCAGCTCACAACAACCTCCACCTCCTGGGTTGAAGCAATTCTCCTGCCTCAGCCTCCTGGGTAGTTGGGATGGATTACAGGTGCCCGCCACCACATCCAGCTGATTTTTTGTATTAGTAGAGATGGGGCTTCACCATGTTGCCCAGGCTGGTCTCCAACTCCTGAGCTCAGGAAATCTGCCTTGGCCTCCCAAAGTGCTGGATTACAGCCATGACCCACTGTGCCAAGCCGAGAGTATAGTTTTAATTGTATTGTCAGAGACTAGGAGTTAGCAGGCACCAAGTGTTGGTTTATCAGAAAGTAAGATTAAACTGATTATATTAAATTTATTTCAGGCCTGGTGTGGTGGCTCATGCCTGCAATCCCAGCACTGTGGGAGGTCAGAAGTTTGAGATCAGCCTGGCTAACATGGTGAAACCCTGTCTCTACTTAAAAAAAATTAGGTGTAGTTGCACACATTTGTAGTCCCAGCAACTTAGGAGGCTTAGGCAGGAGTATCGCTTGATCCTGGGAGATGGAGGGTGCAGTGTGCTGAGGTCACAGCACTGCACTCCAGCCTGGGTGATGTAGCAAGACACCGTCTCGAAAAAAAAAAAAAAACATTATTTCAAATCTAAAAAGGTAGTAAGGGGTAGAGAGGTTGGGCAGGAATAACATGGAGAGAAATGCCAGATATAGGTGACAGGGAGATGGAGGGAGCAAATCACATTGCCATGTATGTACCTATGCAACCATCCTGCATGATCTGCACAAGTACCCCAGAACCTAAAGTGCAATAAAATATATATATTTCTTTTAAAAAAAAGATAATAATAAATGATTCTGGTATATTTCCTTTTAGACATAAGAGAAAAAAAGGTATTTATTTTTCCTTAATAATTAACAGTTAGAGCCGGGAGCGGCGGCTCAAGCCTGTAATCCCAGCACTTTGGGAGACCGAGGTGGGTGGATCACGAGGTCAAGAGATCGAGACCATCCTGGTCAACATGATGAAACCCCGTCTCTACTAAAAATACAAAAAAAAATTAGCTGGGCATGGTGGCGCGTGCCTGTAATCCCAGCTACTCAGGAGGCTGAGGCAGGAGAATTGCCTGAACCCAGGAGACGGAGGTTGTGGTGAGCCGAGATCGCGCCATTGCACTCCAGCCTGGGTAACAAGAGCGAAACTCCGTCTCAAAAAAAAAAAAAAATAATAATAATAATAATAATAATAATTAACAGTTAGGTATAATTTGTATAAAACTTTTTCTTAGTTTTGTTGCAACCTTGTACCTATTTCACTGGCTTCAGCGTATTCTGAGATGTGCCCACACTACAGTTTACTTGGGAAATCTTTCCTCTGAACAGGCCATTTCTTTTATACATATATATATATATATTTTTTTTTTTTTTTTAAAAGATGGGGTTTCACCGTGATGGCCAGGCTGGTCTTGAACTCCTGACCTCAGGTGATCCACCCACCTTGGCCTCCCAAAGTGCTAGGATTACAGGCATGAGCCATCGCGCCCGGCCTTTATTTGTATTTTTTATAAGCAAAAGGGTCTTACTATGTTGACTAGGGTGGTCTTGAACTCCTAGACTTGAAGCCGGGATTATAGGTGTGAGACACTGTGCCCGGGCCTCATTTCTTGTATTTCTTTAATCTGACCATTACTGTGAAGTGTACCCAATGAGTGTAAATGAGCGGTCAAAGAGGACATCTTAAGCCTTCTGCCTTCTCTAAATACACAGAGACACACATGAATGCTCCCAGGTCAAGGACAATGTTTCTACTGGACAGACATAAAAATGACAGAACTTGGTCAGGCACAGTGGCTCACGCCTGTAGTCCCAGTAGTTTGGGAAGCCGAGGTGGGGGATTGCTTGAGCTCAGGAATATGAGACCAGTCTGAGTGACACAGCAAAACCCCATCTCTACCTAAAAATACAAAAATTAACAGGGCGTGGTGACGCGAACCTGTAGTCCCATCTATGCGGAGGGCTAAAGTGGGAGGATCACTCAAGCCTAGGAGGCAGAGGCTGCAGTGAGCTGAGATCACACCACTGCACTGCAGTTGGAGTGACAGAGCGATGCTCCATCCCAAAAAATAAAATAAAATGACAGAACATTGCAACTTGGGCCTCAAACTCAGCACAAAGTTAACTCTATTTGTAAATGTTCTTTCCTCTTAAAAATTGGCTGGGTGTGATGCCTCACACCTATAATCCCAGTACTTTGAGAGGCAGGTGGATCACCTGAGGTAAAGAGTTTAAAACCAGCTGGGCCAACAACACCTTGAAACCTCATCTCTACTTAAGAAAAATACAAAAATCAGCTGGGTATGGTGGCGGGCACCTCTAATCCTAGCTACTTGGGGGCCTGAGGCAGGAGAATTGCTTGAACCTGTGACGCAGAGGTTTCAGTGAACCTAGGTCAAGCCACTACATTGCAGCCTGGGCAACAGTGAGACCCTGCCTCAAAAAAAAAAAAAAAAAAAAAAAATTATTGCAAAATTTAACCTAGTTTTCTGGTAGTCTAGAAACTAGGAGGAAAAAAAAATTAACCTGGCAAAATTAACATTGTGATGATCCTCTTCCAGCCTCATCACTATAGAAACACTCTCTCTATGTATTATTCTACAACATAGAAAACCTTTTATGTGAGTTGTAAAAAACACAGTTCCAAAGCCCTTTATAGTTGTGATTTCAAAATCTTAAAAGCTAATCTGAAAATCAATAGTTTTCTTGTGAGCTTCTGGCCAAATTGTTTAGTGGAAAAACTTTAGCCCTAAAACAACATGAGGACCCCACTTTAAGATGGTTATATATGACATCTATACTATGTACCATATCATGCTTCTAATTTTTTTTTTCCAATTCAAATTTCTAGGCACACTTCGCACAAAGGTTCTGGATAAATAATTTTTACTAGTACTTCAACACAAAACTTTACACTTAATATAGAACTCTAATTTACCATGGTTTATAACCTAATAAGCCAAATATTATTTCCAAAAGATTAACCATATAGAGGCCACTTGTGGTGGCTCACACCTGTAATCCCAGCACTTTGGGAGGCTGAGGCAGGCAGATCACTTGAGCTTAGGAGTTTGAGGCCAACCTGGCCAACATGCTCAAACCCCATCTCTATTAAAAATACAAAAACAGCCAGGCGCGGTGGCTCACGCCTATAATCCCAACACTTTGGGAGGCTGAGGCAGGCAGATCACCTGAGGTCTGGAGTTCGAGAGCAGCCTGACCAACATGGTCAAACCCTGTCTCTTTAAAAAAAAAAAAAAAATACAAAAACAACCAGGCACAGCAGCTCATGCCTGTAATCCCAGCACTTTGGGAGGCCAAGGCAAGCGATCATGAGGTCAGGAGATAGAGACCATCCTATCTAACATAATGAAACCCTGTCTCTACTAAAAATACAGAAAATTAGCTGGGCGTGGTGGCAAGCGCCTATATAACCAAATACTTGCCCCGATGGAGCCACTGCACTCCAGCCTGGGTGACAGAGGGAGACTCCGTCTCCAAACAAACAAAACAAAAAACAAAAAAACAAACAAACGTAGCCAGGCAAGGTGGCAGGCACCTGCGATCCCAGCTACTTGGGAGGCTAAGGCAGGAGAATCATGTGAACCCAGGGGGCAGAGTTTGCAGTGAGCTGAAATCGCGACACTGCACTCCAGCCTGGCCAACAGAGAGAGACTGTCTCAAAAATAAAAAAAATCACATAAAACAAAAGACAAGTGAATTAATCTAAAGCATAAGACTTAACTCTGCAAACCATTATTTTGATAGCAGTATTTTCTTACCAATCGGTTGAGTAGGTTTAACTGAACCAGGCTTGTTTTCCTGATGGAGACTCTCTGAATTTCTAGTGGCAAGAGGTTTGGCAATAGGAGCTGTAGATTTATCATTTGTCTCTCCTGTCCAACGAAGAGTAAACTGCAACGTAGGTCCCTGAGAAAATGTTTCAAATGGAGGCAGCCTCTAAAAAAAAAATCATGCGAAGACTGGAGATTCATATATTGAATTGAAAGAAATTACAGAAATAAAATTCACTGTAAGTCAATGTGATTTGACTTCAATAAATTTTTATTGAAAAATCCAAATGCTGACTGAGATAGGCAAATAAACGTATACAGGAGACACTGTAGAACTTGTACTGGAGAGCACAGGCTGTCTAAAAGAGGCAACCACTTATCAGCAACAGCTGAATTTTTGCCATGTGGAAACACTCGTCCAGCACAGTCAGATATTCAGGTTTTTCCAAAGAAGTCAGAAATCAAAGTTTTCATGGGAAATCTTCCCATTTATGTTGATAACCAGTTCAAAATGTCTATTTTTTCAGACAGAATTTCACCTTCTCGCTCAGGCTGGTGTGCAATTGGCACAGATCTCAACTCATTCACTGCATCCTCTGCCTCCCGGGTTCAAGCAATTCTCCTGCTTCGGCCTCCATAGCTGGGACTACAGGCACGCATCACCACGCCTGGCTAATTTTCTATTTTTAGTAGAGACGGGGTGTCTCGATGTTGGTCAGGCTGGTCTCCAACTGCCAACCTCGGGTATCCGTCGACCTTGGCCTCCTAAAGTGCTGGGATTACCAGCATGAGCCACTGCGCCCGGCCTGAAAATGTCTCAAAAACAAAATTGTGGTGCCCAAAGCCTACTTGCATGCAACCTTTGCTCTTAGGTGACCAATTACTTTTAGTGTGTGTCTGTAAACTGAACCGCTTTTCAATTAGTAATTTTCCTTGACTTCTCTCAGTTTCACTGACAATGAATTCCCCTCCTCTTTGGTTTTAGGGCACTGAGCTATTTAAAATAGCTAACTTTTAGCAATCTGACCCAAAAGCTCACCCATCCTCAAGGATTTACCTATTAAGCTGATGATCCCAAATTGGTTCTCCACAAACTCTAAACTCTTTTCGCCAATTGCTTCTTGGACATTGCCACTTGAACTAAAACATGTTTAGAAGTGAATTAATTATCTTTTCTTCAAAAATACACTTTACTTCTTCCCAGGGAGAACTTTTAAAAAGAAGTGTATCTATATGCTCTGGCTTAAAAGGATAACCATTTTACAGGGTTAAGAGCTTCCAGACAGGCTTGGCATGATGGCTCACACCTGTAATCCCAGCACTCTGGGAAGCCGAGGTGGGTGGATCACTTGAGGTCAGGAGTTCAAGACCAGCTTAACCAACATGGTGAAACCCCATCTCTATTAAAAATACAAAATTAGCCAGTGTGGTGGCACATGCCTGTAGTCACAGCTACTTGGGAGGAATAGGCAGGAGACTCGCTTGAACCTGGGAGACGGAGGCTGCAGTGTGCCGAGATTGCACCAATGCACTCCAGCCTGGGTGAAAAGAATGAAACTCCTGTCTCAAAACAAAAAACAGCCTTCTCTTCCTGGTTCTTCCAGGAGTAAGGAAAAGCTGGGTAGAGAGGAGAGGGGAAAAAAAAAAAAAAGCTTCCAGATAGTGGAACAACTGGAGGTTCCTGGAAGGGGCACGCTAGAGAGGACATAAAAGCTCCACGCAGCTTTCTCTGATACCTCACTGTCTGTATCTCTTCCTTTGTAATGCCTTTTAAAAAAAAAAAAAACTGGGCCAGGTGCCACTTGTACTCCCAGCACTTTGGGAGGCCAAGGAGAGTGGACCACTAGAGGTCAGGACTTTGAGACCAGCCTGGCCAACATGGCAAAACCCTGTCTCTACTAAAAATACAAAAATTAACCAGGTATGGTG
The DNA here is from genome assembly GCF_009761245.1 of Sapajus apella. Lineage (NCBI taxonomy): Eukaryota > Metazoa > Chordata > Mammalia > Primates > Cebidae > Sapajus > Sapajus apella. The sequence continues at coordinate 35,808,596 of NW_022436952.1, forward strand.
GCACACACCTGCAATTTCAACTACTCAGGAGGCTGAAGCAGGAGAATCACTCCAACCCAGGAGGCAGAGGTTGCAGTGAACTGAGATTTCGCCATTGGACTCCATACTCTGGGTGACAGCAAGACTCTATCTCAAACCACCACCCACCCTAAAAGAAAAAAAAAAAAAGCCCCTTCATAGATAAAAACAAAACATACTTTAAAACAAGAAATTTAAATGAAAAGATTATAAAGATAAATTCAAGCAGAAAACCCAAACACTAGGCCGGGCATGGTGGCTCAAGCCTGTAATCCCAACACTTTGGGAGGCCGAGGCAGGTGGATCACGAGGTCAAGAGATCAAGACCATCCTGGCCAACATGGTGAAACCCCGTCTCTAAAATAAAAAAGAAAAAAGAAAAAAAAAAAAAAGAAAACCCAAACACTACAGATTAATAAAAATTATCTGAAATCTCATCACCTGGAATTAATCATTATTAAAAGTTTTTTTTAAAAGTGGGAAAAAATATATATGTATGTGGGGGGAGCTAGGTGCGGTGGCTCACACCTGTAATCCCAGCACTTTGGGAGGCTGACGCAGGCGCATCACCAGGTCAGGAGATTGAGACCATCCTGGTCAACATGGTGAAACCCCGTCTCTACTAAAAATACAAAAGATTAGCTGGGCATGGTGGTGCGTGCCTGTAATCCCAGCTACTCAGGAGGCTGAGGCAGGAGAATTGCCTGAACCCAGGAGGCGGAGGTTGCGGTGAGCCGAGATCGCGCCATTGCACTCCAGCCTGGGTAACATGAGTGAAACTCCGTCTCAAAAAAAAAAAAAAAAAAAAAAAAAAAAAAAAAAAAAAAAAAAAAAAAGCAAAAATTAGCTGGGTTAGGTGGCACGTGCCTGTAATCCCAGCCACTTGAGAGTCTGAGGCAGAATAGCTTGAACCAGGGAGTCAGAGGTTGCAGTGAGCTGAGATCGCTGCCACTGCACTCAATAAAAACAAAACATATTTTAAAACAAGAAATTTAAGGCGAGGTGTGGTGGCTCATGCTTGTAATTCCAGCATTTTGGGAGGCTGACACGGGTGGATCACCTGAGGTTGGGAGATCGAGACTAGCCTGACCAACATGGTGAAACCCTCTCTAGAAAAAAAAAAAAAGAAAGAAAAAGAAATTTAAAATGAAAAGATTAAAAAGATAAATCTATGCAGAAAACCCAAACACTATAGATGAATAAAAATTATTTGAAGTCTCATCACCTGGAATTAACCACTATTATTTTAGAAAAGAGGGAAAAAAATATACGCGTGTATGTGTGTCTCCATATATCTATATCAGTACACACGTTTGTACAAACAATATGGATATCTTGGCAACTACCATCCTTTTTAATGACTATCTTTTTAGATTTAACATGTTTCTAACTTTTCATTATTTAAAAAATGCCAAGATGACCTGTTACCTATATCTTTTGTTAACCAGTTACTACGTTGTGACAAAATTGTAAAATCTGAATGGTTAAAGGCTATATTTATAGTGGTTTTTTGGAGACAGAGTCTTGCTCTGTTGCTAGGCTGGAGTGCAGTGGTGTCATCTCGGCTCACTGCAACCTCCCCTTCCCTTGTTCAAGTGATTCTCCTGCCTCACGCCCCTGAGTAGCTGTATTACAGGCATACACCACCATGCCCAGCTAACTTGTATTTTTAGTAGAGACGGGTTTTCACCATGTTGGTCAGGCTGACCTTGAACTCCTGACCTCCTGATCCGCCCACCTCAGCCTCCCAAACTGCTGGGATTACAGATGTAAGCCACTACCACCAGCACAATTTTAATTGTATATATATTGCCAGTCTGCCCTATAGTAAAACTGTACCGACTTTTTTTATTTTTGAGACAGAGTCTCGCTCTGTCGCCCATGCTGGAGTGCAGTGGCATCTTAGCTCACTGAAACCTCTGCCTCTTGGATTCAATCAATTCTCCTAAGGCTCCCAATTAGCTGGGACTACAGGCATCTGCCAGCACAACTGGCTAATTTTTGTGTTTTTGGTAGAGATGGGGTTTGACCATGTTGGTCAGGCTGGTCTCAAACTCCTGACCTCAGGTGATCTGCCCACCTCAGCCTCCCAAAGTGCTTGGATTACAGGCGTGAGCCACTGCACCCAGCCCCAGCTTATTCTTAACATCAAAATATTATTTCAGAGTATGTGTCCTCACATCCCTAAAACACTAGAAACTGTCAATCTTTTTAATCTTTGTCAAACTAATAGTCAAAAGTAGTATCTCTGCTTTTGTTTGCATGTCTTTGAATACTAATAAGGTTGAATACTGCTTTAAGTTTGCTGGTCATCTATATATATTTTATTTTTAAGAACTGGTTGATAGTCCTTGGCACATATTTCTTATTAGCCTGCTTATCTTTTCTTGATTTATAACTCACAATATTATGTATTCATAATATTAGCATTTTGTGTTACAAGTATTTTCCCCAGTCATTCATTTCTGTTTGTAACTTCAGATTTTTGCAATATAAAAATGACTAAGTTTGGCTGGGCATGGTAGCTCATGCATGTAATCCCAGCACTTTGGGAGGCTGAGGCGGGCGGATCATGAGGTCAGAAGATTGAGACCATCCTGGCTAACACAGTGAAACCCTGTCTCTACTAAAAATACAAAAAAATTAGCCCAGGTTCAGTGGCAGGCACCTGTAGTCCCAGCTATTCAGGAGGCTGAGGCAGGAGAACGATCTGAACCCAGGAGGGATAGGTTTCAGTAAGCAGAGATCTCGCCACTGCACTCCAGCCTGGGTGACAGAGCGAATCTCCATCTCCAAAAAAATAAAAATAGAACAAAACAAAAATGACTAATTTTACACAGGCAATTTTTACTTTATGCTTTCTTATTTTTAAATCATCCATAGAAGGTCTTCCTCACTGCAATATATTAACATTTACTTATTTCTTTTCCATAGTTATGAATGTTAATTTTTATGTTTATGAGCCTTCCGGAATGTATTAAGTCTAAGATTATTTCCAGATGACTAAAAAAAGAGTTGTCACAATTAATGAACACAATCTCGGCTTTCTCACAGAGCTACACCACCACCTTTATCATAAACTAAATTTCAAATATATATCAAACTACTTCAGGACCATGCCTGAATGATATGCTTGTCTAGTCCTATGCTTATACCACAGGGTTTAAGTTCTCTTAACTTTATGGTATATTCTATTATATATTATGTATTATACTAAAGCTGGTAAGTAGAAATTCTCAGAATATTTTTCTAAAATTTCCCTTAGAATTACTAAATACTTATCCTTCTAGATGGGTGGTACATTGAGCTGACATATTTAGAAATAAAGGACATCATTATAGTTTTGAATCTACCTATTTAAGAAATGTATGGATGCCTCTTTATCTCTTAAGAGTTATTTTAAGTATGCTTAATCTAAATTCTGCAGATTTCTTGATAAATGTGTTATTAGTCATCCCTTATTACCTGCCATTACAATGAATAAAATTTAAAAGAGCAGTTAACATTTATTGAGCACTTATTGTATGCCAGGCACTGTACTAAATATTTTATTATTCCATCTAATTATTTATTTATTTATGAGATGGAGTCTCACTCTGTTGCCCAGGTTGGAGGGCAGTGGCACAATCTCGGCTCACTGCAACCTCTGACTCCCACATTCAAGCAATTCTCCTGCCTCAGCTTCCCGAGGAGCTGGGATTATAGGTGCGTCCCACCACACCGACTAATCTTTGTATTTTTAGTAGGGTCAGGGTTTCACCATGTTGGTCAGACTAGTCTGAAACTCCTGCCCTCATGATTCGCCACCCTTGACCTCCCAAAGTGCTGGGATGTGTAAACCACTGCACCCAGCCTATTCCATCAATTCTCATTTTATAGATGGAAAAACTGAGATGTGAATAAGTAGCTTGCCAAACGCCAAACAGCTAGAAAGAGAGATTTGAATCAGGCAGTCTGACTCTAGAAGAATGATGCTTTCTGTGTGGTCAGGCACGGTGGCTTATGCCTGTAATCCAAGCATTTGGGAGGCCAAAGTGGCAGATCATGAGGTCAGCAGCTTGAGACCAGCTTGGCCAACATGGTGAAATCCCATCTCTACTAAAAACACAAAAAGTAGCCAGGCATGATGGCAGGCACCTATAATCACAGCTAACCAGAGGCTGAGGCAGGAGAATCGACTGAACCCGGGAGAGAGAAGTTGCAGTGAGCTGAGACTGCCCCACTGCACCTGAGCCCAGGCAACAAAGTGAGGTTCCATTTCAAAAAAAAAAAGATGCCTTCCATTAAATGCTCTGACTAGATTATTTACTTGTGTTTTTCAAAGTACAAAAAACAAAGGACTCTTTACTTCCAACATGAATTAGTATTTGGGGAAGAAAACATCAATAAAAAATGGGACTTCATAACTATAATGTGCTCAACCTTCTGAGTAGTCCATACCTTCCCATCAAGAATAGTCTCCCATGTTGCTCTTTTCTTGCTTATTGGACATTCTTCCATTTCCTGCATGGCTACTTCATATTCCCCATCTAAAAGCTGTAAGCGCCTGTTAGACAAACACATATACTTTAAAGTAACCTGTGTCATCACTATAAGTACACAAATTCTATATCTTTAGATTTATACTAAAAGCATTTATTAAATTTATAAACTAGCTTATATACCCAACAAGATTTTAAAAATGTATCTACACTCCAGTCCTGATGAAAGCAATTTTTATGATGAACACTAACAACTATATTACTAGGAATTAATTCATTACTGTAGCTACTCAGATATAACTCTAAACATACAAAGTATAATATACCTGAGGCTTTAAAACCTGGTACGTTGTAAACATTAAATATAAAGCATATGGACAGGCTTTTTTTTTTTTTTTTGAGATGGAGTCTTGCTCTGTCGCTCAGGCTGGAGTGCAGTGGTATGAACTCAGCTCACTGCAACCTCTGCTGCCCAGGTTCAAGCGATTATCCTGCCTCAGCTTCTCGAGTAGCTGGGACTACAGGCGTGTGCCACCACATCCAGCTAATTTTTGTATTTTTAGTAGAGATAGGGTTTCAGCATGTTGGCCAGGCTGGTCTTGAACTCTTGACCTGGTAATTCACTCGCCTTGGCCTCCCAGAGTGCTGGCATTACAGTTGTGAAGGACACCCGGGCCAAGCTTTATATTTTTTAAAATGGGGTAATAACAGTGCTACAATGTTTGTCTTAGGGAACCACTAAGAATTCTGTTACTTTTAACTACTGTAATTGTTTGAACTAGAATCCTTTACTTTTATACTTGACCAGTAAACTGATGATTATAATGAAAAATCTGATAACTATAGAATCCTGGGGGCACCTGGCACATATAGGTGCTCAATAAATATTTCATGGATGAATAATACGGATTGAATCAAATAATTCAAATATATTCACACAGTATAGTTTTAATGTGTGTGTATATATGTGTATGTATAATTTTTTTTCCATACTCTTTATTTTTCCATACTTTAAACACTAGTAACCATTACTACTCTAAACACCATTCTTCAACCATGCTCAGTAATTAACTGTATATAGCAAGAATCTGGCTATTCTTCATCACTCTTAGAGAAATTCTATCAGGTAAAAATAGCTAACATTTATTGAGTGTTCACTATGTGCCAGGCACTATTATAAAGATTTTACATGGTTCATTTAATCTTCTCAACAATGCTATGATCTATGTACTATTATTCCATTGCCAGAAGAGAAAACGGAGGCACAAAGGGGTTAAATAACTTGTCTTAAAATCAAACAGTAAATAGCCAGATCTAGCAACTGAATACAGGTTTTGTCTCTAAAGTGTGACTCTTAAAACCAAATCATTGAGACGTAAGAATTTTTGTATTTTCTCTATGCTGTACTACTTGAATTTAGTCAACTTCAATAGTACATCAGCAAAGCTATTCAACTCCCTATTTTAAAAGCTAATTTATTTATTGAGTAGGTAATAAATTCATAAACTTCTAAGTTAAAAAGCAGCTTCCTTATGCTTTTACGTGGCTACATACTATTCCATTTTATGGGTGTACATTTGAGAGCTGCAATCCAATGTACTCTCCTATCTGTAATATGTGGAGGCCTTTCCCCCATAGCTCATCACCAGTGCTTTATCAAGTTTTTTGGTCTCTGTCAATCTGGTAAGTGAAAAAATAACACTTCAGTTTTTTTTTTGAGTTGGAGTTTCGCTCTTGTTACCCAGGCTGGAGTGCAATGGCGCGATCTCGGCTCACCGCAACCTCCGCCTCCTGGGTTCAGGTGATTCTCCTGCCTCAACCTCCTGAGTAGCTGGGATTACAGGCACGCGCCACCATGCCCAGCTAATGTTTTGTATTTTTAGTAGAGATGGGGTTTCACCATGTTGACCAGGATGGTCTCGATCTCTTGACCTCGTGATCCACCCGCTTCGGCCTCCCAAAGTGCTGGGATTACAGACGTGAGCCACTGCGCCCGGCCTAGTTTACTTTTAATTCAGATCTTTTTTTATCTTTTTAATTGTTTAAGAACCACATATATATTTTTTGGTAAACTTCTTATTGTATCCTTTGCCCATTCTTCTACTGGGCAATGGTCTTTTAAAATTGGCATGACCTTTTACATTCAAGAATGAGTTATCTACCTATAATAAGACAAGTTGAAAATAATTCTGCACGTTCCTGTCATTTTTGTTTGACTTTGGTTATGGCAGCTTATTTTCTGAAGAAGTTTATTTTTATTTTGTTCAACCTTGTATTCTTTTCCTACATGGCTTCTGAATTTTGGTTGTTCTTTCAAGGAATTAACTGGATTTTTTTTTTTCTTTTTTTGGAGACACACTCATTCTGTCACCCAGGCTAGAGTGCAGTGCACAATCACAGCTCACTACGGCCTAAAACTCCTGGGCTCAAGTGATCCTCCCACCTTGGTCTTCCAAAGTACTAGGATTACAAGTGTGAGCCACTGGACCCAGCCCTCTCTGAAATTTTTAAAACAATTTTTATACATCTAACTTCCAGCTTTTATATAATAATTATTATTCTACTAAAAGGAATCAAGACTCCTTGAAGAAAGCAAAACTCCAGAGCAGAGGTAAGAAAAGGAGAAGGTACACCAGGGGCGGTAGCTCATGCCTGTAATTCCAGAACTGTGGGAGGCTGAGGGTAGATTACCTGAGGCTGGGAGTTCGAGACCAGCCTGACCAACATGGAGAAAGTGCATCTCTACTAAAAATACAAAATTAGCCAGGCATGGTGGCACGTGCCTGTAATTCCAGCTACTCAGGAGGCTGTGGCAGCAGAATCCCTTGAACTTGGGAGGCGGGGGTTGCAGTGAGCTGAGCTCGCGCCACTGCACTCCAGCCTGGGCAACAAGAGCAAAACTGTCTCAAAAAAAAGAGAAGGTAATTCTGGTATATCTTACTATTCCAGAAAATAAGGAAAGAATAATAGCAGCATGTAAGTCAAGACGACACAGGGACCTACTTAGAAGGGCTTTTCCTGACCAAATACGGGACAATTTGAGCATTAACATAATAATATGAATAGATGGATTAACAAATTCTATTTTTATTCAATTATTTAAAATATCAAACTTGAGGAAAAGAATATTCTTCTTTTTAAATTTATACAAATTTGTTTCTTAAATTTCTTTTTAGAGATGGGGTCTTGCTATGTTGCCCAAGCTGGTCTCAAACTCCTGGGCTCAAACAATCCACCTTGGCTTTCCAAAGTGTTAGGATTACAGGTGTCAGCCACCATCGCTGGCTGTTTTTAAAGTTAGTCAAGTGAAGCAATGGGAGCAAAGAAGGAATGCTCTTCTTTACATAAAAATACAAACTAATAAATGTGGAAGAAATGTTAGAAAATTACCATTTGCCAACTGCCAAAGGAATAATTTATTCAAGCAAAAATAATCATTGGATGCTAAAACTATTGGGTGAAAGGCTACGGGGAGAAAATTGGTATTTATTCAGCTTCATGTATTAGCACAAGAATTCTATGTTAATTTATATAAAAAGAAAAAAAAGCACTGTTACAATAGAGAAATACTGTGAACAGCATTTTAACCAAGTGATCAAACCTAATACTGCCTTTTGTCTGTGATGTAGTACATAAAGAACACATCACTCATTAAAATCCCTGCCAAAAATGTTTAACCTGAAGCTAATTATAAGGAAATAATCACAGAAGTCCAAATTGAGATACATTCTGGAAAACCACAAGCCTATACTAGGGAAAAAATGTCACAAAAGGTATGGGGAAAGGCTAAGGGATCATTCCAAATTGAAGGAGACTGAACAGCTTATGACATCAAGCTTTGGAATGGGGGTGAGGGCAGGACAAAGTATAAAGGACATTACTGATGTCAACTGGGGAGATAGTATTATATTTGCATTTTAATTTTCCTCATGATAAGTGTACTGTGGTTATACAAGAAAATGTCTTTGTTCTTAGGAGATACATGCAAGAGAGTTTATAAATGAGGAATAAAGCAAACTTTCAAACTGCTCAGCACAAAAAATACGTACTCAAACAAAGCAAATGTGGCAAAACGTTAACAATGAATACAATCCAGATGAGGGGTGTGTGGGTATAAAATGAATGTAGTATTCTTTCAACTTTTCTATAGGTTTAAAAATTTTCAACTGCTGGGGGGAAATTCTCCCAGTTTCTTCTTGGTATTTTGTCTTTAAAAGCAGCATTTTTTTTTTCATACATGGAATGTTGTTAACATATGTGTCAGGTACAGTGAATAAAAAAGAAAACAGAACACACCCCACGCTGCCTAAAACAGAACAATTAACAGAACTGATAAAATCCAACTCGCTTCATTCTAACTGCTCCCCACACAAACATGACCACTATTTTCTAGTACATTTATGTTTCTATTGTTTTCCATTTGAATCTTCAATCCTCAATCAAATTTCTGACTTTAAAAAACACTGGCCAGGTGCAGTAGCTCATGCCTGTAATTCCAGCACTTTGGGAGGCAGGTTGATCAGCTGAAGTCAGGAATTCGAGACCAGCCTGGCCAACATGGTGAAACCCCGCCTCTACTAAAAATACAAAAATTAGCTGGGCGTGGTGGTGGGCGCCCGTGATCCCAACTACTCAGGAGGCTGAGGCAAGAGAATCACTTGAACCTGGGTGGCTGAGGTTGCATTGAGCCGAGATCGTGCCACTGCACTCCACCCTGGGTGACAGGGCAAGGCTCCGTCTCAAAAAAAAAATAATAATAATATACTGGTTTCAGGCCGGGCGCGGTGGCTCAAGCCTGTAATCCCAGCACTTTGGGAGGCCGAGGCGGGTGGATCACGAGGTCAAGAGATCGAGACCATCCTGGTCAACATGGTGAAACCCCGCCTCTACTAAAATTACAAAAAATTAGCTGGGCATGGTGGCGCGTGCCTGTAATCCCAGCTACTCAGGAGGCTGAGGCAGGAGAATTGCCTGAACCCAGGAGGCGGAGGTTGCGGTGAGCCGATCGCGCCATTGCACTCCAGCCTGGGTAACAAGAGCAAAACTCCGTCTCAAAAAAAAAAAAAAAAAAAAAAAAATATACTGGTTTCTATAATTAACATTAAATGATATATCCTAAGATAAAATGGGAGGTGAAATCTATGTCATTATCCTAAATCAATTTGCTTTCTTATTAAAAGCATTGTACTTTTACCTGGTGGTTAACAATTGATTACCTTAAAGTATCAACCTACTACTTTATTTTTTTGAGACGAGGTTTTACTCTTGTTGCCCAGGCTGGAGTGCAATGGCGTGATCTCAGCTCACCACAACCTCCACCTCCCGGGTTCAAGTGATTCTCCTGCCTCAGCCTCCTGAGTATCTGGGATTACAGGCATGCACCACCATGCCCGGCTAATTTTCTATTTTCAGTAGAGTCGGGGCTTCTCCACATTGGTCGGGCTGGTCTCGAACTCCCAACCTCAGGTGATCCACCCACCTCAGCCTCCCAAAGTGCTAGGTTTACAGGAATGAGCCATCATGCCCAGCCAGCATCCACCTAGTACTTTTAAACAATAGGAGGCCGAGATAGGCGGATTGTTTAAGGTCAGGAATTCCTATTCGAGACCAGCCTAGCCAAAATGGTGAAACCTTGTCTCTACTAAAAATACAATTATTAGCCAGATGTAGTAGCAGGTGTCTGCAATTCCAGCTACTCGGGAGGCTGAGGCAGGTGAATCCCTTGAACCCAGGAGGCCAAGATCATGCTACTGCACTCCAGGATGGGTGACAGAGCGAGAGGCTGCCTCAAAAAAATAAATAAATAAAATAAATAAAATAAGTAATTAAGTAACAAACAATAGGAAAAATGGCCTAGTTACTCTTCCTGGTTGTCCTATACCTGACAATAAATTGTGTTAACTACCAGCAAGCAGCCTGGTATAAGAAATCATGGCATAGATTTCTTCCTCCGATCCTTAGCCAGAGTACAGTGGCATGATCATAGCTCATTGCACCCTGAACTCCTGGGTTCAAACAATCCTCCCACCTTAGCCTCCTATGTAGCTGAAACTATAGTGCACACCACCATGAACAGCTCCTCTTCTTTAACTTTTAATAAACGTATAATCCCAAGATTTATGTGGGGCCCAGTCCATTTAAGTCTTTTCTCAAATGCTACCTTCTTCCAGAGGGTATCTCCATAAAACAGTAACCATTTATTCTCTATTTTTCCTCACAGCACTCATCACTAAGTGACATTAGTTGGTTTTTTGGGTGGTGGTCTGTTTCCTCCACTAGAAGTTAAGCTCCATGATGAAGGCAGGGATTTTGTTGCCTTCTCAATGTCTAGAACACTGTCTGGCAATGAGTAGACACTCAGAAAATATTCGCCAAATAAGTAATCTTAACTGAGCTACCCAAGTTATATATTATTGTTTTCTATGAAAGACAAAAATTCAGTGTTTGCAAATTTGTTTTTTTCATCCACGAGAATAAAAAGAAACAAAGACAATGAAATAATCAATATAGTCATTATATTCTGCTTCTGAATGAAAACATTTGTAGAACACTGTGGGAGTCTCACAAGTTCATCAACATTACCTGTTTTTATCAAATACTGTCATTTGTGCAACAAATGTCTTTTCCCCATCCTCACGATTTCGTTTTCTTCTGGCTGGAAGCTCTTCATTGACATCTAAATTTAACAAACATTTCTCATAAATCAAATATTAGAACAAAAAGGATAATTTATGATATGTGGTCCCTTAAGATAAAACATGCTACATTTATCCCAAGTGAGGTACAAATTACACCAAAGTTGCAATATAATACACAGACCACACATTTCCCAGTTCTGCATTTTTACCATATATTTGTTCTTTTTAACACAACACTAACCCCACCATCCTGGCAAATGCTCATTTTTCTGCTTAGAATGATCTTTGCTAGGCCAACTCCTTTTCACTCATGCTAACTTTCCAAAAACTTCAAACAATACTTCAAGAGTCCAAGATTATTTCTTCCAAAGTGTTTCTCCACTAAACTTCACATACACCTGTATTGTATCACTCATCATTTTGCTGCAATCATTTAATTCATGTCTATTTCCCTACACTAGGCTGTGAGACTTTGGAGGATAGGACTGGATGTTTTAATCATCTTTGATTAAATTAAATCATCCCCAGCACCTATGTGTTTGTTGAATGAATACCTCAGACGAATTCAAAATTGTTGGAAGAATAGAGGGATGGGTAGGGAAATAAATTTGCAGCAAGTATAATAAAATGTTCATAGTTGAATCTAAGAGGTAAGTAAATAGGTATTCATTATAAAATACTTTTCATTATCCTTCACGTTTGAAAATTTGCACAACAAAATGTTAAGGTGGAGGTGAATTCACTGCTTGCTATAAAACTCAGCACCATGACTACCACGAAGTATTCCTTTATAGCAAACAGTGGTATAAATCATGGTACAATCATTCTCAATGACCATCTTAATCTCCAGTGATAAAATCTAGTAAAAAAAAATTACCAATATTTTCATTGGTTTCTCCATTAATCATTCCATTAAATTCTCTTCTTCCTGGACGAGTCACTCTAAATAGCAATGAGTAAGACTTCACCATATGGCTGTTACTAGGTTCAAATTCATTACTTGAAACTGCAAGGGACGGGAAATTTCCAGGTTTTGTTTGATTGAGGTCAGGATTCAAAGGCACCTGCTTTTTACCTGTGGGAACTTGCCTTATTGGACAACTTACATCCTGTAAAGGTAAAGATTATTAAATTTTATTTATTTGTACATATGCTGTAAGAATTATAATAAAACTTCTAATCATAGTTACAGGAAACATGACGAATAGGTCATGATCACCAAATGGAATGTTAAAAGTCTAACCATAATTCTGAAAATCGTGAGGCAAAAATAAAAATTTGAAATACCTATATTCCAAATATTAAAGCAATTGAGGTTTTCTCTAACATAATGAAATTATAATGACAGTATATCTAATATTTAGCTAACAGTGATGTGAAATAGTTGTATATTAGAAATATAGAATGAGGCCAGGCACAGTGGCTCACGCCTGTAATCCTAGCACTTTGGGAGGCCGAGGTGGATAGATCACCTGAGGTCAGGAGTTCAAGACCAGCCTGGCCATCATGGTGAAACCCCATCTTAAAAAAAAAAAAAAAAAAATAGAACTAAAGCATGTTGGCTGGGCACAGTGGCTCATGCCTGTAATTCCAGCACTTTTGGAGGCCATGGCAGGCAGATCACAAGGTCAGGAGTTCGAGACTAGCCTGGCCAACATGGTGAAAACTTATCTCTACTAAAGATACAAAAAATTAGCCTTATGTGGTGGCAGGCGCCTGTAATCCCAGCTACTCGGGAGGCTGAGGAAGGAGAATCACCTGAACCCAGGAGGCGGAGGTTGCAGTGAGCCAAGAACGCACCACTGCACTCCAGCCTGAGGGACAGAGCGAGACTCTGTCTCAAAAAATAAAGAAAGAAAGAACTAAAAGCATGCTAAATATCTCTGGTAAGGCTTTTTAACAATAACAAGAAAAAACGCTAAAATGTCAAACTCATGTACTTTTTAAAATCAGTTCTCTTAAATGTTTTATTTTAGCATGACAGTGACTAACAGGATCATTAGAAATGAAAAAACATGACAAATAATCCCATGGTCAGCAACATTACGAAACAATAAATCCATATAGTTAAAGTAGTTAACAGAAAGGATCATCACCTTAAAAAAAAAAAAAAAATTGGTCTTATTTACCAATGATCATCTTCTAAGTAATACTCTGTTATCGTGTAACTAGTTACACTGAAAAAGCATACCAGAAAAACTGGGAAGGATTGGAAGACCTCTATGGCAGTATCTTACAGCAAGATAAAATCTTATTTAAAATAATATTTCTTTTAAAATAAATACATACTGATAGTCTAAAAAAAACTTCTAGTTTACAAGACTATAAAGTGAAAACTATGGCGCCTCACCCACCCCCCAGGTCCTACACTGCAGAGATGACTAATACAAGCAGTTGGCTGTGTACATTCTTCAAAGAAAATGTCTATCACAATATCTTTTTCTTGAAACACAAGAATGACTCTATTTATATTCATATTTTATTCTAAGTAATATATCTTAGATTTTGATATCACCACTTACTGTAATGTATACACTGCTTGTGTAATGTGTCTGGGGAATAGGTAGGAGTAAGGAGAGATATTTACTAACTTTACATACATTTTCTTTCAAATCTATGTTTCACTCTGTGGCCCAGGCTGGAGCTCAGTGGTGCAATCACAGCTCACTGCAGCCTCGACCTACTGGGCTTAAGTGTTCTTCCTGAGTAGCTGTGACTACAGGCACACACCATCATGCCTAGCTAATTTTTGGTAGAGACAGGGTTTTGACATCTTGCACCAGGCTGCCTCAACTCCTAGGCTCGAGCAATCTGCCCACTTCTGTCCCCCAAAGTGTTTAAGATTATAGGTGTGAGCTATAGCACTCAGCCTTTACGTAATCTTTTTTTTTTTTTTAGACAGTTTCGCTCTTGTTGCCCAGGCTGGAGTGCAATGGCGTTATCTCGGCTCACCACAACCTCCGCCTTCTGGGTTCAAGCAGTTCTCCTGCCTCAGCCTCCCGAGTAACTGGGATTACAGACATGCACCACCACGCCCAGCTAATTTTGTATTTTTGGTAGAGACGGGGTTTCTCCATGTTGGTCAGGTTGGTGTCGAACTCCCAACTTCCAGTGATCTGCCCACCTCAGCCTCCCAAAGTGCTGAAATTATAGGCATGAGCCACAGCACACAATATAAACTTTTAAAAATAAAGTTCTACTGCCGCCTCTGAGCGCCTTGGGCTACTCCCTCCCAATGTTTGAGGCCCTTGCAGCCTGTGGACTTGGAAGAATATCAGCACTGGGACCCTGGACCCAGGCCAGTTCCTTCTCCTCTTGAAAACACTTGGGGATTAAAGGTGTATGTGTTGGCTTTGATGCGCTGACCAGGAAACATCCTAATACTTGTTTCTACAGTGAAATAACTTCATCTTATAAAAATGTGAAGTGGTCAGTTATGGTGGCTCACGCCTGTAATCCTAGCACTTTGAGGGGCTGAGGTGGGCGGATCATGAGGTCAGGAGATCAAGACCACCCTTTTTGTATTTTTAGTAGAGGTGGGGTTTCACCGTGGCTAGGATTACAGGTGCATGCCACCATACCCGGGTAATTTTTTGTATTTTTAGTAGAGAGGGATTCTACTAAAAATATATTTTTATATAGATATATATATTTTTTGTATTTTTAGTAGAGACGGGTTCTACTAAAAATACAAAAAATTACCCGGGTGTGGTGGCGTGCATGTGTAATCCCAGCTACTTGGGAGGCTGAGGTAGGAGAACTGCTTGAACCCAGGAGGTAGAGGGTGCAGTGAGCCAAGATCATGCCACTGTACTCAGCCTGGGTGACAGAGTGAGACTCCATCTCAAAAAAGAAAAAAAAAAATTGAAGCTATGTATTAATAAATGAACGGCTAATAACGCTGACAACAGAATTTCTTTGCCTGAGAGAAGTCTTACAAAAGATAATCTTGTGAAAAAAACTCTCTTAGCCGTTATCTAAAATGTCAACGGGTACAAATAGCTAGGAAATAAGCTAAGAGATTGAAATGGTAGGAAAGCAACTTAATTGATTCCACGAGATGCTAAAACAGCTTCTCCATTTTCAGACTCCTACAGCAGAAAGTTTTGTAGACACTTAAAAGACTAGAAAAACTACACAGATATGGGAGGTTAGCAAAAGAGGTTATCGGTTTTAGAATTTGGGCATCTACATATTTCTTAAGCTTTTAAAATTTAAAATTCAGCTTTAAAATATAATATATTTGCATAAACATGCCCAATTAAGCAAATTATTCCACTTAATCTAGCAATATCATTTTATTGACATTACCTTTCTTTTTTTGTGGCAAACTTTCACAAGCAGGACTTCCAGGGTAACAGAATTTTGTTCATTTTCTGAGTTTTGTGATGGCTTATCTAAATAGAAAAATCAGTATTTTTTAAAATATTTATACATATATATATAAAAACATAGTATTAATTTTGTTAATAAGTCAGAAAATTTCAAACAGAGACTTCCCATAATAAAGACATCTTAAAAGTTTACTTATTTTTTTCAGGGCCAGGCACGGTGGCTCATGCCTATAATCGCAGCAGAGGGAGGCTGAGACAGGTGGGATCACTTGAGGTCGGGAGATCTCAACCAGCCTGACCAACATGGAGAAACCCCATCTCTACTAAAAATACAAAATTAGCTGGGCGTGGTGGTGCATGTCTATAATCCCAGCTACTTGGGAGGCTGAGGCAGGAGAACTGCTTGAACCCAGGAGGTGGAGGTTGCAGTGAGCGGAGATTACGCCACTGGACTCCAGCCTGGGCAACAAAAGTGAAACTCCGTCTCAAGAAAAAAAAAGTTCACTCATTCTTTTTTCCTTAAATCAGTTCCAAACTTACAGCAAACCCTTTAAAAGCCTTTATATATAGTCTAAATAAACCCTCACAAGACAAATATAATTACCGTCCTATATGCTGTAATTTTTTTTTCCCATTAGATACAGGTTGTGCTCTGTTGCCCAAGGTTGAGTGCAGGGGCACAATCACACCTCACTGTAACCACAAGCTCCTGGGACCAAGTGATCCTGACACCTCAGCCTCCTGAGTATCTGGGATTATGGGCGTGAGCCACCCACCATGCCCAGATTATAAGTATAAAAAATATTCACCAACACTTCGGGAGGCCAAGGCAGGATGATCAATTGTGGCCAAGATTTAAGACCAGCCTGAGCAACACAGAGGCCTCGTGTCTAGAAAATGTCAAAAAAATTAACTGGGTGTGGAGGATGGCATGTGCCTGTAGTCCTAGCTATTCCAGAAGCTAGGTAGAAGAATCTCTTGAGCCAAGGAGTTCGAGGCTGCAGTGAGCTGTGATCCTATCACCACCCTCCAGTCTGAGTCAAGAGTGAGATCCTGTCTCTAAAAAACATATATACATTTCCATTATATATACACATGTGTATGTATGTATGTGAATATTTGTACCTTATATATACCTTTATACATATATATGTATTTTTTAATTCTTTTTTTCTTTTTGAGACAGAGTCTCGCTCTGTCGCCCAGGCTGGAGAGTAGTGGTGTGATCGTGGCTCACTGCAACCTCTGCCTCCTGGGTTAAAATAATCCTCCCCACCATAGCCTCCCGAGTAGCTGAGACTACAGGTATGCATCATCACACCTGGCTAATTTTTTTTTTATTAGAGATGAGGTTTCACCATGTTGGCCAGGCTGGTCTTGAACTACTGACCTCAAGTGATCCACCTGCCTCAGCCTCCCAACAGGTGTGAGCCACCATGCCTGGCTGGCAACACCTTTTTTTCCACATAAAAACATTCTTATTCGGGCTGTGTATGTAAAACACATCTGATCAGTTTATTTGGAAGCTGCATCCAGGATAAAAACACTTTAATACAGCAAAAAATAATCCAATGTTGGCTGGGTCAGGTGGCTCACGCCTGTAATCTCAGCACTTTGGGAGGCCTAGGCGGGCGGATCACCTGAGGTCAGGAGTTAGAGACCAGCCTGACCAATATGGCGAAACCCCATCTTAAAGAATACAAAATTAGGCCGGGCGCGGTGGCTCAAGCCTGTAATCCCAGCACTTTGGGAGGCCGAGGCGGGTGGATCACGAGGTCAAGAGATCGAGACCATCCTGGTCAACATGGTGAAACCCCGTCTCTACTAAAAATACAAAACATTAGCTGGGCATGGTGGCACGTGCCTGTAATCCCAGCTATTCAGGAGGCTGGGGCAGGAGAATTGCCTGAACCCAGGGGGCGGAGGTTACGGTGAGCCGAGATCGCGCCATTGCACTCCAGCCTGGGTGACATGAGTGAAACTCCGTCTCAAAAAAAAAAAAAAAAAAGAATACAAAATTAGCTGGGTGTGGTGGCACATGCCTGTAATTTCAGTTACTCAGGAGGCTGAGACAGGAGAATTTCTTGAACCCGGAAGGCGGAGGTTGCAGTGAGCTGAGATTGCACCACTGCACTCCAGCCTGGGCAACGAGAGTGAAACTCTGTCTTAAAAAAAAAAAAAAAAAGCCAGGCATGGTGGCTCAAGCCTGTAATCCTAGCACTTTGGGAGGCCAAGGCCAGCGAATCACAAGGTCAGGAGTTTGAGACCAGTCTGACCAACAGGGCGAAACCCCGTCTCTACTAAAAATACAACAATTAGCTGGGGCATGGTGGCGCATGCCTGTAGTCCCAGCTACTTAGGAGGCTGAGGCAGGAGAATCGCTTGAGGTTGCAGTGAACCAAGATTGCACCACTGCACTCCAGCCTGGGCAACAGAGCAAGACTCTATCTCAAAAAAAAAAAAAAAAAAAAAAAAAAAGCTGGGTGCAGTGGCTCCTGCCTGTAATCTCAGCACTTTGGGAGGCTGAGGTGAGAGGATCGCTTGAGCCTGGGAGGCAGAGGCGGCAATGAACCGAGGCCGCTCACTGTACTCTAGCCTGGGTGATGGAGCAAGACCCTGTCTAAAAAAATAATAGAAAAGAAAAAGAAAAAAAAAATCACATTTTAAGAATTTAAAAACTATTTTTGCTTGTTTTGACAGAGGGTCCCACTATGTTGCCTAGGCTCTATTCAAACACTTGGGCTCAAGCAATCCTCCCAGCTCAGCCTCCTAAGCAGCTGGCATTACAGGCAAGCATCACTATATCTGGCACATTTTAGAGAACTTGATGTTGGTTTTCTATCCTGGTTTCTTAAAAATATTTTTAAAAACAAAAAAGGTACAAATAAACCTTGGATGGAAAAGAAACACAATATGTCTACTTCCAACTTCTACTAGTTTCAAAGTTATAATAGAAATTATTTTCTTTTTTTTTTTTTGAGACGGAGTTTCACTCATGTTACCCAGGCTGGAGTGCAATGGCGTGATCTCGGCTCACCGCAACCTCCGCCTCCTGGGTTCAGGCAATTCTCCTGCCTCAGCCTCCTGAGTAGCTGGGATTACAGGCACGTGCCACCATGCCCAGCTAATTTTTTTGTATTTTTAGTAGAGACGGGGTTTCACCATGTTGACCAGGATGGTCTCGATCTCTTGACCTCGTGATCCACCCGCC
>NW_022436952.1:35827287-35835961 GCF_009761245.1 Sapajus apella
TGTTGACCAGGATGGTCTCGATCTCTTGACCTCGTGATCCACCCGCCTCCGCCTCCCAAAGTGCTGGGATTATAGGCGTGAGCCACCGCGCCCAGCCAATAGAAATTATTTCAACCAATCACAGTGGCTCACACCTATAAACCCAGCACTCTGGGAGACTGAGATGACAGGGTCATTTGAGACCAGGAGTTTGAGACCAGCCTGGGAAACGTAGTTAAGTTTCCATCTTCACAAAAAAATGTCTTAAAAATTACCAGGCATGGTGGCAACACCTGTAGTCCCAGTTACTCAGGAGGCTGAGGCAAGAGATCATTTGAGCCCAGGAGTTGATTACACCACTGCATTCCAGCCTGGGCAACAGACCAAGATCCTGTCTCAAAACAAAACAACAACAAGAAAAATACCCAAAGACTAACTTTTAAAAATGGTTATATTAGAGCAGCTTGACAATTGGTAAGGTTTTTTGTCTTTTTTAGACAGGGTCTCACTCTGTCACCCAGGCCAGAGTATAGTGGTATGATCTTGGCTCACTGCAGCCTCGACCTTCAAGACTCAAGCAATCCTCCTGGCTCAGCCTCCTGAGTAGCTGAGACTACAGAATAGCTGGGACTATAGGCATGTGCCACAGTGCCCAGTCAATCTTTTTTTTTAACTTCGTACAGATAGGGTCTCCCTATGTTGCTCAGGCTAGTCTCAAGCATTCCTTCCATCTCAGCCACCCAAGGTGTTGATGTTATAGCTGCAAGCCACCATACGCAGTCTAATGTTTGGTATTTTTTTGAGACAGGGTCTCTCACTCTGTTGCCCCGCCTGGAGTACAGTTGTGCGACCATAGCTCACTGAAATTCCTGGGCTTACGCAATCCTGCCATTTTGGACTTCCAAGTACCTAGAACTACAGTACATGCCACCATACCTAGCTAATTTTTGTATTTTTGTAGAGATGGGGTCTGTGATGCCCAGGCTGGTCTTGCATTCCTGGCCTCATCTTCCCACCTCAGCCTTGCAAAGTGCTAAGATTACAAACATGAGCCACCACACCAGGCCTCATTTTTTAATCTTTGTTTCTTACTAAACAATACCAAAATAACCAACCTGGCATGTTTCTAATAATGGTTTTATTCTATTGCATGAGAATAAAAGGATATACAGTATATAGACTTATGATGGACAAGCTGATTTAAGTATTTTTCCATTTCTAAAACCACTCTTTTCCAGCATGCTTTGAGCTTTTATTGGAGTAATACACTATATAATTTCCTTTGAATAATATCTAAAATATTAACATATGCCATGGGTAATAGTGCTTATTTCAGTTGTTTTACTGTGTTTTCTTTTTTAAACATGATACAACAGCATTAATTCAAAATGTTTATGCAGAAAGGGTTCTACTGAAGAGAATCTTTACCTATTGCAGTTCTAAGACAATGTTAAAATTTTCATCAGTAGCCTTTAAAAGTTAAAGCTCAGGCCGGGCGCGGTGGCTCAAGCCTGTAATCCCAGCACTTTGGGAGGCCGAGGTGGGTGGATCACGAGGTCAAGAGATCGAGACCATCCTGGTCAACATGGTGAAACCCCGTCTCTACTAAAAATACAAAAAAAAAATTAGCTGGGATTACAGGCACGTGCCACCATGCCCAGCTAATTTTTTTTTTGAATGTTTAATAGAGACGGGTACTAAAAAAAATAAAAAAAAAAAAAAAGTTAAAGCTCAAAAACATCAGAATCCACATCTTTTCCATTAAACATAATTTTGTAAATTTACACTCAGAAGCCCCACTTTATTTTTTCACAAAGGCATTTTGCTGTTAAAATGCCACTGTATTTACTTTTAAGTACATACCATTTTTGTGGAAGAAGCCAGTAAACGTAAGCTGCAAATGAGCTGACAAGCTAAAAAAAAAAAAAAAAAAAAAGGAAAATATTTTATCATTTTAATGCTTTTTAGTAAAATAACCTAGACTTTAAAATATAACACTGAAATCGAAGTTACTTCAGCTAACTTATAAGTATTTGATTTCTTCATACTTGATAGGGATTCAGGCCCATGACTCTATGCTTTCCCTGTTAAATATGACATCCAAAATAGTGTGTCTATACACCTAACAAAAATAAACAAATTACAACTCACAAAAACTAAAAACAAAAACACCAGAGCAAGGCAGAAAAAAAAAAAAAAAAAACCACCAAGTAAGAGGCCAGTAATTTACTGTGTTTTAGTGTTCTGCCTGTAAAATGACAGCAGGTATCCCTTTCCACCTTTCAAAAGAAATTTTAGGTGTTTTTTTTTTTTTTCCATTCTTTTTTGGTTTGTTTTAATGGCGGTTTAGTCAATGACTTCATCAACAGGAAATTTTGAAAAGGGGAGCTAAATCCATGCAAAAAAATTTGAATATTTTGAAGCAATGGAAATTCAACCTTCCTAAAAATGATATAGAACCATTACTTTATAATTCAAACAGTAATAAAATACACAATTACAAATCTGTATAGATCAATAATTTACTGTTTCAGTATATCATTTTCACTGTTAGTTTTAGAAGCTATGGAAAAGTTAAAAATAAAAATAAAAAAAGCATGGGCCGGGCGCAGTGGCTCACACCTGTAATCCAGCACTTTGGGAGGCCGAGGTGGGCAGATCACCTGAGGTCAGGAGTTTGAGACCGGCCTGGCCAACATGGAGAAACCCCATCTCTATTATATATTAAAAAAAAAAAAAAAAAAAAAAAAGCATGAACTAGAAATAGTGGTCCTTCTGTTTTCACAAATATCTATTAACAATAGAAAAAGTATAAGGATGGGATAAAATAAACAGAAACATCAATAAGCTTTTGTAGCACCTTTAAACTGCAAAAGAGAATATAGCTGTTGATCAGGAGACATTCATAACTTTCTAGACCAGTTTCCATAGTGTGACATGCACAGACACCAGATTACGGAGACCTATACAGAACAGATGGTGGGGAAAGGAAAGCAGTACTAATCCCTTACTTAAGACATTTACTATCAAAAGTAAACAGTTGCTGGGCACTAAGGACTCACAAAGCGTATAAAAGTATTTTTTTAAATGATGGTGACAATCTACGCTTTTTTTTTTTTTTTTTTTTTGAGACAGACTCTTGCTCTGTCGCCCAGACTGGAGTGCAGTGGCACAATCTTGGCTCACTGGAACCTCCGTCTCCTGGGTTCAAGCAATTCTCCGGCCTCAGCCTCCAAAGTAGCTGTGACTACAGGCGCGCCACTATACTTGGCTAATTTTTGTCTTTTTAGTAGATTTAATATTTTGTATTTCAGTAGTGTTAATTATCAGTATTTAGTATTTTTAGTAGAGATGGGGTTTTACCATGTTGGTCAGGCTGCTCTCAAACTCCTGACCTCAAGATCCACCCACCTTGGCCTCCCAAAGTGCTGGGATTACAGGCGTGAGCCACGGGGGCCCAGCCAATCTAGGCATTTTTATAATCAGATGGGAACAGTTATAGAAAGCCACTGAGGCAAGAGAGTACTAAGGAGCAAGTAATGACTAGAAATAGGTCATATTATGAAGAGGTTAGTCTTGTAAATCTGACTAGGAATCCTCTTTTCTTTTTTCTATTTCTTGAGACAGTGTTTCACTCTTGCCACCCAGGGTGGAGTGCAATGGTACAATCTCAGCTCATGGCCGGGCGCGGTGGCTCAAGCCTGTAATCCCAGCACTTTGGGAGGCCGAGGCGGGTGGATCACAAGGTCAAGAGATCGAGACCATCCTGGTCAACACGGTGAAACCCCGTCTCTACTAAAACTACAAAAAATTAGCTGGGCATGGTGGTGCGTGCCTGTAATCCCAGCTACTCAGGAGGCTGAGGCAGGAGAATTGCCTGAACCCGGGAGGCGGAGGTTGCGGTGAGCCGAGATCGCGCCATTGCACTCCAGCCTGGGTAACAAGAGTGAAACTCCGTCTCAAAAAAAAAAAAAAAAAAAAAAAAAAAATCTCAGCTCACTGTAAACTCCGCCTCCGGGGTTCAAGTGATTCTCCTGTCTCAGCCTCCTGAGGCAGCTGGGATTACAGGGATGCACCACCACGCCCGGCTAATTTTTTTTTTTTTTTCCCCCCTGAGATGGAGCTTTGCTCTTGTTGCCCAGGCTGGAGTGGAATGGCGCAATGGGCTCACCACAACCTCCGCCTCCTCAGTTCAAGCGATTCTCCTCCCTCAGCCTACAGAGTAGCTGGGATTATAGGCATGCGCCACCACGCCCAGCTAAGTTTATTTCAATAGAGATGGGGTTTCTCTATATTGGTCAGGCTGATCTCGAACTCCTAAAGTCGTTGATCCACCTGCCTCGGCCTCCCAAAGTGCTGGGATTACAGGCATAAGCCACCATGCCTGGCCAAATTTTTTTGTATTTTTAGAAAAGATGGGGTTTCACCATGTTGGTCAGGCTGGTCTCAAACTCCTGACCTCAGATGATACACCTGCCTCAGCCTCCCAAAGTGCTAGAATTAACCAATAATGTGAGAGAGCCACTGTACCCAGCTGTACTCCTCTTTTTCTAAGATAGAAAAATAAGAGGCAAGTAAGTAAGATATTTCCATGGAAGATGGGGGGGAATATAGCTACTTAGTTATGTAGGCCACGGAACTGTCTGCTAAAAAACTACAGGGTGGGGGTTTTTAGGGGCATTTCTAGAACAGTAGTACAGAAAGTATGCTAGGGGGCCAGGTGCAGGGGCTCACGCCTATAATCCCAGCACTTTGGGAGGCCAAGGCAGGAGGATCACTTGAGGTCAGATTCAACACCAGCCTGGCCAACATGATGAAACCCTGTCTCTACTAAAAATACAAAACTTAGCCAGGAGTGGTGGCATCTGCTTGCAGTCCCAGATACTTGGGAGGCTGAGGCAGGAGAATCACTTGAGCCCAGGAGGCAGAGGTTGCAGTAAACCAAGATCACACCACTGCACTCCATCCTGAAAAAAAAAAAAAAAAAAAAAAAAGTATCCTAGGCTTTCAGTAGAGGACAAAATTATTATGGAAGAGCAGAAAGTAAGGGTCACAACAGAGTTAGAAGGCATAAAAATGAGGAAAAAACTAAGAACAACAACCATAACTTAAATATCAACAAAAATCGTATATAATGGGAGTCTTAAAAACCTATTCTGTATAAGCAATTCATATATTGTAAACATTTTTACATTACTTTCTGACATGAATCAGATACTTTCTACATGCTATTTTACTAAAAGACAGCTAGTATTTTCCCAGAAAAATTTCCATAAATACTACCTTACACAGTAGAATTAGCTAAAAGCCAAAACACAAGTGAAAGATAAGAACAACATTCTACAATAGAAGACAATCTATTAGCCACAACAAATCTATCCTACTCTTAGTTGCTTCAATTAAACCTACATATTAAGAACAGATTAATTTTCTTAAGAATCCACTTTTTGGCCGGGCACGGTGGCTCAAGCCTGTAATCCCAGCACTTTGGGAGGTCGAGGTGGGTGGATCACGAGGTCAAGAGATCAAAACCATCCTGGTCAACATGGTGAAACCCCGTCTCTACTAAAAATGCAAAAAACATTAGGTGGGCATGGTGGCGCGTGCCTGTAATCCCAGCTACTCAGGAGGTTGAGGCAGGAGAATTGCCTGAACCCAGGAGGCAGAGGTTGCGGTGAGCCGAGATCGCGCCATTGCACTCCAGCCTGGGTAACAAGAGCGAAACTCCATCTCAAAAAAAAAAATAAATAAATAAAAAAATAAATCCACTTTTTATCTATCATGTCTTTCTGCGTATCTACTTAGTCCCCAGCTACCAAATCTTTTGTCTAACTGCCAAAATGCTTCCCATTTCTTGTTCTCTCTATGAAAGCCTTACGTATGAAAATACAATTTATTTATATATATATATTTTTTTTTTGAGATGGAGTCTCACTCGTTACCCAGGCTGGAGTGCAATGGCGCGATCTCGGCTCACCGCAACCTCCGCCTCCTGGGTTCAGGCAATTCTCCTGCCTCAGCCTCCTGAGTAGCTGGGATTATAGGCACGCGCCACCATGCCCAGCTGATTTTTTGTATTTTTAGTAGAGACGGGGTTTCACCATGTTGACCAGGATGGTCTCGATCTGTTGACCTCGTGATCCACTCGCCTTGGCCTCCCAAAGTGCTGGGATTACAGGCTTGAGCCACTGCGCCCGGCCGGAAAATGCAATTTATAGAGTCAGAAAATCCAAGTTTGAACTCTAGCTCCACTTACTCACTGTGGTCTATTATCTATAAAATGTATAAAATACGGATATTTTCTCCCTCAAAGAGTGTGAGGCTTAAGATTTTGCTTTTTGCTTTGAGACAAGGTCTCATTGTGTCACCCAGGTTGGTGTGCAGTGGCACACCATCAGCTCACTACAACCTCCAATTTCCAGGCTCAAGCAGTCTTCCCACCTCAGCTTTCCAGAGTAGCTGGGACTACAGTCATGCACCATCACACCTGGTTAATTTTTTTTGTATGTTTTGTAGAGTAAGGGTTTTGCCATGTTGTCCAAGCTGGTCTCAAACTCCTGAGCTCAAATGATTCACCTGCCTCAGCCTTCCAAAGTGCTGGGATTACAGGTGTGAGGCACTGTCCCGGCCTGTTTAAGGTTTTAATTCAATTTTTTTTTTCTTTTAGAAGCTGGGTCTCACTATGGTGCCCAGGCTGGTATTGAACTCCTGGGCCGAAGTGATCTCCCCACCTCAGCCTCGAAAAGTACGGCGATTATAGGCATGAGCCACTCTGTGCTCGGGCAGGCTTGCATAAAATAATGAAGTATCCGGCAAAATACTATCACACTCTTCTACAAAGAGTTTAAACCCAACCAATCAAGAGCTAAATGATCACTTCATCCCTTTATAAGCACTCCTATTTACCGCTTTTTAGTCACTATTTTTCCATATATATCTTTTTACTATATTGGTGTCCCTAGCACCAAGCAGTGTCTTACAGAAAGTTACCCAACAAACTTTTTTTCATAAGATAATGTCCTCCTAGAGTAATAAACATTTAAAAGTCAGGAATCATGGCCGATTACATTGCAGTACTATTAGTATTATTTATATATTTTTCTGAGAAGTAACTCTGATATGCCAGAAAGATCTTACATTTATTTGCACCAGACAGTATTTTAAATCAGTGTTACTCTAAATGTGGTCTACAAACTAAGGCCATTAGGAAAAATGTTACCATTCCACAACTCAAATTAAGAATAACAAAGCACTGAAAATTAAAAACAAAGAAGCAAACAAAATGATCCTTCACAACAGATGATTTGAGACACAGTTTTAAATGGTACATTATGCCTTATACAGGAAAGCCTATAAAACCAGCCTTTTTTTTGGGAGTCTCACTCTGTCACCCAGGCTAGAGTGCATTGGCACTCTTCTCAGCTTACTGCAACGGACATCTGGGTTCAAGCAATTCTCCTGCCTCAGCCTCTGAGTAGCTCGGATTACAGGAACCTACCACCAAGCCTAATTTTTGAGTTTTTAGTAGAGACAAGGTTTCACCACGTTAGTCAGGCTGGTCTCAAATTCTTGACATCAGGTGATCCATCTGCCTCGGCCTCCTGAAGTGCTAGAATTACAGGTGTGAGCCACCACCCCCAGCCAACCAGCCATTAATTATTATAGTATTATTTATCTATGAGAAACAACTCTAAATTTCAATTAACCAATTTTATTTTTTCTTCTTTTTTTATTTTATTTTATTTTTAAGATGGAGTTTCACCATAATGGCCAGGCTGGTCTTGAACTCCTGACCTCAGGTGATCCACCCACATCGGCCTCCCAAAGTGCTGGGATTACAGGCTTGAGCCACCAAGCCCGGCCTCAATTAACCAATTTTAAAAGGCAACATTAGGGCCAGACATGGTGACTCACATCTGTAACCCTAGCACTTTAGGAAGCCGAGGTGGGTCGATCACTTGAGGTCAGGAGTTTTAGACCAGCCTGGCCAACATGGTAAAACCCTGTCTCTACTAAAAATGTAAAAACAATTAGCCAGGCATGGCGGTGTGTGCCTGTACTCCCAGCTACTTGGGAGGCCGAGGCAGGAGAATAGCTTGAATCTGGGAGGCGGAGGCTGCAGTGAGCAGAGATCATGCCATCGCATTTCAATCTGGGTGACACAGCAAGTCTCAAAAATAAATAAATAAATAAATATATAAATAGCCAGGCACAGTGGCTCACACCTTTAATCCCAGGACTTTAGGAGGCTGAGGTGGGTGGATCACTTGAGGTCAGGAGTTCTAGGCCAGCCTGAACAACATGGAGAAACCCCATTTCTACTAAAAATACAAAAAATCAGTTGGCGTGGTGGCGCACGCCTGTAATCCTAGCTACTCAGGAGGCTGAGGCAGGAGAATAGCTTGAACACTGGAGGTGGAGGTTGCAGTGAGTCGAGATTGCGCCATTGCACTTCAGCCTGGGCAACAAAAGCGAGACTTCGCCTGAAAAAATAAAATAATAATAAATAAAAGGTAACATTGGGAATGTGATTTGCTATGCATGATTTCCCCTTCTCCACCTAAAACACTCTGATATGTACCTAGAATAAAGTGTACCAATGATCGCTTTCATAGGTGATTTCTTCCAAGGAAAAGGGCAAAGTTTTCTCTCCCTTCCCTCTCCCCTTGTTTGTGACTACTTTGTCCACGTCCTT
>NW_022436952.1:35836061-35846005 GCF_009761245.1 Sapajus apella
TCAATCTCTTGACCTTGTGATCTGCCCGCCTCAGCCTCCCAAAGTGCCTGGATTACAGGCGTGAGCCACCATGCCCGGCTGGCAAGCTTTTTTATATACATGCTAGGACAAGTTCCTCCTTGAGGAAATTGGAAATTGGAGGAGAATATATACCAGCTTTTTTATTCGAAAAACATGACGATAGAGCAGAAACAAGTAATTTGTTGCCTTCAGTAACCAGACTGGGAAATGAAATGTCCCATATCTGCAGGATCATGGGTTTTTAAATTGAGGAGGCTGATTCTAAGGGCAAAATAAAGACAGAGAGAAGTAAGTGTATGTGGGAGGACAAGGGGGTGGTGACCATATGGAGAAAGAGAATATGAATCAGTGATATAAAGGAAAAAGTTCCATAAAAAGAATTATTGCAAACATAAGGCACATCATTTAGCAAGTAAAGACAATTGGAGGGAAAGAGAATAAGGCTTAGGGAAGGGAAAATTTGTCAGAACAGGGCCTCACAACCCAAAATTACTCTACCAGGTGAAAGATGTACCTTAAGCAAAAGGGATAGATACCTGGGCTCTATGGAAAGACTTTTCAGTAGAGTGTTAACTTTTTTTTTTTTTTGAGATGGAGTTTCACTCTTGTTGCGCAGGCTGGAGTGTGACGGTGCGATCTCAGTTCCGCGCAACCACCGCCTCCCAGGTTCAAGCAATTCTCCTGCCTCAGCCTCCAGAGTAACTGGGATTACATGCATGCGCCACCAGCCCGGCTAATTTTCTATTTTTATTAGAGATGGGGTTTCTCCACGTTGGTCAGGCTGGTCTTGAACTCCTGACTTTAGGTGATCCGCCCACCTCGGCCTCCCAAAGTGCTGAGATTACAGGCGTGAGCCACCCAGCCCAGCCTTTGTCCATATCTTAATTGGTCAGGCTGGATCAGATAAAGGGGAGGAAAAGAAATATGTAAAGTTGGTCAGGACTATTTGGTTTTAGGCCACAAAAAATCTAGTTTAGATGATCAAAATAAGATAGAAATTTGGTTCATCTATGTCATGTGTTCCCTGTATCTTCTCAGGAAGTAAGCAACATGGTAACAAGAAATTAGGTAGAGAATTTGAAATTTTGAGATGCAAATTTCAGCCTTCCAAGCATAAACATCTGCAGTTCTGATACAGTCTACAGAATATAATGCTAAGCAAATTCATAAGAGACTAACACTTTTAAACAAAATTCAAGGAAGAGCCTCACATTTTAAGAACAACCAGATCCCACAGAGGAACCAGTTTTCATGAAAAAAGGAGACCAAGATTAGTGCCTTTAATTTCTATATATGAATCGACTAGTGGCAAGTATAAGGCTTCATTTTAAGGGCATGGCAGTATTACCTCAAAACAGGACAAGTCTGATAATCTACTTGGTATCTATAGATATAAGCATTCAACTTTTGATATATACATTTTATCCTATGATATGTAAAGCTGAGGAACCTATGACTACATCAAGTCCAATACTCTGGAATACAGGATCTCAAAATACAGGGGGTTAGACACACTTTGTAACGAGAAAATAAAGCTGAATGGTGGATGATGTGTCCATTAATTATAAATAAATCACCTTGGCCGGACGCGGTGGCTCACGCCTGTAATCCCAGCACTTTGGGAGGCCGAGGCGGGTGGATCACGAGGTCAAGAGATCGAGACCATCCTGGTCAACATGGTGAAACCCCATCTCTACTAAAACTACAAAAAATTAGCTGGGCATGGTGGCCCGTGCCTGTAATCCCAGCTACTCAGGAGGCTGAGGCAGGAGAATTGCCTGAACCCAGGAGGCGGAGGTTGCGGTGAGCCGAGATCGCGCCATTGCACTCCAGCCTGAGTAACAAGAACGAAATTCCGTCTCAAAAAAAAAAAAAAAAAAAAAATTAAATAAATAAATCACCTTAAAGTAATACTGTAGAGAAAACAAAGAAATTATTACAAAACCTAAAATTATACAGGGAATATTTTTTAAATTTGTTCTTGAATATTCAAAATTTTAAATCTCATATGCTCAAGTGGCAACTGATGACGCATCTTCGAGAGTAAGTATACAAAAAGAAATATATAGCCCAGATTCCGAAAAAAGAACAAAAACTCAAGGGTGAAAAGATGACAACTTGAAAACAACTTCAAAGCTTATAGTCAAGGTGAAGTATACAAAAGAAAGGGAAAACATCAGCTCTTATTAATGGTGGAAAAGGCTCATAACCAACCTAAGCAGCCGCCTAAAGATCTTTCTTATTTATTTATTTTGAGAGGAAGTCTCATTTTGTCGCCCAGGCTAGAGTGCAGTGGCGCAATCTCTGCTCACTGCAACCTCTGCCTCCTGGGTTCAAGCAATTCTCCCTGCCTCCGAATCCCAAGTAGATGAGATTATAGGTGCTCACCACCACGCCCAGCTAATTTATTTATTTGGAAACAAAAGTTTCACTCCGTAGCCAGGCTGGAGTGCAGTGGCTGATCTCGGCTCACTGCAATCTTGGCCTTCTGGGTTCAAGCGATTCTCCTGCCTGAGCCTCCCAAGTAGCTGGGACTACAGGCTTGCGCCACCACACACAGCTAATTTTTGTATTTTTAGTAGAGACGGGGTTTCATCACATTGGCCAGGACGGTCTCCATCTCTTGACGTCTTGATCCACCCACCTTGGCCTCCCAGAGTGCTGGGATTACAGGTACAAACCACTACGCCTGTCCTAATTTTTCGTATTTTTAGTAGAGATAGGGTTTCACCATGTTGGTCAGGCTAGTCTCGAACTCCTGACCTCAAGTGATCTGCCTGCCTCAGCCTCCCAAAGTGCTGGGGTTACGGGCGTGAGTCACCGTGCCTGGCTAGCCTAAAGATTTTTAAATGCAGCTAAATGTACGAAAACAGAAGGGTAGGGAAAACGCATTAATACAACAGTTCGCACTCTTTTTTATTTAGACAGTCTTGCTCTGTCACCCAGGCTGGAGTGCAGTGGTGCAATCTTGGCTCACCGCAACCTCTGCCTCCTGGGTTCAAGCAATTCTCCTGCCTCAGCCTCCCAAGTAGCTGGGACTACAGGTGCCCACCACCATACCCAGATAATTTTTGTACTTCTCATAGAGACGCGGTTTCACCATATTGGCCAGACTGGTCTTGAACTCCTGACCTTGTGATGTGTCCATTTCAGCCAGTGCTGGGGTTACAGGCGCGAGCCACCACACCCACCCCAATAGTTCTCTTTAAAATAATAGGCCAGCTTTCTGGTCCCGGTCACAGAAGCAGGATGACGAAGGGAACGTCATCGTTTGGGAAGCGTTGTAATAAGATGCACATGTTGTGCCACTGCTGTGGCTCTAAGGCCTACCACCTTCAGAAGTCGACCTGCGGCAAATGGGGCTACCCCGCCAAGCGCAAGAGAAAGTATAGCTGGAGTGCCAAGGCTAAAAGACGAAACACCACCGGGACTGGTCGAATGAGGCACCTAAAAATTGTATACCTTAGATTCAGGCATGGATTCCGTGAAGGACCAACACCTAAAGCCAAGAGGGCAGCTGTTACAGCATCCAGTTCATCTTAAGAATTTCACCGATTAGTCAAGCAATAAATGTACTGGTTTTAAAAATACAAAAAAAAAAAAAAAAAAAAAAATAGGCCAGATGCAGTGGCTCATGTCTGTGATCTCAACACTTTAAGAGGACAAGGTGGGCAGATCACTTGAGCTCAGTAGTTCAAGGTCAGCCTGGGAAATATGGCAAAACCTCATCTCTACAAAATATAAAACATGAGCCAAGGCTCACCTGAGGTCAGGAGTTCAAGACCAGCCTGTCCAACATGGCAAAACGCCGTCTCTATTAAATATACAAAAAACTAGCAGGGCGAGGTGGTGGGCACCTATAATCCCAGCTACTTGGGAGGCTCAGGCAGGAGAATCGCCTGAACCTGGGAGGCGGAGGTTGCAGTGAGATGAGATTGTACCACTACACTCTAGCCTGGGCGACAAGAGCAAAACTCCATCTACAAAAAAATAGAAACCCCACAAAATTTAGCCGAGCATGCCTGCAATCCCAGCTACTCAGGAGGCTGAGGCAGGAGAAAACTGTAATAAAATAAGGCCCGGCATGAGGGCTCAGGCCTGTAATCCCAGCACTTTGGGAGGCCAAGGTGGGTGGATCACTTGAGGTCAGGAGTTGAAGACCATCCTGGATAACACGGTGAAACCCAGTCTCTACTAAAAATACAAAAATTAGCTGGGCATGGTGGCGCACACCTGTAATCCCAGCTACCTGGGAGGCTAAGGCAAGAGAATCCCTTGAACCTGGGAGGCAGAGATAGCAGTAAGATGAAACTGCAACAACGCACTCCAGCCTGGGCCATAGAATGAGACTCCGTCTCAATATATATAGAGAGAATAACAAAATAATGTAATGGCTTTTTAATACACCATAATGCTAGATGAGAAATGCAATAATAGCTGAAGTGGGTGGGGAGGATTTTCTGTGACATGTTGAGAAGGTTCTGAGGTGACAGAAGAGGAGCATCCTGCTCCTGGAACTCAGATTGTAATATTAACCATCATAGGTACTGGTCTGATATTGGAAGAAACAGAAGAATGCGGAAATAATAACTACATATATTAAAAAATTGGCCAGGTGTGGTGGCTCACACCTGTAATCCCAGCACTTTGGGAGGCCCGGGCGGGGGGATCACGAGGTCAGGAGATCAAGACCATCATAGCCAACATGGTGAAATCCCATCTCTACTAAAATACAAAAAATTAGCCAGGCATGGTGGCAGACGGCTGTAGTTCCAGCTACTCAGGAGGCTGAGGCAGGGGAATGGCTTGAACCCAGGAGGCAGAGGTGGCAGTGAGCCAAGGTTGTGCCAGTACACTCCAGCTTGGCGAAAGAATAAGACTGTCTCTCAAATAATAACAATAATAATAATAATAATAATAACAGTAATAATAAAACAGGCTCAGTGTAGTGGTTCTCACCAGTAATCTCAAAGCTTTGAGGGGCTGAGGCAGGAGGATCATCTGAGGCCAGGAGTTTGGAATCAGCCTGGGCAACATAAGACATGTCTCTACAAAAATTTTAAAAATTATCCAGGTGTGGTATCTTGTGCCTGTGGTCCTAAGCTACTCAGTAGGCTGAAGCAGGAGGATCACTTGAGCCCAGGAGGTCAAGGCTGAAGTGAGTCATGATCGTACAACTGCAATCCAGCCTGGGTAATGAAGTGAGACCTTGTCTCCAAAAGAACTTTTTTTAATAAGAGAAAGTAAAATAAGTGGAGCATAGTGGCATGTGCCTGTAGTCCCAGCTACTCAGGAGGCTAAGGAAGAAGGGTCGCTTGAGACCAGTTCTTGGCTGTAGTTGAGCCATGATTACACCACTTTACTGCAGCCTCAGCGACTGGGCAAAACCCAATCTCTAAAAAAACAAAACAGTAAATCAGACAATGGAGCCTGGAAGTTCAAGTATGCAGTAGGCTAAAAATGCATCACTGTACTCCAGCCTGGATGACAGAACGAGACCCCATCTCTTAGAGAAAATAAAAGAAAGACAGAATGACTTTAAGACCAACATCCTTAAATAACCTTGAAGATCCTGTACTATCTGACCTGGACATCTGCTCCAGCCTCTTCTCATACCATTCTCCTTGCTCTTTCTACACAGCTACTGTGGCATCAAATCCTATATGTGTAATATTCCCTTTAACAGATAGAACCACCTATCTGTTCATCCCCCCACCCCATTTTATTTCTATACTCTTCTTTCAAACAATAGCTTATTTCTTCAGAGATGCCTTCCCTGACCATCATTATTCCCATCTAACACCTCAAATGAGAGCTGGTTCTCCTACTTTATACACTCATAGTTTTCTTACGCTTTTCTTTCCCAGCACTTAATTTACATTTATTATATGATTATGTCTTTCTCCCTTAAACACTAAGCTCCATAAAGGCAGGGCCTTCCTCCATTTTGTTCATGATTATAACCCCCAGGGCTTAGTATAGTGCCTTAGTATAGTGCCTAGGGCTTAGTATTGTACACTAAGGAAATGAAAAATGCCCACAAAAATATAAATCCAGGCCTTCTTACTGTAAAAAGAGGTGCTTAAAAAGGGGGAGGTTTAGCCAGGCATTGGCGACTCATGCCTGTAATCCTAGCACTTTGGGAGGCTGAGGTTGGTGGATCACTTGAAGTCAGGAGTTCCAGATCATCCTGGCCAACATGGTAAAACTCCGTCTCAACTAAAAATACAGAAATAGCTGTATTTCTGTATTTTGGGCATAGTGGCGGATGCCTGTAACCCCAGCTACTCAGGAGGCTGAGGTGTGAGAACTGCTTGAACCTGGGAGGCAGAGGTTGCAGTGAGTTTGAGATTGTGCCACTGCACTCTAGCCTGAGCCATAGAGCAAGACTGTCTCAAAAAATTAAGCTGGGGAAGGAGGGGGGGTTTAGAAAAGGAAGACTATTAATTCAAAAGCTTAGACTGCATCAAAAAGTCAAAGAAGGCACGTTGCCTTATCAACCTACTGAAAATAAAAATGAGTCAGGCACAGTGGCTCACACCTGTAATCCAAGCACTTTAGAAGGCAGAGGCCGGCCGGGCGCGGTGGCTCAAGCCTGTAATCCCAGCACTTTGGGAGGCCGAGGCGGGTGGATCACGAGGTCAACAGATCGAGACCATCCTGGTTAACATGGTGAAACCCCGTCTCTACTAAAAATACAAAAAATTAGCTGGGCATGGTGGTGCGTGCCTGTAATCCCAGCTACTCAGGAGGCTGAGGCAGGAGAATTGCCCGAACCAAGGAGGCGGAGGTTGCAGTGAGCCGAGATTGCGCCATTGCACTCCAGCCTGGGTAACAAGAGCGAAACTCCGTCTCAAAAAAAAAAAAAAAGGCAGAGGCCAGTGGATCACCTGAGCTCGAGACCATCCTGGCCAACATGGTGAAACCCTGTCTCTACTAAAATAAAAAAAGTAGCTGGGTGTGGTGGCACGTGCCTGTAAATCCCAGCTACTCGGGAGGCTAAGGTAGGGAGTCGGAGGTTGCAATGAGCCAAGACTGAGCCACTGCACTCCAACCAGGCGACAGAGTGAGACTCTGTCTCAAAAATAAAAATAAAAATGAGGCTGGGAATGGGGGCTCATTCCTGTAATCTCAGCACTTCAGGAGGTGGAGGTGAAAGGATCACTTGAGGACAGGAGTTCAAAAATGGCCTGGGCAAGATGGTGAGACCCTGACTCTACAAAAATTCAAAAAACTAGGCGGGTGTGATAGCACATGCCTGTAGTCTCAGCTACTCAGAAGGCTGGGCGGGAGGATCCCTTTAATCGAGGAGTTCAATGCATCAGTCTCCAGCCTGGGTGACAGAGCGAGACCTCCTCTCAAAAAATAAAAATAAGGCTGGGCATGGTGGCTCACATCGACACTTTGGGAGGCCAGGGTGGGCAGATCACCCACGGTCAGTAGTTCAAGATCAGCACAGGCAACAGGTGAAACCCCATCTCTACTAAAAATACAAAAACTAGCGGGGTATGGTGACAAGTGACTGTAATCCCAGCTACTTGGGAGACTGAGGTGCAAGAATTGCTTGAACCCAGAGGCAGAGGTTGTAGTGAGCCAAGATGATGCCACTGTACTCCAGCCTAGGTGACAGAGAAAGACTTTGCCTCAAAAAAAAAAAAAAAAAAAAAAAAAAAGAAGAAAGAAAATAAACTAAAAATACAAGCTTGAAAATAACCCTAATAAAAGTTGTAATTTGGCCCGGCTTGGTGGCTCAGGCGTATAATCCCAGCACTTTGGGAGGCCAAGGTAGGTGGATCACGAGGTCAAGAGATCGACACCGTCCTGGTCAACATGGTAAAATCCTGTTTCTACTAAAAATACAAAAATTAGCTGGGCATGGTGGCGCATGCCTGTAGTCCCAGCTACTCGGGAAGCTGAGGCAGAACTGCTTGAACCCAGGAGGCGGAGGTTGCCGTGAGCCAAGATCACGCCACTGTACTCCAGTCTGGGTAACAAGAGCAATTTTCCACCTCAAAAAAATAAAATAAAATAAAAATTATAATTCAAATTCAAGTATCTTTTGAGGGGATTTTTCTCCAGCTACTAACAGAAGACGAGGAATAAGTGCAAGAGAGAAGTGACATTTTGCTTCATTTGGTTCTGGTAAATACTTGAAAACAACTCAAATTTAAAAATCTTTTCATGATGCATTTTAGTCCATGAAGATGCACTCAGCACTCAAGAGTTATGACTAAAGAATTCCAACATTGGAGATGGTGGCGGTGACTCATGCCTGTAATCCCAGGACTTTTGGGAGGCCAAGGCAGGTGGACCACTTGAGGTCAGCAGTTCAAGACCAGCCTGACCAACATGGTGAAACCCCATCTCTACTAAACACAAAAATTAGCTGGGCATGGTGGCACATGCCTGTAATCCCAGCTACTCAGGAGGCTGAGGGATTACAATTGCTTTAACCTGGGAGGTGGAGGGTGCAGTAAGCAGAGATCACAATACTGCCCTCCAGCCTTTGCGCAAAGCTACATTCCATCTTAAAAAAAAAAAAAGAAAGATAATTTCAAAATTGATAGGATTGACAGCATAAGAATCCCTAGAATCCTGCTAGCATACACAACTACAGAAAGGCAAGAGATTTATTCTAATCAGCCATAGTGCTTGTTCAAAATCCATAAAAATTTAAAACTGGAGTACCAGAAACAAGAGCTGGAAAGGATATAATGCATTATATCACACCTATAAAGAAAATAAAGGCCAGGCATGGTGGCTCACACCAGTAATCCCAGCACTCTGCTAAGTCAATCTGAAAGGATCACTTGAGGCCAGAAGTTTGAGACCAGCCTGGGCAACATAGTGAGATCCTGTCTCTACAAAAATTTAAAAATTAGCCAGGCAGGGTGGCACACACCTGTAGTCCTATCTACTCAGGAGGCTAAGGTGGGAGGATGGTTTGAGCCCAGGAGTGTGAAGCTGCACTGAGCAGCCACTTGTCTTCCAGCCAGTAGAACAGAGCAAGACCCTGTCTCTTAATAAAAGAAAAAGGCTGGACGTGGTGGCTCACACCTGTAATCCCAACACTCTGGGAGGCCAAGGTGGGAGGATCACTGAGGTCAGGAGTTTGAGACCAGCCTGGCCAACATGGTGAAACCCCGTCTCTACTAAAAATACAAAAATTAGTAGGCTGTGGTAGCGTATACCTGTAACCCCAGCTACTAGGGAGGCTGAGGCAGGAGAATCTCTTAAACCTGGGGGGCAGAGGTTATAGTCAGCCAAGATCATGCCACTGCACTCCAGCCTGGGCAATAGTGGGAGACTGTCTAAAAAAAAAAAAGCCTGGGTGCAGTGGCTCACGCCTGTTACCCAGCACATCAGGAGGCTGAAGGTAGATCACCAGGTCTGGAGTTTGAGACCAACCTGGCCAACATAGTGAAACCCTGTCCCTACTAAAAATATAATTAATTTGTTGGGCATGGTGGCACATGCCTGTAATCCCAGCTACTGGGGAGGCTGAGGCAGGAGAACTGCTTGAACCCGGGAGGCAGAGGTTACAGTGAGCCAAAACTGTCCCACTGTACTCCAGCTTGGGTGACGAAGCGAGACTTCATTTAAAAAAAAAAAAGGGGGGGGGGTGGACAGGCGTTTTTTTGGGAGGCCGAGGCAGGTGGATAACCAGGTCAGGAGTTCAAGACCAGCCGGGCCAAGATGGCGAAACCCCATCTCCACTAAATTAGAAAATATATATATATATAAAAAAGTAACAACCATTTAATAGCCCATGTTTTTCTATCCACTTCTTCCACTAACAAGTTTCTGCAAGTGACTTATAAGACAACAGTAGGTCTGAAACAGAAAAGACCCTGAGGCTGGGCATGGTGGCTCACACCTATAATCCAAGCACTTTGGAGGCCAAGGTGGGCAGATCACCTGAG
>NW_022436952.1:35851005-35858959 GCF_009761245.1 Sapajus apella
ACCCTGAAACACCAACTTCTTTTGAGCAGATAATGCCAGTATTTTGATTTAGTTTATAAATCATTACAAATGTCATAATCAGCTCAGGCATTTATTTGACTAAACTAACTTTTGGGCTATACTACTATGGTATTTTTATTTATCTTGATATCCTTCTAACTTTGAGAAATAAAATATACTGGGCTCAGGTACAGACATACTGTAACTTTGGCAGTGCTAAAAGAACATGAATTCTAGTGGAAGACTCCCAGACTACAGCTACACAGATCTAGGATCCAATCAAACTGAATGAAATAGTACAGAGAATGTAAATAGAGGAGAGGCACTTTTGTGTATGATTTAAGATCTGAATTTCTACTACTGTTATGGAATAATAATTTGTTTTATGGTTTTTTTTCTTTTTTTGAGATAGAATCTCACTCTTACCCAGGCTGGAGTGTAGCAGCATGATCTCAGCTCACTGCAACCTCTGCCTCCCAGGTGTAAGGGATTCTCCTGCCTAAGCCACCCAAATAGCTGGAAAAGGTGTACACGACCTGGCGTGGCTGATTTTTGTATTTTTGGTAGAGACAGGATTTTGCCCTGTTGGCCAGGCTGGTCTCAAATTCCTGGCCTCAGGTGATTCACCCGCCTTGGCCTCCAAAGTGCTAGGATTACAGGCCTTAGCCATCATGCCCAGCTTGTGTTATCTTTTAAGGAAGAATTCAACAATAGATTTTAGAAGCAAAGTTTTATACTGCTGGCATCATATACTGGTGTCTAGGGAACTTCTTACAGCCCTGTGTGATAGGTTTAGGAGAAAAACAAGATTACCTTAATTTGAGATAAGAAACAGATTAAAGGAGGCTGGGCGTGGTGGCTCATGCCTATAATTCCAGCACTTTGGGACTCTGAAGCGGGTGAATCACCAGAAGTTAGGAGTTCAAGACCAGCCTGGCCAATATGGTGAAACCCCATCTCTACTAAAAATACAAAAAATTAGCTGGGCATCGTGGCGCCTATAATCCCAGAAATTTTGGAGGATGAGGCCGGAGAATCACTCGAACCCAAGAGATGGCAACTGCAGTGAACTGAGATAGCACCACCCCACAATTCCATCTCAAAAAAAAAAGAAATAGATTAAAGAAAGTTAATAATACAGGATCTTAGGGGTAAACTTAAAATGATGCACTTTCCTAATTGTTCCTCCTGGGAGCAATACTGAGACATTCATAAGAATCTTGAGGGGTTGAAACGGCCAAGCCACTGGTCCCAGCAAGACCCTAAAGATGGAAAAAGTTCTCTTCCAAAATTACAAGCAGGAATTTACATAACCCTCTGACATTGATCTCTGAGTTGCTATTAAACCCACCCAGTCAAAAGGAACAAAATTATCTGGGATACAATTGTTCAGAGAGAAATGAACAGTACGTATCTCCGTCAAACAAACTCTCTTAGGGAAGCTCTGTAATATTTATCAAAGCCAATGTCACAATGAGATAGTAATAGGGTTTAGTAGTAAAGGTAAAACCTTGATGAGGAAGATGAAAAAAACAGTAGAGTGTTCTTGTTGGTTCATGCTTCCTTCTCACTTGAACCCTGAAATAACTAAAGGGCAAACTTTTAAGGTGGTCAGAAGAAAAGAACAGAGAAGTCAGACCAGGCTCTTACTACAGTCTATGTTTTAAGTAAAAAAGTCACTGAGGATCCCAAGAGCTCTGTGTCTAGGTTGGGTGAACAGACAAGGATCTGGAATAGAAATTCTAGTAGAGAAAAATGTGCGTGCACTGGGAATATTCTCAGTTCTATCTTACAGGGTCCTCCCAGGGCATTCCACAGATGTAACAGATAACGATTCAGGATCGCAGCTTCTAGAATGGACTATCACAGATTATTTACAAGTCAGGACTGCTTAGACATGCAAATATAAATCATACTTCAACCCCACAAAATTGCAGGATACAAAACAACAAATGTCATTTTACAATTGACGTTAAGAAAAAGTCACCTAATTCCAAAGCCAAACTTAAAACATAAGTGACTGAAAAAAATGAAGTATTTTACCAGTCACTAGAACAATGAGAAAACAGTAAGATGCATAAATGGTGAATCATTAAGTGTATATCCTATCTAAATTGGTAAATTGTGATTTAAAACTTTAGGAGGAAAACAAACATGGATTGTGACAAATTTTCCAACTCTATTTTTTTTTTTAAATCTAATATTTTTAGTTCTGCATTCTCTCTAAAGGCAGTTAATGAATGAACAAACACCACCCAAGCTCCTGTTTCTCTTCAGAATATTCAATTTTCTATCGAAAATATCAAACAATAAACAGTTTAAACATCAAAAAATAAACAGAAGCATACCGTCTAGAGTAGACAGACATTAGACTAGTCAGAACATTTAGGAAATAGTTCTAGGTATACATTTGATAATGTACAATAAATAGATTTTACTGTACATTAAATGTTCAAGTTTCTTAATCTTTAATGTAAGAAACATATTTCAAATATGAAATAAGGTTATGAATGTTGCCTGACAGATTTAAATAAGAAGAAAAAACTGGAAAAAAAAAGAGAACACCGCTCATATTTGAGAATAACTTATAAGATACATGATATTGTGAAGTCCTTGCCACAGTACCTAGCACATATAAGGATGCCATAAATGTGAGTATCCCTCTTTAAATGACGTGGTAGGATTAAGACCAATTGCAGAAGTCAGAGGTTTCATTCGCAATGCAAGAAATTGGTAATAGAGAAACAATAACAAATACAACTATACTGGAGGTATTCAAGCCAAAGCTTAAGGACTCCCTGCCAGGAATGCTACAAAAAGTAATTCCTGACTTGTGTATGAGTTTGGACCACCTGACCTCTAAGGTTCCCTCTATCTCCTTACACCAAGGTGATTACTACAAAAATGATCACTGTAATTTTTCCTCTTTCCTAAAGTATATTGCTTAATGTAAACTGATAGGTTATCTTACCTATGAGATTCTTGCTCTCCTTTCATTTTCTCTACTTTTGATAACATATCATCAACTTTAAATGTTTTCCTGGAAGAAACAGATAAACAAAATAATCACTTCTCAACTGGGAAAAAGAAACAAATTATATTTATTGTCACTCTAATAGGCAAGATAGAAATCAGATTTTGATTATTTTTAGTAAGATAAATTATGGATGGTTAGCCATAACAATGAATACTATTGAGACAGTGTATGTTACACAGTAGATAAGCTTTCAAGCCCATCTAAAACACTAACTTTTTTTTATTAAACCTTTTTCCCAATTATTCCCAGACCAGAATGATTTCTCCTTACCCATCGTACTTGGTATTTATTGTGACACTTAGTTTTCATTCAGTTTCCTACATGTAAAACTCATGTAAATATTTTATTTCTCCATGCTCCTCAAGGGCAGTGATTGCTTTTCTTCAAGGAAAGCTGTATAGTACTGGCATAGTGCCTTATACTTGGTAGGTATTCAAGCATCTGATGAATTGAGCCAAACAAATCTAAATTATGTGTATTTTGAAACACTTAATACATCTACTAAGCAATACAACAAATATGTACTAGCACCATCACATAAAAAAAGAAATATTCTATAAAATATACTTGAGGTTCATAGATATCCTCAGATTATCAGCAAAGCCGAAAGCTAAATAATGTCAAATTAGAGACGGTTGCTGACATGAAAAAATTTTGACAGGAAAAAAAAAAAACCATCAAATCATAATAAAATTACTAGCTTTCAACTGGACAATATTAAGAGAAAAAAGGTTATTTCCCCAAAAATAGAAACAAGTGTAATCTCTCAAAGCAATTAAATGAATGGATTGTAAAATAAGCCTCTTCTTAGCTCTCAAGGTGGTCTATGATATGTTCTATAGAGGCTAAAAATCTATGCCCATATAATTGGAAAAAATGTTTTTTTTTTTTTTGAGATGGAGTTTCGATCATTACCCAGGCTGGAGTGCAATGGCGCGATCTCGGCTCACCGCAACCTCCACCTCCTGGGTTCAGGCAATTCTCCTGCCTCAGCCTCCTGAGTAGCTGGGATTACAGGCACGCGCCACCATGCCCAGCTAATGTTTTTTTGTATTTTTCATAGAGACAGGGTTTCACCATGTTGACCAGGATGGTCTCGATCTCTTGACCTCGTGATCTACCCGCCTCAGCCTCCCAAAGTGCTGGGATTATAGGCGTGAGCCACCGCGCCCGGCCCAAAAATGTATTTTTTATACTAATATAGTACCTTCATATTTAGGACTTGAAAAGCCTAATGTATTCCACATCAACTTATTTTTTTTCTTTTTGTTTGTAGGTCCTTTGTCTTGGTTTTCTGAGCATCCACATCAACTTATTACTTTATAATGCTTGAATGCAGACACCAGAAATTATGCATAAGCTCATTACTCAAAAAGGTTTTTTTTTTTTGAGACCTGCTCTGTCACCAGGCTGGAATGCAATGGCACAATCTTGGCTCACTGTAACCTCTGCCTCCCAGATTCAAGCAATTCCCCTGCCTCAGCCTTCTGAGTAGCTGGGACTACAGGTGCACGGTAGCAGGCCAGGCTAATTTTTTTGTATTTTAGTAGAGACAGGGTTTCACTGTGTTGACCAGGATGGTCTGGATCTCCTGACCTTGTGATCTGCCCGCCTTGGCCTCCTGAAGTGCTGGGATTACAGGCATGAGCCACCATGCCCAGCCGAGCTTTCCCCACCCCCACCCCCGATGGAATTTCACTCTTATTGCCCAGACTGGAGTCAATGGCAAAGATCTCCACCTCCTGGATTCAGGCAATTCTGCCTCAGCCTCCCGAAGTGCTAGGATTACAGGCACGGGCCACCACGCATGGCCAAAAAAAAAAAAAAAAAAAAAAAAAGCTATTTATTATATTCAACCACTGTAAAAATTGTCAGTAATGTTAATGTAAATATATTATAATAAAATATTGGTATTAGAGCAGAATTAATACAATCTATATTTCAAGTCAATGAGAAGAACCTCCATAACAAAGATCTTAAGGGTAAAAAAGCTTCTCTCTTTACCTTTACAGTTACTGAAAAGTTTAATATTAAAGTTTCCTCCTATAGTGTATAGTAAGAAGTGCTTTCTGAAGGATGACAATGTATTTTCAATCTCCACAGACAAGAGAGAAGAAAGAAAAATGAAGGACTCTTTAGGCTAGTTGCAAAGAGCTGTTCAGTATAAAGACTGAAAGTTACTATTGAGGAAGGCCATGAAATTACTAGAAACTTTTAATATGTTTATATAATGATTAAGAAATTCTGTCTGCAGAAAAAGACTGTAAGTTCTAAGGTTCATCTCTTCTACCTTTATGAAGTTGTATACAGGAGAAGTGGATAGAATTGAATAATAACAATTTGAAACAGATAAGATCACAAAAGCA
Source organism: Sapajus apella (assembly GCF_009761245.1). Classification (NCBI taxonomy): domain Eukaryota; kingdom Metazoa; phylum Chordata; class Mammalia; order Primates; family Cebidae; genus Sapajus; species Sapajus apella. Next base: position 35,856,409 of record NW_022436952.1, read on the forward strand.
ACCCAGCCTTCCTTAGGAAAAAACAAAACAAACCTCATAAGCAACTATACAAAAACCCCTCCTCCTCAAACACCAATTTCTGTTCTTTAGAAAGGTAATGTTACTGTAGGTCAGATTTAACAAAGTATACAATTATGAAAAGGTCATCGAAAAGGAGGATATTTAAAAATTCCAGAAATTTCAGAAGATTTTCTCTTAGGAGAGTTCAGAAATAGTTTATACGAGGCCGGGCGCGGTGGCTCAAGCCTGTAATCCCAGCACTTTGGGAGGCCGAGGCGGGTGGATCACAAGGTCAAGAGATCGAGACCATCCTGGTCAACATGGTGAAACCCCGTCTCTACTAAAAATACAAAACATTAGCTGGGCATGGTGGCGCGCGCCTGTAATCCCAGCTACTCAGGAAGCTGAGACAGGAGAATTGCCTGAACCCGGGAGGCGGAAGTTGCGGTGAGCCAAGATCGTGCCATTGCACTCCAGCCTGGGTAACGAGCGAAACTCCGTCCCAAAAAAAAAAAAAAAAAAAAAAAAAGAAATAGTTTATACGAAAACTAGCAAAATTGATTCAATAAAAGATGCCCTTCTCCTAGCCTACATTTCTACTTTGTTGGGGCAGTGTTAGCCTATACAAGTTGAATACTTCTATAAAGAGTAAAGCGCAAGTTGACTTTAATAAATATACTAGGATTAATATCACGACTGAGTATGACTTCAAAGGGAGTGAAAAAAAAGTTGTAAAAGGCCAGGCACGGTGGCACATGCCTGTAATCCCAGCACTTTGGGAGGCCTAGGCAGGTGGATCACCTGAGGTCAGGAGTTTATGACCAGTCTGACCAATATGGTGAAACCCCATCTCTATTAAAAAAAAAGAAAGAAAAAAGTTGTAAAAAAGGAGTCTTGAAAACATTGAGAAAAGACGACAATCACTGGGCTAAATTTGTCACCTTCCAAAGTCACAAACTACTTTGAAGACAACAGCATTAATGTGAAGATGTGAGTTGTGCTGTAATTTCTTAATAATTAGTTTTAATAAGCCTTATATATGAGGTCAGGCATCTAATAAGATGATTAAACGATTCCTATGCCTTTGTTTTTTTTTGAGACATGGTCTCCCTCTACTGCCCAGGCTAGAGTGGGCCAGCGCATTCACAGCAACCCTCGAACTCCTGGGCTCAAGTGATCTTCCTGCCCCAGCCTCCTGAGTGTTTGGGACTACAGTCATGAGCCACCACACCCAGCTAATTTTTAAAATTTTTTGCAGAAATAGAGTCTTGCTATGTTGCCAGGGCTGGCCTGTAATTCCTGTCCTCAAGTGATCCTCCCGCCTCAGTCTTCAAAAGTGCTGAAATTACAGGTATGAACCACCATGCCTAGCCTATTCGCATGCATTCCTGTAAGAACTAAACTAGGTGGGATTTAAATGTTTCTTGGCTGGCAGATTGCTTAAAATTTCCCCAAAAACTTTTTTTTAAAACCTTAATGGCAATAATTAAGAAAATCAGTTTTTACTTAACCAAGCTTTTAAAAATTATCTCGCCGGGCGCAGTGGTGAATGCTTGTAGTCCCAGCTACTCAGGAGGCTGAGGCTGGAGGATCACTTGAACCCAAGAGCTCTGGGCTGTAGTGCACTATGCCGATAGGGTGTCCGCACTAAGTTCGGCATCAATATGGTGACCTCCTGGGAGTGGGGGACCACCAGGTTGCCTAAGAAGGGGTGAACTGGCACAGGTCAGAAATGGAGCAGAGATCAAAACTCCCGTGCTGATCAGTAGTGGGATGGCACTTGTGAATAGCCACTGCACTCCAGCCTGGGCAACACAGCAAGACCCATCTCAAAAATGAAAATAAAATTATCTCTACCCATGCAAACAACAGAAACATATCCTACAAGCTGGGCACAGTGGCTGACACCTGTAATCCCAGCACTTTGAAAGGCTAAGGCAGGAGGATCACCAGGACAGGGGTTCAAGAACAGGCTGACCAACACGATAAAACCCCGTCTCTACTTAAAAATACAAAAATCCCCTGTAATCCCAGCTACTTAGGAGGCTGAAGCAGGAGAACTGCTTGAACCCAGGAGGCGGAGCTTGCAGTGAGCCAAGAGCACGCCACTGCACTCCAGCCTGGGCGACAAAGCGAGACTCCATCTCAAAAAAAAACAAACAAGGAAGAAAAACATAACCTGCAATGGGACAAATTAATAAATATGACGGGAAAATGGAGCTTGGATTTTAAATGTGTACTTTTTAGCCGGGCACGGTGGCTCATGCCTGTAACCCCAACACTTTGGGAGGCTGAGGCGGGCGGATCACCTGAAGTCAGGAGTTCAAGACCAGCCTAGCCAACATGGCGAAACCCTATCTCTACTAAAAACACAAAAAATTAGCCGGGTATGGTGGCACATGCCTGTAATCCAAGCTACTTGGGAGGCTGAGGCAGAGAATTGCTTGAACCCGGGAAGTGGCAGTGAGCTGAGATCGTGCCTCTGCACTCCAGCCTGGGTGACAGAGCAAGGCTGTCTCAAAAGAAAGAAAAAAAAAAAAAAAAAAAAAAA
>NW_022436952.1:35859059-35875617 GCF_009761245.1 Sapajus apella
AAAAAAAAAAAAAAAAAAAAAAAAAAAAAAAAAAGCTTTGATGAAACAGAAGTTAATCAAATTCATCTAGTTTTACAGGATAAATCAAGGGTCAGGAAACTATGAACCATGGCCAAATCTGGTTTATTGCCTGTTTTTGTACAGCCAGCCCCAAAGATAAGAATTTTTTTTTTTTTTTTTAAGACAGAGTCTTGCTCTTGCCACCCAGGCTGGAGTGCAATGGCGAGATTTCCACTCACTGCAACCTCCGCCTCCTGGGTTCAAGCAATTCTGCCTCAGCCTCCCAAAGAGCTGGGATCACAGATGCTCTCTGCCACGCCTAGCTAATTTTTGTGTTTTTAGTAGAGACAGGGTTTCACCACGTTGGCCAGGCTGGTCTTGAACGCCTGACCTCAGGTGCATGAGCCACCATGCCAGGCCAAGAATGGTTTTTTTTGTTTTTTTTTTGAGACGGAGTTTTGCTCTTGTTGCCCAGGCTGGAGTGCAATGGCAAGATCTCAGCTCACCACAACCTCTGCCTCCCGGGTTCAAGCAATTCTCCTGCCTCAGCCTCCCAAGTAGTGGGACTACAGGCACGTGCCACCAGGCCCAGCCAACTCTTTTTTTATTTTTAGTAAAGACAGGGTTTCACCATTTTAACCAGGATGGTCTTAATCTCTTGACCTCAGGTGAACTGCCCACCTCGGCCTCTCAAAGTGCTGGGATTACAGGCATAAGCCACCACACCTGGCCAAGAATGGTTTTTATAGATAAGTATAACCAATTGATTTGATTATAAAAAACACCAACTCTGAACCCCAATTAAGCAAAGTGTTATCTCCCCTACCCCTACAAAAATAAAATTCTACATTTCTCATTAGTAGGCCTATATTACAAAATGTTCTATCTTATATTGTATTTTATCAATAAAAAATTTATATATCGACATTTTGGGCTGAAATTTAAAAAACTGTAGATTTTTTCTTTCTTTTTATATTAAGTACATATATAACATCCTCTGTTTTGCATCCTGGCTGCAAAGCCTAACATATTTACTATTTACTGTTCCTTTACAAGAAAAAGCATACTGAATGCTGGCGAAGATCAAATAATGGAAGACAGGTAAAGGGTGGACAAAACTAATTCTGTAATCTAATTCATAACCTCCTTTTTGGTTACTTAGGTGCTTAGCAATTTTCACCTATTAACTGCAATGCAAACTTACTCATGGCTCAAAGATTGCCAAAAGACAAATAGTTTTAACACTTAAATCCTTCCAAATATAAGTAGATATATTTACAAAACTTGACATCTTCCTATATAAATGTGATACCTACTTAATAAACAGCAGCACTCACCAAACAGCTTAGTTTCAAACTCTATTAACTTGATAGTTTTACTAAGTCAAGACTACAATAACAATACCAAATGTTTAATAGAACTCTTGCCTTTAAATGTGAACTTGTTCACTTGATTTGCTCAAATAAATATAATCTTTTTTTTTTTTGAGACCAAATTTTTGCTCCTATTGCCTAGGCTAGAGTGTAATGACGTGATCTTGGCTCACAGCAACCTCCGCCTCCTGGGTTCAAGTGATTCTCCTGCCTCAGCCTCCGGGGGATTACAAATTGAGATTACAAGCATGCACCACCACGCCTGGCTAATTTTGTATTTTTAGTAGAGACAGGGTTTCTCCACGTTAGTCAGGCTGGTCTCAAACTCCCAACCTCAGGCCCAGCCTTGGTAATGGTCTTATAGAAGGGGAAATACTTTTGAAATCAATAGCATGGCCTGGCACAGTGGCTCATGCCTATAATCCCAGCACTTTGGGAGGCTGAAGTAGGTAGATCACAAGGTCAGGAATTCCAGACCAGCCTGGCCAGTATAGTAAAACCCCATCTCTACTAAAAATACAAAAATTAGCCGGTGTGGTGGCATGTGCCTGTAGTCCCAGCTACTCAAGAGGCTGAGGCAGAATATCTTGAATCTGGGAAACAGAGGTTACAGTGAGCCAAAATTGTGCCACTGACTCCAGCCTGGGCAAGAGAGCAAGACTCCGTCTCAAAAACAAAAAAAAAAGTAATCAATAGGCTGAAGGTTTTTTAAAAAAATAAAGTCTTAATCATCAGATTTTCAAGTGGAGTCTGGAGGTTGGAGACAGTTTATTTTTGCTGTGTAACGTTTAGTGCTTAACCATATGTAATTATCAATGCAAGTTTTTGTCCTAGGTGCAAGATTATATTTATTTAGGCCTAGCACAGTGGTTCACGCCTGTAATCCCAGCACTTTAGGAGGGTGAGATGGGTTGATCACCTGAGGTCACGAGTTTGAGATCAGCCTGGCCAAAATGGTGAAAGCCCATCTCTATGAAAAATACAAAAAGTTAGCTGGGCTTGGTGGCAAACACCTGTAATCCCAGCTACTGGGGAAGCTGAGACAGGATAATAGCTTGACCCTGGGAGGCAGATGTTGCAGTGAGCCAAGATTGCAACGTGGCACTCCAGCCTGGACAACAAGAGCAACACTCTGTCTCAAAAACATCACCAAAGAGATAAAATGAGACTTTCATTTTATCTATATCATATCTATATCTATTTCATTTTCATTTTATCCTATAATGAACCTATCATTATAGGAGCTAATTCAAGTTAGACACAATATTCAAAAATTAACTTAAATTTTATGTAACAAAGACAGCTACCCTGAGCTCTTTAGTAAATATTTAAATCCTCAACTTCTATCAGACTTGAAAATAACCAGTGGAGGCTAGATGTGGTGGCTCACGCCTGTAATCTCAGCATTTTGGGAAGCCGAAGTGGGCAGATCACCAGGTCAGAAGTTCAAGACCAGCCTGGCCAGCATAACAAAACCCCATCTCTACTAAAAATAAAAAAAACTTAGCCAGGCATGTTGGAGGGTGCCTGTAATGCTAGCTACTTGGGAGGCTGAGGCAAGAGAATCACTTGAACCCAGGAGGCAAAGGTTGCAGTGAGCCAAGATTTTGCCATTACACTCCAGCCTGGGCAACCAAGAGTGAAACTCCATCTCAAAAAAAAAAAAAAGAAAGAAACAAAAAGAAAAAATAACCAGTGGCACAGAGTAAAAACATAATCAGTAAAATCACTTAATTCGCTTCACTCCTCTGCCTCCTGGGTTCAAGCAATTCTCCCGCCTCAGCCTCCCAAGTGGCTGGGATTACAGGTGCATGACACCACACCCAGCTAATTCTTGTATTTTAGTATAGACAGTGTTTCCCATGTTGGTCAGGCCAGGCTGGTCTGGAACTTCTGACCTCAAGTAATCCGCCTGCCCTGGCCTCCAAAAGTGCTGGGATTATAGGTGGGAGGCACCACACCCAGCCTCTTTTCTATTAGGGGATAAAAAAAAAAAAACTAATAATCTGAGATTTACAAAGATGATACTATTAAAAACCATTGTGCAACCAGTTCAACCAGTCACTCTCCCATTTCAGTTTTCATATTATTTAGTTAGAAACAATTTTCATTTTTCTTTAATTTTGAGAAATAGTACTTTAAAATAAAACTTTAACATAGTTTGATCAGCTTGAAATAAGATTCATAAAATGTACCTTTTGATGTTTGTTCTGGAGTTTCGATGAGACATGTAAGTAAGAGTTCTGTGCAAAAATATTGGCTACAAAAAGAGTTTTAAAAATGTTAAAATTGAATACAGACGCAGTTATAAGAGAGAAATAATAATGATAAATTTTGTTGACTACGTACCGCTATGAGATTCCGAGTTCGAAGAAATCTATAGATCTGTGTTGGCTCTAGGTAACAGAAAACAAAATGCAAACATTATCTAAACTTACTTGTCAGAAAAATATCAACCCAGACCATGTTGTATCTATATAACTTATCACCTGCTATGGAAATCATGCACTGAATATTTATATTGCACTAAATATTTACATCAAGAAAATTCGTATGCACAGTAAGATCAAAAGGTGTTCAATCAGTGGCATACATTCACAAAGTTCATCTACACTTATTTTATACTGAAGGTTCTCTACAATATTTTTCTTTTTCTTTTTTGAGACGGAGTTTCACTCATGTTACCCAGGCTGGAGTGCAATGGCGCGATCTCGGCTCACCGCAACCTCCGCCTCCTGGGTTCAGGCAATTCTCCTGCCTCAGCCTCCTCAGTAGCTGGGATTACAGGCACGCACCACCATGCCCAGCTAATTTTTTGTATTTTTAGTAGAGACAGGGTTTCACCATGTTGACCAGGATGGCCTCGATCTCTTGACCTTGTGATCCACCCGCCTCGGCCTCCCAAAGTGCTGGGATTACAGGCTTGAGCCACCACGCCCGGCCCTCTACAATATTTTTCTTAAACTTTTTTAAGATAGTCATTGGACAGAACTGAAGAGAAGTAGTTATACTCATTTAACTCAGCTAATTTAAACTATCTATAACCCATTTTCTTCCAAAAAGCAGCTGTATTAGTTAGCTGGAGTTAACAAAAGAACTATTTATTGATGCCAAACAAGATGAAAATTTCATTTTTTTTTTTTTTTTTTAAAATTTTCCCTCTTTTTGCCCAGTCTGGAGTGCATGGTGCAATCTCCCCTCATGGCAACCTCCGCCTCCCAGGTTCAAGCAATTCTCCTGCCTCAGCCTCCTGAGTAGCTGGGATTACAGGCATGTGCCACCACGCCTAGCTAATTTTGTATTTTTAGTAGAGATGGGGTTTCTCCCTGTTGGCAGGGTTGGTCTTGAACTCCTGATCTCAGATAATCTGCCCACCTCGGCCTCCCAAAGTGCTAGGATTACAGGCCTGAGCCATGGCGCCCAGCCTAAACATTTCAATTTTTTTTTTTTGAACATTTCACTTTTTAATTGGTCACATAAAGACTTGCAGTTGGCCAAAACAGAATCCTAATACATCCTAATACAGAAACGATGATATCCTAATACAGACCCCAGACATTCCTAATACAGATATGATGAAAGTCAGTGAAGTATTTTTATTTCTTTTTTTGAAAAGAGGTCTTGCTGTGTTGCCCAGGCTGGTCTCAAACTCCTGGGCTCAATCCATGCTCCAGCCTCAGCCTCCAGAGTAGCTGGGATTACAATTGGGACCCACTGCACTCCAAAGTCAGTGAATATTGAAATAAATCTGGGACACAAACTGCAGCAAAAATTCTCAATAAATATTCCTAATTATAAAGTTTTATCTATTTTGTTCAATGTAAATATTATCTCAATACATTTTTTACACAATTGACAGCCTCTTAAAACAGTCTAAGGCTTAAAATGAGTTGTTTCAAATTACTTAAAATTTGTTATACAGGAATTAAAAGAAAAATACATATATATACACACCATCATATCAGTGACACTGATGACCTATTAGTATGTTTCTTTAAATAAAGCAGTATCAAAATAAGCCTAATATGATTATATAAATAATTACATTAAAGTATTTAAACTTCCCAGTGAACGACTTCAAGTTGTTTTACGATCAGATCTAGCTCTTAACGACAGTTGACTTCTCCGAAGAGTGGATTCATCAGAACGAAAATAGTTAAAAATTTCTTGGAGTGTCTGTCTTCTCATAACATTCAGAAAGAACTTTTAAAATTTCCATCTAAATCTTCAACTGGTTAGTTTCATTTTAAATTAACTAAAGGAAGATGAGATACTTTAGAAGGGGTACAAACAAGTATGATTACTGTCACCACTGCCCGTCAGTTCTCCATCCTATTTCCAATTAAAGCCTCTCCAGATATTTAAAAGTATATTAAGCAATATAATATGTGAATAATGTGAATCTCTCTGAAGCAGGTTCGATATTCGTTCCGATAAAAACTGAAATTCTTTCTATTAAGTTCCAATTAGAATTTCATGAAGCACTAATGAAAGAGAATGAAGGAAGGGTATTAAACAATGTAATACGTCTTTCCAAGCACAGCTGATACCATGCCCTTAACATATGCCACAGTGAAATTGTAAATAAGAACACTGAGTGGTAAAGCCGAGTTTATTCAAGTTTCAGTAAGATTATTTAGCTATTAAAGATCACTCAAGTTATAACGCACAAAAGCAAAAACGGAAACCAATCAAAATATAACATTCCTTAAAGAACAATCAGGATTATTTATAGTTACAGTGTTTTTAATAAATTCTATTGTTTGTTTCCAGACACCTGGCTCTCCTTTCCAAATAAGTCAGTTTCACCCTCCAGACAGACCTTAGAAACAGAAATCGACATAAGAAAATGTCCGGTAAGCCGAGTATAAATAGCAGAATTCCGGGGTCCTCTCCAGAGAAGATGCTTGACCACTCTCTGGCTCAGTTTACATATCCACAAAATGGGTGGATAGATTTGAAAGGTTTTAAGCATCCAAAGGTGCCATGTGAACCTGCAGCACCAAGTTAGCGCGTAGCGCGAAGGCATTTCAGACTAAGGATCATTTCTTCGGTTGGACTGCATTCGTCCCTTCCCAGGCTTCATTTTGCCACTCAAAAGCTACAGCCGAAACCCCTGTATTTCTAGAGTCCGAAAGGCATGAAAGAAAACAAGAACTAGTCTCGGGATGTGACTGCAGCTCAGTTCAGCTGTTACCTCCTCATCTAAAAGCCGCCTGCTCTTAACGTGGGGCTCCAGTCCCAAGCCTCTCGCGTCAATCTTGGGGGAGTCAAGAACCTACCCGGACCCTCTTTTGCAGCTCTCCCAAGGCCCTAGACTCTGGATGCCCTGGAGGCGTAATCCCCGAAAGGGGGACATCCCCTCAATTCCTCCCTCCACTCCCACACCAAGTGGACTCCCGAGGAGGAAGGGGGCCCAGCAGTGTCCCGTCCCCGGTGCTGGCAGAGTGGGTCCTCCTGCCCTCAAAGCCTCGCACACACTCACTCTCAAAGGCCTGGAGGAAAAGCTCGTGGTCAGCCTGGACGTGCTCCATTTTCGGCTTCTTCACCGGTAACACCGCGGCCCCCGCCGCTGCCGCCGCGGAGGAGGAGGAGGAGGCCGAATAACTGCCGCCGCCTCCACAGCCCCCGCCGCCGGATTTGCCGCCCGAAGCCGTCGCCGCCGCCACCGCCGCCGAACCCCCGAAGCCGCCTCCCCCGGACCCCGCGCTGGGCCCCGAGCCGCCCCCTCCCCCACCGCCGTGCTTCTGAGGCGCCATCGCGGTTCCTGCCTCCTCCCCCCGCCAGCTACCCGCCGGGCGGCCCCGGAGAGTAAGCGCCTGCAATACCAACCGCTCGCCCCAGCAGGCTCCGGCGGACCGAGGGGGGAAGGAGGAGAGAGGGGAGGAGAGGGGAAGGGAAGGGAGGAGGAGAGGAGGGAAGGAGGGAGGAAAAAAAAAAAAGTGTCTCCTCAGAGCCCCGCTCCGCTCCGGAGGCCGCTCACCCTACCCTGGCCTCGCTCCGCCCACTTCCCCCGCCCGGCGCTCTGATTGGGCGGCGGGAGCGCGCGCCGCCCGGCCGCCCAGCCTGTTGGCCCGCGGATTCCCCCGTCAGTCACGCGGAGGCGCTTCTCGCGGAGGCGCGGCTTGGTTGGCCCGTGCGCGCTGCCGACCGCGGGCCCGGCCGCCTCTTTGAACTGAATTCGCGGGAAAATTAGGGGTCGGAGCGGCCTTCCTGCTGGCCCCGGTGCATTGTGGGGAGAGAGGGACCCAGTGAGCGGTTTAAGGAGCCGTTTCTCGCCTTCTGAGCGTCGTCAGTCACCGCCCCCAGAGGGTTAGAGGACCCCTGGAGAGAGGCAGGCCTCCGAGGAACTGGGAGCGAGGAGCCTGTTCAATGAACTGATATATTTTACAGATCATCGAGTCTCTAACTTCCGAAGACGGGGCCTGCCTGGGGGGTTGGTGCGACCCTGGTCAGGGTTACTTCTCAGCTGAGGGGCTCCCGGGACAGGGATCGTGTCCCCTGTCCCCTCGCGACACCACATGCCCCAAGCCATCCATGGCCGAATCCCACCTGGCACAGCCAAGGGGTTGCGGCTGCTGCTATCGGAGGTGACTGAGCTTCACCAAAGGAAGTGACTTACATCGTTGTAGGGATGCCCTATAGAAACAAGCAAAACTATTTCCTGTAGATGCCATGAGGCTTCAGGATAGCTACCGAGATCCTGAGGGGTAGATCTCGTGATGGGAGCAAAGTCTACATCCTTAGGTTTTTGCCCCCAGACACTGGAAGAGTGGTCAGAGCTGTAAACTGATTTCTTAGAAGTAGGTACATACACTCTTCCCTTCTTGAGGATCTATAGATTTTCAACTCAGAAAGCAGAGGGGGACCTGGTGTTTTGCGGGTCTTGCTTTTTTTTTTTTTTTTTTTTTTTTTTGAGATGTACTCTCACTCTGTCTCCAGGCTGGAGTGCTGTGATGGGATCTCGGCTCACTGCAACCTCTGCCTCTGGAGTTCAAGCGATTCTCCTGCCTCAGCCTCCCTAGTAGCTATGTCTACAGGTGTGCACCACCACGCCCAGCTAATATTTGTATTTTGTTTGTTTGTTTTGTTTGTTTAAAGACGGGGTTTCACCATGTTGGTCAGGCTGGTCTTGAACTCCCAACCTCAGGTGATCTGCCAGCCTTGGCCTCCAAAGTGCTTGGATTACAGGCGTGAGCCACTACGCCTGGCCAATATTTGTATTTTTAATAGAGGTGGTGTTTCACCATGTTAGCCAGGCTGGTCTTGAACTTTTGACCTCAGGTGATCCGCCCACCTTGGCCACCCAAAGAGCTGGGATTACAGCGGTGAGCCACTGCATCTGGCCGAAGAAACCTCATTTTCTTTTTCTTTTTCTTTTTTTTTTTTTCAGACAGGGTCTTGCTGTCACTCAGGTTGGAGTGCAATGGCTAGACCTCAGCTCATTGCAACCTCTGCCTCCCAGGTTCAAATGATTCTCCTGCCTCAGCCTCCCGAGTGGCTGGGATTACAGGCCCGCACCACCATGCCCAGCTAATTTTTGTATTTTTAGTAGAGACAGGGTTTCATCATGTTGGCCAGGATGGTCTCGATCTCTTGACCTGATTACTCGCCTGCCTCTGCCCCCCAAAGTACTGGGATTACAAGTGAGCCACTACCACCAGCGGGTCTTGCTTTAAATGATAGACTCCCAGGCCCGGTTCAGTTTTCTGGCACAGTTTGGTTTGGAATTGAGCTAATATTCCTAAAGATTTGAATTTCAGGTTGGACGAGATGATCTCTAAGGAAGTTCTTGCAATTTACATCCTATAATTTTATATTACATTAAAACTTCAAAAATTCCAATCTGTAAACATAGAACCATTTCATACTCTCAACAGCATTTTTCAGATGTCTGCTTAGGTTCTCTATAGTTCACTGCAAAACACTGTTTACAAAACAAGTGTCTTTCAAATGGTTATTCAAGTTGTTTACAAAACTGGTTATCTTTGTAATGATTAAATATCAAAGTACCGGTTTTATCAAAGCCTTTGTTTTGAAGAAAGTGACCTCCACAAATGATGTATATAGTATTTGGGATTTCAGAAACACATCTGAAATTAGGTGTACCTTCTTACCTGAAGTTAGGAATGTCTATTGTTAAAGACAAGCTATATTTTATATTCAGACAAAACGTTCAGAATGTCCTCTTGTTTATTACACTATTCTCTGTACTCCTTTTCTTTTTTTGAGACAGAGTCTTGCTCTGTCGCCCAGGCTGGAGTGCAAAGGCGTGATCTCTGCTTACCGCAAACTCTGCCTCCCAGGTTCAAGTGATTGTTGGACCTCAGCCTCCCGAGTGGCTGTGATTACAGGTGCCCGCCATCATGCCCAGCTAATTTGTGTATTTTTGTAGAGACAGGGTTTCACCATGTTGGGCAGGCTGGTCTTGAACTCCTGACCCCAACTGATCAGACTGCTTTGGCCTCCCAAAGTTCTGGGATTACAGGCGTGAGCCACCGTGCCTGGCCTGTACTCCATGTTTTTATATTTCCACCACCAAAAAAGAGGTGTTTTAGACTTCTGAGACCAGCCTTCTCTAATTAACTCCACTCCATCGAGGCTCTTAGGTTTTTAGATCTTGCTAAACTGCTCTTCAGCTTTACAGGGTTAGAAAATGAGGTTTTGGCCAAACACGGTGGCTCAGGCCTGTAATCCTAGTACTTTGGGAGACTAAAGCAGGAGGATCACGAGGTCAAGAGATTGAGACCATCTAACACAGTGAAACCGCATCCCTACTAAAAATACAAAAAATTATTTTTTTGTGTGTGATGGCACACGCCTGTAGTCCCAGCTACTCAGGAGGCTGAGGCAGGAGAATCATTTGAACCTGGGAGGCAGAGGTTGCAAGGAGCCAAGATCGAGCCATTGCACTCCAACCTGGGTGACAGAGCAAGACTCCATGTTAAAAAAAAAAAAAAAAAAAAAAAGACAGAGGGGGGGGGAAACAAAAAAAAAAAGAAAAAAAAATGAGGTTTCTTCGGCTGGGCATGGTGGCTCATCCCTGTAATCCCAGCACTTTGGGAGGCCAAGGTGGGCTGATCACCTGAGGTCAGGTGTTCAAGACAAACCAGACTACGATGGTGAAACCCTGCCTCTACTAAAAATACAAAAATTAGCTGGGTGTGGTGGCGCACGCCTATAATCTCAGCACTTTGGGAGGCTGAGGTGGGTGAATCACGAGGTCAGGAGTTTGAGACCAGCCTGACAAACATGGTAAAACCCCATCTCTACAAAAAATACAAAAAAATTCAGCCGAGCATGGTGGCGCATGCCTGTAATCCCAGCTACTCAAGAGACTGAGGCAGGAGAATCGCTTGAACCCAGGAGGGAGAGGTTGCACCACTGCACTCCAGCCTGGACGACAGAGTGAGACTCCCTCCCCCGACAAAAAAAAAAAAGAAAATGAGGCTTTTTTAATCTAGTCCAGGTCTGGAGAATTAAATCACACTAAGCCAATCACAAAATACCAAAACTATAAACTATAATGCTAACTTATTAATTTATAGTAAGGAAAACTGGCAAAATGACCAGTCTTCATCATTTGTACAAGGATCTCCCATTCTGGGGGGAAGTGGGGATGAAAGGATGGGTACAATCAAAGAAAAAATCTAGTGATACATTACTCATATGTCTTTGATGAACAGAGAGAAATGGAACTGATGAAACTGGGATGTCCTTTCTTAACGGTTTATTTCCTTTAAGAACACCATGGTAGCATTCTCAACTTGGGCATGTACGTGGTTTTAAGTACAGGAGCCAACCAGCAGTGGTCATAACAATCAAAGCCAGCCATGCTATACAGGAGAGGAGAGGCATAGTAATAAATTCTCACTTTTCAATTCTCCTTTATCAAGACTGTATGTAGAAAACTTAAAAAAAAAAAAAGAAAAAAAACTTAGCTGACCAGCAGCCCTTGAGGCTGCTCTGCCTATGGAGTAGCCATTCTTTTGTTTCTTTATTTCTCTAATAAAACTTGCTTATACTTTTTAAAAAATCTTTTTTTTTTTTTTTGAGACGGAGTTTCGCTCTTGTTACCCAGGCTGGAGTGCAATGGCGCGATCTTGGCTCACCGCAACCTCCGCCTCCTGGGTTCAGGCAATTCTCCTGCCTCAGCCTCCTGAGTAGCTGGGATTACAGGCACATGCCACCATGCCCAGCTGAATTTTTGTATTTGTAGTAGAGACGGGGTTTCACCATGTTGACCAGGATGGTCTCGATCTCTTGACCTCGTGATCCACCCACCTCGGCCTCCCAAAGTGCTGGGATTACAGGCTTGCGCCACTGCATCCGGCTTTTTTTTTGTTTTTGTTTTTGTTTTTGAGATGGAGTCTCACGCTGTCGGCAGGGCTGGAGTACAATGGCATGCTCTCAGTTCACTGTAACCTCTGACTCCCAGGTTCAAGTGATTCTCCTGCCTCAGCCTCCCAAGTAGTTGGGATTACAGGTGCCTGCCACTATGTTCGGCTAATTTTCTGTATTTTTAGTAGAGACAGGGTTTCACTATGTTGGCCAGGCTGATCTCGAACTCCTGACCTGGTGATCCTCCTGCCTAATCCTCCCAAAGTGCTGGGAGTATAGGCATGAGCCACTGCGCCCGGCTAGCACATGTCATTTCTAGGTCAAGAAAGATCAGTAAATATTGCCTCTGATATGCTGGAATAAATAATCATCAGCATGAATGCATTTGCCTTAAAATAACCAATGTATCAAATCTCCCTTGTACCTATACATTGTCTTTCTATCCTCCGTTTTTCCTCAACTTCTTAAAATTTAGGGCTGAGACTATTAAAATAAGTCAACAAGGCCGGGAGTTGTGGCTCACGCCTGTAATCCCAACACTTTGGGAGGTGAAGGTGATCAGATCACAAGGTCAGGAGTTCGAGACCAGCCTGGACAATATGGTGAAACCCAGGCCGGGTGCGGTGGCTCACACCTATAATCCCAGCACTGTGGGAGGCCGAGGCGGTTGGATCGCGAGGTCAAGAAATCGAGACCATCTGGTCAACATGGTGAAACCCCGTCTCTACTAAAAATACGAAAATTAGCTGGGCATGGTGGCGCATGCCTGTAGTCCCAGCTACTCGGGAGGCTAAGGCAGGAGAATTGCTTGAACCCAGGAGGCAGAGGTTGCAGTGAGCCGAGATCACACCATTGCACTCCAGCCTGGGTAACAAGAGCGAAACTCCGTCTCAAGAAAAGAAAAAAGGAAAAAAAAAGAAAAAGAAAGAAGAAAAAAGAAAAAGAAAAAAGAAAAAAAAATATGGTGAAACCCTGTCTCTACTAAAAATACAAAAATGAGCCAGGTGTGGTGGCCCACACCTGTAGTCTTGGCTACTTGGGAGGCTGAGGCAGGTGAATTGCTTGAACCAGAGAGGCAGAGGTTTTAGTGAGCTGAGATCTTGCCGTTGCACTCCAGCCTGGGCAACAGAGTGAGACTCTGTATCAAAAAAAAGAAAAAAAAAAAAGTCAACAACACTATATCAGAAAAAAAAAGTTGCCTTGCTTGAGGAAATTGACACATTGTATTTGCTGATAAGTTCTTAGAGAAATAGAATCAAATTTGATTTTTTTAAAAAAGAACGTCAGGGCCAGGTGTGGTGGCTCACGCCTGTAATCCCAGCATTTTGGGAGGCCAAGGGGGTGTATCACAAGGTCAGAATTCGAGACTAGCCTGAGCAATATGACGAAACCCCATTTCTACTAAAAAATACAAAAATTAGCCTGGTGTGGTGGAGCGCGCCTGTAATCCCAGCTACTTGGGAGGCTGAGGCAGGAGAATCGCTGGAACCCGGGAGGCAGAGGTTGCAATTGAGCCGAGATCTTGCCATGGCACTCCAGCCTGGGTGACAGAGTAAGACTCAGTCTCAAAAAAAAACAAAAAACAGAGCCGGGCGCGGTGGCTCACGCCTGTAATCCCAGCACTTTGGGAGGCCGAGGCGGGTGGATCACGAGGTCAAAAGATCGAGACCATCCTGGTCAACATGGTGAAACCCCGTCTCTACTAAAACTACAAAAAATTAGCTGGGCATGGTGGCGCGTGCCTGTAATCCCAGCTACTCAGGAGGCTGAGGCAGGAGAATTGCCTGAACCTGGGAGGCGGAGGTTGCGGTGAGCCCAGATCGCGCCATTGCACTCCAGCCTGGGTAACAAGAGCGAAACTCCGTCTCAAAAAAAAAAAAAAAAAAAAAAAAAAAAACAGAAAACTAGTCATTATCTGAATAGGAAAAAAACGAAAAATAAATAAAAATAAGTTAAAAGGCCAGATGTGTTAGCTGATGCCTATAATCCCAGCACTTTGGGAGGCTGAGTCAGGTGGATCATTTGAGGTCCTGAGTTCAAGAACAGCCTGGCTAACATAGTGAAACCCCATCTCTACTAAATACAAAAATTAGATGAGTGTGGTGGCGCATGCCTGTAATTCCAGCTACTCAGGAGGCTGAGGCAGGAGACTTTCTTAAACCCAGTAGGCAGAGGTTGCAGTGAGCCAGCCAAGGTTGTGCACTGCACTCCAGCCTGAGCAATGCAGTGATACTCCATCTCAAAAATAAAAATATTAATAAGTAAAAAAAAGAAAAAATGGCCTCTGCTGGGCGTGATGGCTCATGCCTATAATCCCAGCACTTTGGGAAGCAGAGATGGGTGGATTACCTGAGGTCAGGAGTTGGAGACCAGCCTGGCTAACCTGTGAAATCCCGTCTTTATTAAAAATACAAAAATTAGCTGGGCATGGTGGTGCATGCCTGTAATCCCAGCTACTCAGGAGGCTGAGGCAGGAGAATTTCTTGAAGCAGGGAGGTAGAGGGTGCGGTGAGCCGAGATTGTGCCACTGCACTCCAGCCTGGGCAACAATGGCGCTCCAACCTGGGTAACAAGAGCGAAACTGTCTCAGCAACAGCAACAACAAAACACACACACACGCAAAAGTTTACTCATTTTTGTTTTCTTTGTGTAGGAAATAAAAAACGTGAGAACCATGGAACATTCACGGTGTATTTTGGAGTTCTCATCATAAACCACTGATTTGTGTATGTCTGTTTATCTAGAGTTAACGAGATATAATAAAGATGTTAGTAAGCCATAGTTAGAACTCCTGGGACAAGAAGAAACTCGACACTAATAACCTGGGGGAGAAAAATAACCACCTGAGCCAAAGGGGAAATATCTAAACCTGAATTTTTGGAGGCCCATGTCTAAAAACAACTATTATGTTTTTCAGACTGTGGGACAAGTTGTTTTACATTTAAATTTAAACAAAGTAAAGCAAGTTGCCATTTATTGAGCAGTCTGTCCATAGGACAATCATAAACAATAATGTTAGTTACTGTTACTATTTTAACGCCCTCAGATACTTGTCACTGAATCTCAAAGAGGTTAAGTAACTCCCCCACCATTACACCATCCCTCAAGGGAAAGAGCTGGGGTTTAAACCCAGCTATACGGGACTCAAAACCCCATGTGTTTTCCAGTACAACAGAAGTGTCTAAGTCTTTCTGGAACCCCCGAGTTTTCAAGAAGCAGAAGAGGAGGCTGCAATATGGTGGGCTCTGAATTCCCATTTGTCTTTCATCAGAGATGTTCTACTTATACCTGTGCTATAATCAGTTTTTTTGTTTTGTTTTTTTGTTGTTTTTTTTTTTGAGACGGAGTTTCACTCTTGTTACCCAGGCTGGAGTGCAATGGTGCGATCTCGGCTCACTGCAACCTCCGCCTCCTGGGTTCAGGCAATTCTCCTGCCTCAACCTCCTCAGTAGCTGGGATTACAGGCATGCACCACCATGCCCAGCTAATGTTTTGTATTTTTAGTAGAGACAGGGTTTCATCATGTTGACCAGGATGGTCTCGATCTCTTGACCTCGTGATCCACCCGCCTCGGCCTCCCAAAGTGCTGGGATTACAGGCGTGAGCCACCACGCCCGGCCCTATAATCAGTTTAAAGATAATTATTCTATCTGCTAAAACAAAAATTTTTTTTTGAGGCCAGGCGTGGTGGCTCACACCTGTAATCCCAGCACTTTGGGAGGCCAAGGCAGGCGGATTGTGAAGGCAAGAAATCAAGACCATCCTGGCCAATATGGTGAAACCCCATCTCTACTAAAAAT
This sequence comes from Sapajus apella, assembly GCF_009761245.1. Lineage (NCBI taxonomy): Eukaryota > Metazoa > Chordata > Mammalia > Primates > Cebidae > Sapajus > Sapajus apella. The sequence continues at coordinate 35,874,574 of NW_022436952.1, forward strand.
ACAAAAATTAGCTGGGTGTGGTGGCACCTGCCAGTAGTCGGGCTACTCAGGAGGCTGAGGCAAGAGAATTGCTTGAACCCAGGAGGCAGAGGTTGCAGTAAGCCAAGATCGAACCATTGCACTTCAGCCTGGTTGACAGAGTGAGATTCTGTCTCAAAAAAACCACCACAGTATACTATGCTGCCTTCCCAAGTCTGATAATGAGAAATAGCCAGCTAAAATAGCACCAATAGTGTATTCTGGGATATACTTATCTTAAAATTTGAGAGCATTAAAAACAAACATATGATAAAACTAATGAAGATTACTTTGTTTTAGGGCAATAAAATGCAGATAAAAAATATCATTCTGTATTTTTCTCATGCATGCCCTGCCCCCCCCAAAAAAGTTAGTTTTGCTGATAATATTGCTAATCTTTGTGTGAACTTATGTTTGCTTTATTTTCTAGGGAAAAACAGCATTATTATGTCATCACACTTCATAAATCATGTAAACATAATTACTAGTGTCAACCTGTTAGGTATTATCATCACTTCTATAATACAACTATAGCCTGGATTTCCATTCAAAGTTTATGAATTCACCTTTATTTTGCAATTGCTATTACTACTGTTAAGCAGAACAAATTAAGAGATACAGAACCTTTATATTTAGCTAGTTGTTATTATTAGAAATATTGTTCTTGGCCAGGCACAGTGGCTCACGCCTGTAATCCTAGCACTTTGGGAGGCCGAGGTGGGTGGATCACCTGAGGTCAGGAGTTCAAGAGCAGCCTGGCCATCATGGTGAAACCCCATCTTATTTAAAAAAAAGAAAAGAAGCCGGGTGCGGTGGCTCAAGCCTGTAATCCCAGCACTTTGGGAGGCTGAGGCGGGTGGATCACGAGGTCAAGAGATCGAGACCATCCTGGTCAACATGGTGAAACCCCGTCTCTACTAAAAATACAAAAAAATTAGCTGGGCATGGTGGTGCGTGCCTGTAATCCCAGCTACTCAGAAGGCTGAGGCAGGAGAATTGCCTGAACCCAGGAGGCGGAGGTTGCGG
>NW_022436952.1:35875717-35880911 GCF_009761245.1 Sapajus apella
AAAAAAAAAAAAAAAAAAGAAAAGAAAAGAAAAAAAAGTAAATAAAAGAAATATTGTTCTTATTTTCATAATGCGATTTTATTTATTTATTTATTCATAGACAGCATCTCACTCTGTTGCCCAGGCTGGAGTGCACTACAGCCTCAGCAACAAGAGTGAAACTCCACCTCGAAAACAACAACAACAAAAATTTAGGGTGTAGAAGTACAGATTTCCTAAAGGCATATATTACGTAATGGTGAAGTCTAGGCTTTAATATAGGTTCTTCTTAAAGTCACCTCAGTTCTTTTTTTTTTTTTTAATTTTTTACCTCAGTTCTTTAATTCTGAGAACTCACAGAAATCACTTTACAGTATGCAACACCAAAGTTAAATTCATCTTTTTATAATTTTTTTTTTTTTGAGAGGGAGTCTCACTCTGTCGCCAGGCTGGAGTGCAGTGGCTTGTTCTTGGCTCACTGCAACCTCCACCTCCCAGTTCAAACGATTTATCCTGCCTCAGCCTCCCAAGCAGCTGCCACCACACCTGGTTAATTTTGTATGTTTACTAGAGACAGGGTTTCTTCATGTTGGTCAGGCTGGTCTCAAACTACTGATCTTAGGTGATCTGCCCGCCTCAGCTTCCCAAAGTGCTGGGATTACAGGCGTGAACCACCATGCCCAGCTGCAAGACCTTCATTTGTACAAAAAATAAAAGAAGGATGGGCGCAGTGAAAAGCTGAGGTGGGAGAATCTCCCACACCTAGGAAGTCAAGACTGCAGTGAGCCGTGATCGTGCCACTGTACTCTAGCCTAGGTGATGAAGCAAGACCCCATGTCAAAAAAAAAAAATTAAAATTAAAAAAATAAAAATAAAGGAAAGGGGGCACTGGTCATTGCCCTTCCAGGCAAATGTGTTGAAAGAGGAGACAAGGCTAGGCGCAGTGGCTCATTCCTGTAATTCCAGCACTTTGGGAGGCTTAGGCAGGCAGATCGCAAGGTCAGGAGATCGAGACCGTCCTGGCTAACACAGTGAAACCCTGTCTCTACTAAAAATACAAAAAGTTAGCTGGGCATGACGGCGCATGCTTGTAGTCCAGCCCCCCCGGATGTTGAGGCAGGAAAACCACTTAAACCTGGGAGGTGGAGGACTGGGTGAGGTGGCTCATGCCTGTAATCCCAACACTTTGGGAGGCTGGGGCGGGCGGATCACCTGAGGTTGGGAGTTTGAGATCAGCCTGACCAACATGCAGAAACCCCATCTCTACTAAAAATACAAAAATTAGTCGGGTGTGGTGGCGCGTGCCTATAATCCCTGGTACTCAGGAGGCCGAGGCAGGACAATCACTTGAACCCGGAAAGCAGAGGTTGCCGTGAGCAGAGATCATGCCATTGCACTCCAGCGTGGGCAACAAAAGCAAAACTCCATCTCAAAAAAAAAAAAAAAAAAAAACAACAACACAAAACACCTAGGAGGGGGAGATTGCAGGGAGCCAAAATCACGCCCCTGCATTCCAGCCCGAGGGAAAGAGCGAGACCCCTCTAAAAAAAAAAAAAAAAAAGAGGAGATGAGGGTAGCAAATGAATTGAAGGTCTTTTATGAGTTATGCCTCCTGTTTACTGGTAGAGGTCACTCAAGACTGACTGGGGACTTACTTCTTCACTTAAAGATGAGTCCACACAAGGAGTATGCTTCAGGTTTCTCACTTTGAGACCTCCTTGAATACTGTAAAATAAATTATATTTTTATAATTCCAATTATGTTGTTTATGCAATCCATTAAGGCAGAAGCTGGGCATGGTGGCACAGCTGTAGTCCCAGCAACCTGAGAGGCTGAGGTAGGAGTATACAAAATTAGCTGGGCACGGTGGCACACACCTGTAGTCCCAGCTACTTGGGAGGCAAAGATAGGAGGATCGGCTGGGCATGGTGGCTCATGCCTGTAATCCCAGCACTTTGGGAAGCCAAAGTGGTTGGATGGCTTGAGGTCAGGAGTTCAAGACCAGCCTGGCCAACATGGCAAAACCTTGTCTCTACTAAAAACACAAAAATTAGCCAGGCATGGTAGTGTGTGCCTGTAATCCCAACTAGTTGGGAGTCTGAGACAGGAGAATCGCTTGAACCCGGGAGGCGAGGTTACAGTGAGCCAAGTTCGCACCACTGCACTCCAGCTTAGACAACAAAGCAAGACTCCATCTCAGAAAAGAAAAAAAAAAAAAAGGTAGGAGTACCTTTGAGCCCAGGATAGAATCATTGCAGTGATTCTTCCCAGACAGAATCATTTCACTGAGCAATGATTGCACTACTGTGTTCCAGTCTGGGTGACAGAGTGAGACCAAGAGAAAAGAAAGCACAGTTCCCTTTTTCCTCATTAGAAGCTATTTTTCATTTCTTAGAAATATTTAAATTTTACTAACACGTCTGAGCGGAAGGGAAAACACAGTATATCATGAGTAGACCGTTGAGTTCACCAGAAAACTCCCAAAGAGAATTGAGGAACTTGTTAAACTCTGTAACACTTGTTACATTCAAGAGTTTTTCAGAGAGAAGTATGACTTATAATAAATAGTTTGGAAAGCTGAGTCTTGAAGACCTTTTTTTGTGTGTGTGTGGGATCTACAAGTCATTTTATTGAAATTGAACAAAGAACACAACGGTCTTCCTCGGCTGGGGGACCACCCTCCCCAAGCCATTTCCCACACTCTAGAATCACAGAGCTTGCACAGTATTTAATAAAAAAGTCACCTTTATATAGAAATCAGACTCTGTCGTGACGTCATTATGGACTATTTACAAACCTTCACATTATAAATGTTCCTTTTATGGTTTTCTCTCCTTTCTTTCCCTACTCAGGGGCTCCAGTACTTTCCCCTGGCTGATCCTGAAGTGGGGGTGGGGGGGTTACTTTAAGGGAAGGGGTGGTAGGCTACTCATAACTACTGGCACCAGCCTTAGGGTGTTGTGTCTTACCACAAGGTGGTGAACAGTCCCCTCCAATTGGGGGGATAGAGGACTTGGTGCAAAGGCATGGGGGATTAGACAGAATAGGTGGGTTGGAGTAACTTCCCATAGGCACAAGCATCCGCAGCCTGTCCTGACCCCAGCCTGCACCCTCTCAACTCCTCAACCGGGGCTGTGTGTGGGGGCAACAACTAGTTGCAGTGAGGGGATCAGCCCAGCCCTGGGTAGTGGGAGAATCCCCCACCCAGTCCCCACTCCTATCAATAGCCAGCAAACTGTCCATCCGTCTGAAGGTGGGAACAGATGGCAGGTAGGTGGGAAGAATCAGGCTAGCACTGCCCCCAGCCCCTGTCCAACACAGGAGGAATTGAGGTAGCAAACGGCTGAAATGCTCTGACTAGGGGTCAAAAGGGAAGTGAAGGAAAGGGCAGTGCCCACAGCCTAGGGGCTGGAAGAAGGCAGACCTTGCTTGTAAAGTGCTGTAGCCTCTAGCAGGGCTAGAACCCAGACAAACTTGGAAGAAAGCAGACCAGCCAAGGAACCAGGTACCGGGCATTCCTGACTGGTATATGCAGGGGTGGCTGGGGTGAGTGGGGTGCTAACTCTGCCATTAGCCTTCACCAGCCACTAACCACCTCTTGTCCACAGACAAACCAACACCCAACCAATACTGTGGGACTGACCTGCTCACAGCTGAAGGTTATGGGCCAATGGAGTTTATTCGGGGTTTTGGCCCCAGCCTGGGCTCCTCAATGGAAGCCACACCTTGAGCCTGGGAGTTCCTCGCTGGGGCAGGGGGTGCTTCTGTCTGCCACTTTCCAGGCTCACACCTCACAGAGGATCACAGAAAAATCCACGTGGATGCGGGGGGCTATCCAGCTTCACAATGCCCTGAGGAATCAGATTCTTATGCACTGGCCTCAGCTTGGCCCGCTTCTGCCCATTCTTAGTGACGACGGTCTCCTCATAGAACTCGTGAGCCAGATCCCCATCCTCATCATAGAACATGGAGCCGCGGCGCCTGAATACGAAGTGGGGCACAGCTCGGCCCCGAGGCCACACCAAAGCTTGCTCAGCCCCTGCTGCCTCTGAGCCCCCGCCCCCGGCCGCCAAGGTGAAGGGCCACAGCCCCCGAGCTTTGGAGCTGCTGGCGCCCGTGCCAGGGCCGCCGGCGCATGGCTGGCACCGCGGCCGCTCTGCTCACAGCGCAGTCGGCGCCACCATACCCGGCCCCAGCAGTGGCTCGCAGGTGCCACCGCCGCAGCCTTCCGCAGGCTCGGTCCTGAAGACCTTTTCAAGAGCCTAAGCCACAACTCCCGCTTCAAAGAATACAAAGACAGAGAGAAGCTTTTCCAAGTTAATATCCCTAATTTCTCAGATAAAGGCATTGCAAGCTGAGTGGTTCCTACCTTCTTAACTCCTTCAGTTCCTGGCCATACTGCTCTCCAGTCACACTAGTTTCAGCATTATCCCGTGAACATTTTCTACATTTTCTTAATAAGCCTGGAATACTTTCCTCTCATGTCCTCGACAAAGTTCTACTTATTACCTTAACTCAGATGTCATATCTGACGTGAAAATGTACCCTCAGTCTTTCCAGATAGAATGAATTACCCGTAATGTATGTACTCGTCTCTTCTATTAGCTAATGAAGATTGGAAATGCGTCTAATTCATCTGTGCATCTCTAGAGCCCATTGTAGAATAGGCATTCAATAAATGTTTGTCAACTAATTGACAGAGGAATTAATATATTGACAAAAACTTGTTTCAGATGCTGCTTGGTGAAGATTAGAACTTGCTCCTAGGTAAATAATTGAAGAATTTAGAGAAGACACTGCAGTGAGAGCCCAGATACCTACCTTCTCTGACTGTAGCTCAGTCACCATCTACATAACCTTAGAAAAATCACTTCAGGTCCGGCCACAATGGCTCACGCCTGTAATCCCAGCACTTTGGGAGGCCGAGGTGGGCTGATCACTTGAGGTCAGGAGTTTGAGACCAACCTGCCCAACGTGGCAAAACCCGGTCTCTACTAAAAATGCAAAAAGGCCAGGCGCGGTGGCTCAAGCCTGTAATCCCAACACTTTGGGAGGCCGAGGCGGGTGGATCACGAGGTCAAGAGATCGAGACCATCCTGGTCAACATGGTGAAACCCTGTCTCTACTAAAAATACAAAAAAACATTAGCTGGGCATGGTGGCACGTGCCTGTAATCCCAGCTACTGAGGAGGCTGAGGCAGGAGAATTGCCTGAA
>NW_022436952.1:35881011-35882477 GCF_009761245.1 Sapajus apella
CGCTCAGAAAATTGAAGTGATTTTTTTTTTTTGAGATGTCTCACTCTTTCCCCCAGGCTGGAGTGCAGTGGCCTGATCTCGGCTCAGGCTCACTAATTCTTCTGCCCCAGCCTCCTGAGCAGCTGGGACTACAGGTGGCTGCCACCATGCCCAGCTAATTTTTGTATTTTTGGTAGAGAGGGGGGTTTCACCACATTGGCCAGGCTGGTCTCGATCTCCTGACCTCAGGTTGGTAGCCCACCTTAGCCTCCCAAAGTGCTGGGATTACAGGCATGAGTCACCTTGACCGACATGTGAGCCAATTTCTTAATACAATTAAAAGGTTCTAATTGATCAATTATTCTCAGCCTGGAAGGGGGATCAGCCTCAAGTGTTTTGGGTCAGAAAAATTGTTGTGGTCTTCTGATAAAATGATTAGTAATCCTATGAAATTCTGAACATAGGCTTTATGGGAAGCTTATGGCTCAGCTATAAATTTCAAGTATATTTTATCCACTGCCATATATTCTGTTATTTCCATTTTGTTTCATAGTATTTCTATATTTCTTATACTCATAATTAAACAGGCTGGCCAACATGGTGAAACCCCATCTCTACTGAAAATACAAAAATTAGCTGGGCGTGGTGGTGTGCACCTGTAGTCCCAGCTTCTCCGGAGGCTGAGGCAGGGGAATCACTTGAAGCCAGGAGGTGGACATTGCAGTGAGTCAAGATTGCGCCACTGCACTCCAGCCTGGTGACAGAGTGAGACTTCGTCACAAAAAAAAATGTTGGCACTTAATAAACTAGCAGTTTTTTTCTGAGGACATCTGTTATAGATTAAAAGAAATCGACTAGCAGTCTTTGAAATTGACACTGTAGTTTACCTTTATGGCTAGTAATGAGAAAAGTATATAATGCTTAATAAAATAAAAACCTCAACCCACTAGGAGACCTAAAAGACAAGGGAAGGCACGATAGCTTTTTCCATGGCAGATTCCCCCGGGCTGAGTTAGTCATCTGCTAGGCATTCCTATAGTAGTTTGTGCATATCTTTTTCATGTTCTTATCATATTGAGTAACATATACTTAAGCTTCTCTTTCTCCTGCTATACCATGGCATGCCTTAAAAAAATGTATATTGCGTGCATCTGCTCTGGCCCGGGGAGACGGGGCGGGGGCATCATCATAAAAAAAAAAAAAAAAAAAGAAATGTTTATTACACATTCAAGATCCTCAGCATCTTGCTTAAGCTCTTGCCCACAGCAGATATCTAATCAATATTTGTTTGACGGCCGGGCGCGGTGGCTCAAGCCTGTAATCCCAGCACTTTGGGAGGCCGAGGCGGGTGGATCACAAGGTCAAGAGATCAAGACCATCCTGGTGAACACGGTGAAACCCCGTCTCTACTAAAAATACAAAAAATTAGCTGGGCATGGTGACGCGTGCCTGTAATCCCAGCTACTCAGGAGGCTGAGGCAGGAGAA
>NW_022436952.1:35882577-35885840 GCF_009761245.1 Sapajus apella
CTAAGGTGGAATGTGAATTGAGTCTTGAGGGTTTCAGTAAGCAGAGAAACAATGGAGAGCTTTACTCAAGGGAGTGACATGATCAACTGCATTTGGAAGATTATTCCAATTTGCTTTTATTATATTAGAGACCATGATTATTTCAAAGCAATTGTTTACAAGAGCTGGCTCATACCAGGTTGCACAAACCAACTGTTGAATTTTTAGGAATTTTAAAAGCCAGTTGTTAAAACAGTCTCTTTTCACAAGATGGCGCTGAAAGTGAAGAAGGAAGCCCCTGCTCTTCCTAAAGCGAAGCCAAAGCAAAGGCTTTAAAGGCCAAGAAGGCAGTGTTGAAAGGTATCCACGGCCACAAAAAAAAAGAAGATCCACACATCACCTATCTTCCAGTGGCCCAAGACAATTTGACTCCGGAGGCAGCCCAAATATCCTCCAAAGAGCGCTCCCAGGAGAAACAAGCTTGACCACTATGGTGTCAAGTTTCCGCTGACCACTGAGTCTGCCATGAAGAAGATAGAAGACAACACACTGTGTTCATTGTGGATGTTAAAGCCAACAAGCACCAGATCAAACAGGCTGGGAAAAGAAGCTCTATGACATGGATGTGGCCAAGGTCAACACCCTGATTCCGCCTGATGGATAGAAGAAGGTCTATGTTCAGTGATTCCTGATTACGATGCTTTGGATGTTGCCAACAAAATTGGGATCATCTAAACTGAGTCCAGCTGGCTAATTCTAAATATATGTCTATCTTTTCACCATAAAAAAAATAAATAGGCTGGGCGTAGTGGCTCACGCCTGTAATCCCAACACTTTGGGAGGCCGAGGTGGGTAGACCATGAGGTCAGGAGTTCAAGATCAGCCTGGCCATGATGATGAAACCCCATTTCTACTAAAAATACAAAAATTAGGCTGGGGGCGGTGGCTCAAGCCTGTAATCCCAGCACTTTGGGAGGCCGAGGCGGGTGGATCACGAGGTCAGCAGATCGAGACCATCCTGGTCAACATGGTGAAACCCCGTCTCTACTAAAAATACAAAAAATTAGCTGGGCATGGTGGCACGTGCCTGTAATCCCAGCTACTGAGGAGGTTGAGGCAGGAGAATTGCCTGAACCCAGGAGGCGGAGGTTGCGGTGAGCCGAGATCGCGCCATTGCACTCCAGCCTGGGTAACAAGAGTGAAACTCCGTCTCAAAAAAAAAAAAAAAAAAATACAAAAATTAGCTGGGCGTGGTGGCGAGTGTCTGTAATCCCAGCTACTCCGGAGGCTGAGGCAGATAATTGCTTGAATCCGGGAAGTAGACATTGCAGTGAGCCAAGATTGTGACACTGCACTCCAGCCTGGGCAGCAGAGTGAGACTCCATCTCAAAAAATAATAATAGTAATAAATAAAACACTGTCACCGTTAAATTATTATGTAAAGTTACAATTAAATCAATTATATTAAAAACCAAAATAAATACTCAAAACTCATTACTTCCAAATTATTTATTTATTTATTTTTGGAGGCGGAGCTTTGCTGTTGTTGCCCAGGCTGGAGTGCAGTGGCACGATCTCAGGTCATTGCAACCTCTGCCTCCCAGGTTCAAGCCATTCTCCTGCCTCAGCCTCCTGAGTATCTGTGATTACAGGCACCTGCCACCATGCTTGGCTAATTTTCGTATTTTCAGTAGAGACAGGGTTTCACCATGTTGGCCAGTCTGTTCTCCAACTCCTGACCTCAGGTGATCTGCCCGCCTTGGCCTCCCAAAATGCTGAGATTACAAGCACGAGCCTGAGCCACTGCACCCAGCCCCAAATTATTTTTCTACATTTTATTATTATCTATGCTCTTGAGATTATTTATGTGTATTCTAGCTATATGGTGGGAATGCTAAGGAGTGGGGTACGTGTGTGTGTTCAGGTGGAAGATATAATGTGTAATGCATGAAAAATAAAGCAAAAAAAATTCCAGAACTGAGGGTAAGAGTTTTTAAATTGAAAGGGCTGGCCGGGCGTGGTGGCTCACGCTTGTAATCCAAGCACTTTGGAGGCCAAGGCGGGTGGATCACCTGAGGTCGTGAGTTCAGGACCAGCCTGACCAACATGGTGAAACCCTGTCTTTAAAAAAATTAAAAAAAAAAAAGGGCCCTCTGTCTAGCACAATGAGTGAATATTCACATCAAAGCATGGCATATCACTTGCATTTTCAAAACATCGAAGATAGAAGATCCCCAAAGCTTCTAAAAGCAATAATAAAAATCAAGGCATACATAAAGGTATACAGTTGTGTACTTTTGTAAGTAAGGATTTCCTTAGACTTCTCAGCAATAACACAGAAGCGAGACAACAAGTCATGGTTCTAAGGAAAAATGGATTCCAACCTAGAATTATATACCCAGGCAAATTGTCACATTAATCAAATAAGATCAAATAAAGATGTCTTTCACGAAGGAGGGTGCAACAGGAGGATTGCTTAAGGCCAGGAGTTTGAGGCTGCAGTGGCTATGCTGGTGCCTGTGAATAGCCACTGCATTCCAGCCTGAGCAGGACCTCATCTTTTAAAAAAACAAACGAAAAAAGATATTTCAGACATGCAAGATCTCAAAAAATTTTCACCTTCATCACACTCTTTGTCAGAAAGCTACTGGAGGACATATTCTACCTAAGTGAGGGGAAAAAAACAAACGTGGAATCCAGGACAAAGGGGACTCACACAAAGAAGTAAAGAAAATTCCCAGGATGGTGAAGAAGAGAACTCCCAGAGCAGCTGTGCAGTTGGTCTAGTGAGATTGGCATAGGAGGGACATTTCCAAGAAAAAATAAAATAGATGTATTATCTGATGAGTTTGAATGAATGGAGCCTCGAAGTTCTGGCAAAGCATTTGGGAGGAGGATTTAATGGTAAGAGCATAGAAGCCTTAAACAAAACATTCAGACAATCACTACCCCAAGGAAAGTCTGATAAGAAACGAAGTACAGCCGGGTGCAGTGACTCATGCCTGTAATCCCCGCACTTTGGGAGGCTGAGGCAGGCGGATCACCTTAGGTCAGGAGTTTTCGAGACCAGCCTGGCCAACATGGTGAAACCCTGTCTCTACTAAAAATACAAAAATTAGCCCGATATGCTGGTGGGCGCCTGTAATCCCAGCTACTCAGGAGGCTGAGGCAGGAGAATCGTTTCAACTTGGAAGGCGGAGGTTACAGTGAGCCAAGATCGTGTCATTGCACTCCAGGCTGGGCGACAGAGGGAGACTCCATCTCAAAAAAAAAAAAAAAAAAAA
>NW_022436952.1:35925840-35926689 GCF_009761245.1 Sapajus apella
CGTTTTTCTGGCATTTTGCTATCTTTAAAATTTGTATTTAAGCCAGGTGCAGTCGTCTCTACTAAAAATACAAAAATTATCCGGGCATGGTGGCAGGCGCCTGCTGAGGCAGGAGAATTGCCTGAACCCGGGCATCAGAGGTTGCAGTGAGCTAAGATGCGCCACTGCACTCTAGCTGGGGCGGGTCATAGAGTGAGATTGTCTCAAAAAAAGAAAGATCTAATGAGATATAGTTACAGATACTTATGTACTCATCATCTAGATTGAGCATTTGCTATCATTTATTGCTTCAGAATACTCTTTCTAATTTTAGATAATGTAACCAAGCTTTGTAGTTAGAAACTCTGTCCGAATCCCTTCCCCTTTTAGTAAGGTTTTTTAAAAAAATTCTTTGAGTATTAAAGTTGGATCATTGGTTCTTTTCTTGCCTGACTTAATTTATTGAAATGAAATCTGATGTTTTTTCACTTACAGCTTTGTGGATTATGGCAGCCAAATGGGAAATGGAAGATCGATTGTCTTCAGAAAGTGCAAGGCAACTATTTCTTCGGGCACTGCGCTTTCATCCAGAGTGTCCAAAACTTTATCAAGAAGTGAGTGTGTCTGCACATAGGATGAGTCATGTCTCAGTGTGGTCCTCTGGAGACATACATTCTTTTTTTTTTTCCCCAGGTTCAAGAAATTCTCATGCCTCAGCATCCCAGGTAGCTGGGATTATAGACACCTGCTACCACACCTGGCTGTTTTTTTGTGTTCTAGTAGAAACAGGGTTTTACCATGTTGGCCAGTCTGGTCTTGTATATCTTCTTCTTCTTTTTTTTTTTTTGAGACGGAGTTTCGCTCTTGTTA
>NW_022436952.1:35926789-35929068 GCF_009761245.1 Sapajus apella
TTTTTTTTTTTTTTTTTTTTTTTTTTTTTTTGTGACAGAATTGTGCTTTTGTTGCCTAGAACCTCTGCCTCCCAGGTTCAAGTGATTCTCCTGCCTCAGCCTCCTGAGTAGCTGGGATTACAGGCATGCACCACCACTCCTGGCTAATTTTTTTTTGTATTTTTAGTAAGACGGGGTTTTTCCATATTGGTCAGGCTGGTCTCGAACTCCTGACTGCAAGTGATCCGCCTACCTCAGCCTCCCAAAGTGCCAGGATTACAGGCGTGAGCCACTGTACCCGGTCATATATTCTTTATTAAATAAAAAAAGGCAGGGCCAGCCACGATGGCTTATGCCTGTAATCCCAGCACTTTAGGAGGCTGAGCTTGGTAGATCATGAGGTCAGGAGTTCGAGACCAGCCTAGCCAATGTGGTGAAACCCCACTTCTACTTAAAATACAAAAATTAGCCGGGTGTGGTGGTGCATGCCTGTAATTCTAGCTACTCAAGAGGCTGAGGCAGGAGAATTGCTTGAACCCAGGATGTGGAGGTTGCAGTGAGCCAAGACTGTGCCACTGCACTCCAACCTGGGTGACAGAGGAAGAGTCTGTCGCAAAAAAAAAAGAAGGGTTTTAATTTCTATAGGCTAGGAATAAGTGTAGAGGTGTAAGGAGGGAAATGCACTTTTTTTTGAGACGGAGTTTCTCTCTTGTAGCTGGAATTACAGGTATGTGCCACCACGTGCTGCTAATTTTTTTTTTTTTTTTTTTTTTTTAAGTTTTGTATTTTTAGCAGAGTCAAGATTTCACCATGTTGAACAGGCTGGTCTCAAACTCTTGACCTCAAGAGATCTGCCTGCCTCTGCCTCCCAAGATGTTAGGATTACAGGCATGAGCCACCGAACCTGGCCTGCTATTTAATTCTTTAATTCTTTTTTTTTTTTTCCCACCCCCCAACCCCGCCCTGTTATTGAATTCTTAAATGAAAATTAAGGTTGGGAGCATTGACTCATGCCTTTAATCCCAGCACGTTCAGAGGCTGAGGCAGGAGGATCACTTGAGGTCAGTTGTTTGAGACCAGGCTAAGTGACATAGCATGCTTCTTTCTCTATAAAAAATAAAACTAAAAAAAAATTATCTGAGTGTAATGGCATGGAACTCTAATCCTAGCTACTCAGGAGGCTGAGGGCAAGGGGATCACTTGAGCCCAGGAATTTGTGGCCGAAATGAGCTGTGATCACCACTGCGCTCCAGCCTGGGTGACTGAGGAAGACCCTGTCTCAATAGAATTCAAAAAAGCATCTCCAAAGATTTTCAGTTTATTTCCCTTCTGTAGTACTTTAGGATGGAGCTGATGCATGCTGAAAAACTGAGGAAGGAAAAGGAAGAATTTGAAAAAGCCAGCATGGACATGGTAAGGTCCTAATTATTTTATTCTTACTTGCTAACAATGTATAGCATTTTGAGTCTGCTTAGGAGCAAGAGAAAATGTTTGGAATATGCTTTTTCTTTTTCTTTTTTTTTTTTTTTTTGAGACAGAGTCTTGCTCTGTCTCCAGGCTGGAGTGTAGTGACATGATCTCGGCTCACTGCAACCTCTGACTCCCTGGTTCAAGCGATTCTCCTGCCTCAGCCTCCAGAGTAGCTGGGATTACAGGCATGAGCCACCACACCCAGCTAATTTTATATTTTTAGTAGAGATGGGGTTTCACCATGTTGGTCAGGATGGTCTTGATCTCCTGACCTCGTAATCTGCCTGCCTCAGCCTTCCAAAGTGCTGGGATTACAGGGTGTGAGCCACCTCGCCTGGTCTGTATTTTTCTTTTCTTTTTTTTTGAGACAAGTTTCACTCTGTCTCCCAGGCTGGAGTGCAGTGGCACAAGCTCAGCTCACTACAACTTCTGCCTCCCGGGTTCAAACTTTAATGTTGTTACATTTCAAAACTTCCAGATGAGTCTAGTGTTAATTATAAATGGACTTAGTTAGGAAAATGAAGTTTTATGCTTTAAAAATAGATATTTGGGCCGGGCGCGGTGGCTCAAGCCTGTAATCCCAGCACTTTGGGAGGCCAAGGCGGGTGGATCACGAGGTCAAGAGATTGAGACCATCCTGGTCAACATGGTGAAACCCCGTCTCTACTAAAACTACAAAAAATTAGCTGGGCATGGTGGCGCGTGCCTGTAGTCCCAGCTACTCAGGAGGCTGAGGCAGGAGAATTGCCTGAACCCAGGAGGCGGAGGTTGCGGTGAGCCGAGATCGCGCCATTGCACTCCAGCCTGGGTAACAAGAGCGAAACTCCGTC
>NW_022436952.1:35929168-35929785 GCF_009761245.1 Sapajus apella
AGCGCCCCATTGCACCCCAGCCTGGGAAAAAAAAAACAAAACCCATTTAAAAAAAAAAAAAAAAAAAAAAAAAAATAGATATTTGGACTAATTAATGTGGTCCTCAAAATTACTTACAGAATAACCAGATGCTATTCTGTAACATCGTATGATCATAAAGTGATATATTAATGAACTGAAGGAGCTGGAGAAAGGTTGTGAAATGTGTGGTTTCCTGGCCTTCTTTCTTTCCCTTTTTATATAATTTTGTATGTGACAATAATTAAAAAAGGATTTAGATATTTTTGGAAGATTGAATAAAAATGAGATAAAAGGGCCGGGCACGGTGGCTCAAGCCTGTAATCCCAGCACTTTGGGAGGCCAAGGCGGGTGGATCACGAGGTCAAGAGATCGAGACCATCCTGGCCAACATGGTGAAACCCCGTCTCTATTAAAAATACAAAAAATTGCCGGGCGCGGTGGCTCAAGCCTGTAATCCCAGCACTTTGGGAGGCCGAGGCGGGTGGATCACGAGGTCAAGAGATCGAGACCATCCTGGTCAACACGGTGAAACCCCGTCTCTACTAAAAATACAAAAAATTAGCTGGGCATGGTGGCGCGTGCCTGTAATCCCAGCT
>NW_022436952.1:35929885-35945780 GCF_009761245.1 Sapajus apella
AAAAAAAAAAAAAAAAAAAAAAAAGAGAGAGAGAGAGATAAAAGATTTAGAATGTTAGAGCTGAGAGGAAGCTTTGCTATTGTCTGTTACTGTGGTTTCCAGCTTAGAACTTTTTTATTCAAATAAAATGTTACACAGAAGCATGAATAAGACTGCAAAATCTGACCTGTTTTGGTTCAAATGGAGAGTGAGGCCTTAAGTTGTGTGATCTTGCCACCACTCCAGGAGCCTGAGAGAACACAGTTGGAAGATCAGTGATCTTATTCAAGCTGCACACTTTACAAGTGAGGGAACTGGTCCAGAGAGAGGCATGCTTTACCATTAGTCATATGGCACAGGTAGTCTAGGATTGTTAATTTTCATCTTAGTGCTTTTCCTCCTTGTACTCCTGTTAAGTTGCATGTGATATAACACTGTTTAGGAGAATCCTGATTATTCTGAAGAAATCCTCAAGGGCGAGTTGGCACGGATCATCTACAAAAATTCTGTAAGCATAATTAAGGGTAGGTATCTTTTGAACATTATTTTTGGTAAGAAGATAAACAGCCGGGCGCGGTGGCTCACGCCTGTAATCCCAGCACTTTGGGAGGCCGAGGCGGGTGGATCACGAGGTCAAGAGATCGAGACCATCCTGGTCAACATGGTGAAACCCCGTCTCTACTAAAAATACATAAATTCAGCTGGGCATGGTGGCATGTGCCTGTAATCCCAGCTACTCAGGAGGCTGAGGCAGGAGAATTGCCAGAACCCAGGAGGCGGAGGTTGCGGTGAGCTGAGATCGCGCCATTGCACTCCAGCCTGGGTAACAAGAGCGAAACTCCGTCTCAAAAAAAAAAAAAGAAAGAAAGATAAACATTCTTTTCCTAATGAAGAAGGTGTTTAGCTAATTTTGAAATCTTCCATTAGAATGTATATAAAACTCTGTAGGAATAGTGTCCTGTTTTTTTCAGAAAATACTTATTTTCCTAGGCTATAATTGAATATTTCAGTTATTTCTTTTTTAAATTTACATTCTACTACCATTTTTTTTTGAGATGGAGTCTCACTCTATTGCCCAGGCTGGAGTGCAGCAGCATGATCTCGGCTCACTGCAACCTCTGCCCACTAAGTTCAGGTGATTCTCCTGCCTTAGCCTCCCAAGAAGCTGGTACTCCCATTTTTTTCTCCCCTTACCTTTCAATAGGTTTGTTTTGGGCTTGGTGGCTCACGCCTGTCACCCCAGCACTTTGGGAGGCCAAGAGGTGGGTGGATGACCTGAGGTCAGGAGTTCGAGACCAGTTCATGGCCAACATGGTGAAACCCGTCTCAATTAAAAATACAAAAATTAGCTGGGTGTGGTGGTGGGCATCTGTAATCCCAGCTACTTGGGAGGCTGAGGCAGGAGAATCGCTTGAACCAGGGAGGTGGAGGTTGCGGTGACTTGAGATTGTGCCTGGGCAACAGAGCAAGACTATCTCAAAAAAGAAATTTCAGTAGGTTTTTGGGGAACAGGTTTAGTGGTGATTTCTGAGATTTTGGTGCACCCATCAATGAGCAATGTACACTGTACTTAGTATTTAGTCATTTATCCTTCAATTTATTTATTATTATTTTTTGAGACAGGGTCTCACTCTGTTACCCACATAAGAGTGCATTGCTCACTGTAGCCTCAACTGCATGGGCTCAGATGATTCTCCCACCTTAGCCTCCTGAGTAGCTAGGCATGGACCTCTATGCCTGGCTAGTTTTTGTACTTTTAGTAGAGATGAGCTTTCACCATGTTGCCTAGGCTAGTCTTGAACTCCTGATCTTAAGTGATCCTCCTGCCTTGGCCTCCTAAAGAGCTGGCATTACTGGCATGAGCCATTGCACCCAGACTCAGTAAGTTCTTTTTTTTTTTTTTTAAATAGAGATGGGGTTTCACCATGTTGGCCAGGATGGTCTTGATCTCCTGACCTCGTGATCTGCCCATCTTGGCCTCCCAAAGTGCTGGGAGGCATGAGCCAATGCACCCAGCCAGTAAGTTCTTTTTTTGTTTTTTTAACCCTTCCACTGCCAGTAAGTTCTTTTTTTTAGACGGAGTCTAACTCTGTCACCCAGGCTGGAGTGCAGTGGCTCGATCTTGGCTCACTGCAACCTCTGCCTCCCAGATTCAGGCGATTCTTCTGCCTCAGCCTCCCGGGTAGCTGGGATTATAGACGCCCACCACCATGCCCAGCTAATTTTTGTATTTTTAGTAGACACGGGGTTTCATTGTGTTGGCCGTGCTGGTCTTCAACTCCTGACCTCGTGATCTACCCGCCTTAGTCTCCCAAAGTACTGGGATTACAAGCATGAGCTGCTGCACCCAGTCCTCAGTAAGTTCTTATGGAGTAGTTAAATCATGTGGGCAGCTGAAAATTAGTTTTTTATTGTTTTTTTTTTTTTTGAGATAGAGTCTTGATTTGTTGCCAGGCTGAGGTACAGTGGCACAATTTTGGCTCACTGCAACCTCCGCCTCCCAGTTTCAAGCGATTCTCCTGCCTCAGCCTCCTGAGTAGCTGGGAATACGGCCGTACACCACCGTGCCCAACTAATTTTTGTATTTTTAGTAGAGGTGAGGTTTCACCACGTTGGCCAGGATGGTCTCCATCTCTTGACCTCATGATCCTCCCGCCTCAGCCTCCCAAAGTTCTGGGATTACAGATGTGAGCCACCACACCTAGCCGAAAATTAGTTGTTTTTTAATGAAACTCCAAAAATATTAACAATAGCTTTGCTTGAGTAGGGGGGCGATGGTGTGAGAGGACTATGGGATGACTTCTTTTTTGTCCTATTTCTCATTTAAAAAAAAAAACAACAAAAAGGTGAACTCCAGTACATGAAGAGAATGCTACTTTTAAAGTAAAGTGATTCTTAAGAGTCTTATTGGCAATAAACCTCCTCTCCCCTACTTTTTAAATTTAGGTGCAGAATTTCACGTGTCACTGCTTTCAATTGCACAGCTATTTGACTTTGCCAAAGATCTACAAAAAGAGATTTATGATGAGTAAGTAAAGTTAGTAGAAAGGTGAATATATCCATTTGTCATTTTGAGATTAAGGGTTTGATGTTGGATATTTAGTAGAAAAGAGAAGATACCACACTAAATCCCTAGAATAAAAGCTAATATCGGCCAGGTGTGGTGGCTCATGCCAGTAATCCCAGCACTTTGGGAGGCGGAGGTGGGTGGATCACCAGAGATCTGGAGTTCGAGACCAGGCTGGCCAACATGGTGAAACCCTATCTCTACTAAAAATACAAAATTAGCTGGGTGTGGTGGTACGTGCCTGTAATTCCAGGTACTTGGGAGGCTGAGGCAGAAGTCATTCGAACCTGGGAAGTGGAGCAGTGAGCAAAGATCGCACCATTGCACTCCAGACTTGGCAACAAGAGCGAAACTCCATCTCAAAAAAAAACAAAAAAAAAAACCCTAATTTCATTTTATTTTAAATTTTTTTTTTTTTTTTCTGGCCAGGTGTGATAGCTCACACCTGTAATCCCAGCACTTTGGGAGGCCAAGGCAGGTGGATCATTTCAGCTCAGGAGTTTGAGACCAGCCTGGGCAACATAGTAAAACCCTGTCTCTACAAAAAATAAGCTAGGTGTGCTGATGCATGCCTGTGGTCCTAGCTACTCTGGAAGCTGAGGTGGGAACATCACCTGAGTTCGTGAGGTTGAGACTGCAGTGGCATAATCCTGGCTCTCTACAACCTCTGCCTTCTGGATTCAAGCGATTTTCCTGTCTCAGCCTCTCTAGTAGCTCAGACTATAGTCACACCCCACCATGCCTGGCTTATTTTTGTATTTTTAGTAGAGATCTGGTTTCACCATATTGGTCAGGCTGGTCTTGCACTCCTGACCTCAGGTGATCCACCCGCCTTGGCCTCCCAAAGTGCTGGGATTACAGGTGTGAGCCACTGGGCCCGGCCTGGGAAATAGTTTTTATGGTACTGCACTTGTTACAGGGATGTCCTGTGTAGATTTTTAAAGCATAGATAACTGTTTCCCTGATATTCTGAGTTAGTTTCTTGTTGGGATAGATACCAGTAAGTTATATTTTTCAGCCTTCAGCATCTACACACTGATGATCCTCTCACTTGGGATTATGTGGCAAGGCGAGAATTAGAGATTGAGTCACAGACAGAAGAGCAACCTACGACGAAACAAGCCAAAGCAGTAGAGGTTGGCCGGAAGGAGGAGAGGTGCTGTGCTGTATATGAAGAGGCAGTGAAGACTCTGCCAACAGGTGAACTTCACCGAACCATGGTGTGATATAGAAGGAATAGTATCTCTGAGTGTGAAACTTAAGCTTTCGGGCTGGGCGCGGTGGCTCAAGCTTGTAATCCCAGCACTTTGGGAGGCCGAGGCAGGTGGATCACGAGGTCAAGAGATCGAGACCATCCTGGCCAACATGGTGAAACCCCGTCTCTACTAAAAATACAAAAAATTAGCTGGGCATGGTGGTGCGTGCCTGTAATCCCAGCTACTCAGGAGGCTGAGGCAGGAGAATTGCCTGAACCCAGGAGGCGGAGGTTGCGGTGAGCCGAGATCGCACCATTGCACTCCAGCCTGGGTAACATGAGTGAAACTCCGTCTCAAAAAAAAAGAAAGAAACTTAAGCTTTTGTTCTCATTGCCAAAATCAATATTGGGGATCCCTCTGTAGTATAGTTTACGATGTGCCTGTTCCTGCCTTGCTTTTTTTTTTGAGACAGAGTCTCACTCTGTCATGCAGACTGGAGTGCAATGGTACGATCTCGGCTCACTGCAACTTCTGCCTCCTGGGTTCAAGCGATTCTCTTGCCTCAGCCTCCCAAATACCTGGGATTACAGGCTTGTGCCATGACGCCCAGCTAACTTTTGTATTTTTAGTAGAGACAGAGTTTCACCATGTTGGCCAGGCTGGTCTCGAACTCCTGACGTCAGGTGGTTCACACATGTTGGCCTTCCAAAATGCTGGGATTATAGGCGTGAGCCACCGTGCCTGGCCATGCCTGGTTTTCTAACTTGGACTTTCTCTGATGGTAATGGAGCATTTATGACCTTCCATAGTAGTGGTATTTATATTCATTTATTTAGAGAAAATGATACTTAGGAAATAATTCCTAAGATTCTTTAATTATTATTCCGTAATTATCTTATTATTATTTGATTTTTGAGACAGGGTCCTGCTGTTTCACCCAGGCTGGAGTGCAGTGGTGCGATTGCGGCTCACTGCAACCTCTGCTTCCTGGGTTCAAGTGATCCTCCCGCCTCAGCTCCCTAAGTAGTAGGAGTAGTAATAGTGCCACCACGCCAGGTCAATTTTAATATATTTTTTGTAAAGATGGAGTTTCACCATTTTGCCCTGGCTGGTCTTGAACTCCTGGAATCAAGTGATCTTCATGCCTTGGCCTCCCAAAGTGCTGGGATTATAGACATCCTTAATTATCTTTTTTTTTTTTTTTTTTTTTGGCAGAGTGTCGCTCTGTTGCCCAGGCTGGAGTGCAGTGATATGATCTTGGGTCACTGTAACCTCTGGTTCCCGGGTTTAAGCAATTTTCCTGCCTCAGCATCCTGAGTAGCTGGGATTACAAGTGCATGCCACCATGCCCTACTGATTTTTGTATTTTTAGTAGAGATGAGGTTTTACTATGTGGCCAGGCTGGTTTTGAACTCCTGACCTCAGGTGAGCCACCTGCCTCAGCCTCCCAAAGTGATGGGATTATAGGCGTGAACCACTGTGCCCGGCACTTAATTCTCTTTTGATAGAGATTTAACTTTTATTCGGTAATAGTGTAGAATAAAGGCAGAGGGTATATATTACATGGATAAGGCTTTCAATTTTTATGTTTAAACTGTTACCCGGTTGTTTTCCCCTAATATTTGAGGTGTTTGATTGGCTGTAATCAGAGTAACACTTTTTAAAATCAGGCTGATTTAAGCTCTTCTTTAGATGAGAGTTTTTCCCCTTGAAGTATGATGATTGTTTTTTTTCCTTCTCTTTTAATAACTTTGATGCGATGAATGTTGAACTAAGTGATCTGATCAACATAATCTTTCTGACTTTTCCAGAGGCCATGTGGAAGTGTTACATCACCTTTTGCTTAGAACGATTTACTAAGAAGACAAATAGTGGATTCCTCAGAGGGAAGGTGAGGATGTTACATGGTTACATGGTTACATGGTTACAGTGGTTGACTAGATAGTGACTGTCTTCTGAGAGAAGAACAGAAGCACAGCTCTTTGGGTGTCTGGGACAGCTTCTGAGAACTTTTTGCTTAGCCACTCTCTCTCTCCTTGTGGGTGACGTGTCATTCTAAAGGTCTGAGTTTGATTTGCTGCCAGGTTAGGAGGGGCTCTCATGTAACTGGGATCTTTTGGTGCAGCTGCCCAGTGCGTCTATTCATAAGTGAAACCACCATGCAGGAGCAAGTTAGCTTCTTTGAGTTCTCAGAAATGCGTAAAACTGCTTTTGTTCATGTCAGAGGCCAGAGGCCCCTGCTGGGATCTTTGAAATGAACTGAGGGATTTCTCTGTTTTCAGAGGCTGGAAAGAACCATGACTGCATTCAGGAAGGCACATGAACTCAAGCTTCTGCCAGAATTCCAATACGAGCAGTTGGTAAGGACATGGAAAATATATTATCTGCCAGTTACAAATACCTTATTCCAGTTGTTTTGTTTTAAATATTTTTAAATGTTTGAAATATATATAGTCTTATGACAAAGGCCATTCAGGAGTTTGATATGTAAAGTGTGTTTATATTTGTTTGCCAGTATTTGGCATATGCTAAAAATGAAATCTGTACTAGCAGAGGGAGGAATATTATATAGTGAAAAACACTCAAAACAAGGGTCATGATTTGAGTTCATTTTTTTTGTCTACCTATTCCTTTTTTTATTTTTTGAGATGGAGTCGCCCAGGCTGGAGTGCAGTGGTGCAATTTCAGCTTACTGCAACCTCTGCCTCTTGGGTTTAAGTGATTCTCCTGCCTCAGCCTCCCAGGTAGCTGGGATCACAGGCGCATGCCACCATATCCGGCTAATTTTTATATTTTTGGTAGAGATGGGGTTTCACCATCTTGGTCAGGCTGGTCTCTAACTCCTGACCTGAAGTGATTTCACCTGCCTCGTCCTTGCAAAGTATTGGAACTACTGTGCAGGTGTGAGCCAGCATGGCTGGCCAAATTTTTTATTTTTAGTAGTAACGGAGTTTCACCATGTTGGCCAGGTTGGTCTCAAACTCCTGACCTTAAGTGATCTGCCTTGCCTCGTCCTCCCAAAATGCAGGGATTACAGGCATGAGCCACTGTGCCCGGCCTAGATAATCCATCTTCTGTCAGAAGGAACATATCAAACCTTTCTTCTGTTAGACTGGAGGCTCTATGGGTGGTAGGGAATACACCTGATTTGTTCACTATTGAATCTAGCATATATAGTGTACAGGAAGAACACTTTCTGAATGTACTGATTATATATTGCCATTTACTTTTTCACAAATTTGTACAATTGAAGTGGTTTTAGGATGTTTTTTTCCTTTTGTTAAAATAACGTGGATATAAGCATATAAGGTAAGATTTCCTTTCAGTTGTGTACTTTTTGGGCTATACTTGTTGAAGTAAAAGTCCCAAATTGAAGCATTATGCACTTTCATGATTCTTGTTACAAATTGTCAAATTAGCCAGGCGTGGTGGCTCATGCCTGTAATTCCAGCACTTTGGGAGGCTGAGGTGGGAGGATCATAAGATCAGGAGTTCAAGACCAGCCTGGCCAACATGGTGAAACCCCATCTCTACTAAAAATACAAAAGAATTAGCTGGGCACAGTAGCATGCACCTGTAATCCTAGCTACTTGGGAGGCTGAGGCAGAAGAATCGCTTGAACTTGGGAGGTGGAGGTTGCAGTGAGCCAAGATCACACCACTGCACTTCAGCCTGGGCAGCAGAATGAGACTACATCTCAAAAGAAAAAATTGTCAAATTGAATTTCAGAAAAATTACATTAGTTTATGTTACGTCCAACTCTGTTTGAATGAGTACACCTATTTTCTTGATACCCCACAAATACTGATTGATTTGTGTGTGTGTGTGTGTGTGTGTGTGTGTGTGTGTGTGTGAGACAGTCTCCTTGCTCTGTCTCCAGCCTGGAGAGCAGTGGCTCAATCTCTGCCCACTGCAACTTCCACCTCCCAGGTTTAAGTGGTTCTCCCACCTCATCCTCCTGAGTAGCTGGGATAACAGGCGCATGCACCGCCATGCTTAGCTAATTTTTTTTTTCGAGACATTGTCGACTCTGTTGCCCAAGCTGGTATGCAGTGGCATGATCTGGGCTCACTGCAACCTCCACTCCTCCGTTCAAACGATTCTCCTGCTTTAGCCTCCCCAGTAGCTGGGACTACAGGCATGCACCACCACGCCCAGCTAATTTTTTTATTTTTAGTAGAGATGGGGTTTTACCATATTGGCCAGGCTGATCTTGAACTCCTGACCTTGGATGATCCACTTGCCTCGGCCTCCCAAAATTCTGGGA
Organism: Sapajus apella; assembly: GCF_009761245.1. Taxonomy (NCBI): domain Eukaryota; kingdom Metazoa; phylum Chordata; class Mammalia; order Primates; family Cebidae; genus Sapajus; species Sapajus apella. Next base: position 35,938,395 of record NW_022436952.1, read on the forward strand.
TTACAGGCGTGAGCCACTGTGCCCGGCCTAATTTTTGTACTTTTAGTAGAAATGAGGTTTCACCATGTTGGCCAAACTGGTCTCGAGCTCTTGACCTCAGAGGATCCGCCCCCTCACCTCCCAAAGTGTTGGGATTACAGGTGTGAGCCACCACGCCCAGCCTATTTATTGAGTTTTCATCTTCTGTTTGGTGAGCATGTGTTCTGGCATAGTGAACTATTTTATTAAAAACTTAACTTACAGCCTAAATTCTTTAGGCTTTCTAGTTTTTACCTCTTCTCTGTTTTTGGATAGCCCTCTTGGGTAGGAGCAGTGAAAAGAGGAGGAATTCCAAATTGTTCACTTTGTGCCTGTTTAACAGCCATGGAAAATTTGTTTTGATACCTATGGATTATCACATAGCTCATATCTTTTTTATTTTAAATTGTAATGGAAAGGTTGGTGAAATTCTTGCTTCAAATGAGGTTTTAATTGTCTCCATGTACATAGGTTGTTTAGGTTTCAGTAATTAATTTTCCAGTGATCCCTCATCTTATCTAGATTAAGTCCTTGCTGAGTCATAACTTCCTGAAAGAAGCTCTGGAGGTGGCAGTAGCTGGAACTGAATTGTTTAGAGACTCTGGGACAATGTGGCAGATGAAGCTGCAGGTGCTAATTGACTCAAAGAGCCCTGACATAGCCATGCAATTTGAAGAATCCTTTGTGCACCTGAAACCCCAGGTCTGTGAGTAGGGTCTTTTGTATTCATTATGTACGGGAAACCTTTTAAGACTTTAGTCGAAGCTCATTTAGAATGTACTTGTCTATTGAAAGCCAGCTCTAGAGTGGCATTTTTAATTAAGTGATCATGGTTCATAGGTCAAGAGTAGAAGAATTTTCTTCTATTTAATATCTTTTATTTGGAAGTTGACCAAATTATATAAAACTTCCTATTCTATTTAGATATTTTATAAAGTTAGAAATACTGGTAGAATATGTCACTTGCTGAACATAAGCCCCAATTTTTTTTTTTTTCTTTTTCTTTTCTTTTCTTTTCTTTTTTTTTTTTTTTTTTGGATTGGGACAGAGTTTTGCTCTTTTTACCCAGGCTGGAGTGCAATGGCGCGATCTCGGCTCACCGCAACCTCCGCCTCCTGGGTTCGGGCAATTCTCCTGCCTCAGCCTCCTGAGTCGCTGGGATTACAGGCACGCACCACCATGCCCAGCTAATGTTTTGTAGTTTTAGTAGAGATGGGGTTTCACCATGTTGACCAGGATGGTCTCGATCTCTTGACCTCGTGATCCACCCGCCTCAGCCTCCCAAAGTGCTGGGATTACAGGCTTGAGCCACCGCGCCCGGCTTCTTTTTTTTTTTTAAAGATAGAGTTTCACCATGATGGCCAGGCTGGTCTTGAACTCCTGACCTCAGGTGATGCACCCGCCTCAGCTTCCCAAAGTGCTAGCATTACAGGCGTGAGCCACCGTGCCCAGCCAAGCCCAACTTTTAAACACAAACGTGTTTGTAACTTAAAGGTTTAAATCTTCTTGTTTGTTTGTTTCTTTGTTTGTTTTGAGACAGAATTTCACTCTGTGGCCCAGGCTGGAGTGCAGTGGCACGATCTTGGATCATTGCAGCCTCTACCTCTGGAGATCAAGCAATTCTTGCGCCTCAGCCTCCTGAGTAGCTGGGATTACAAGCATGAGCCATGGTGCCCAGCCTAATTTTTGTATTTTTAGTAGAGACAGGATTTCTCCTTGTTGGCCAGGCCGGTGTGGAACTCCTGGACTCAAGTGATCTGCCCGCCTTGGCCTCCCAAAGTGCTGAGATTACAGGTGTGAGCCACCGTGTATGGCCAGATTTCCTTTGCAGTGAATTTTTTATATTAGTAGGAAAAAGTGTATTCCAGAAGTTGAAGTAGGAAAAAAAAACTGCTCATTTGGTGTTGTTGCTGTTGTTTTTATTTTTAGACGAAGAATTATTCTGTTGCCCAGGCTGGAGTGTAGTGGCACAATCTCGGCTCACTGCAACCTCCACCACCTGGGTTCAAGTGATTCTCCTTGCCTCAGCCTCCCAAGTAGCTGTGATTATAGGCATCCATCACCATACCTAGTTAATTTTTGTGTTTTTAGTAGAGATGGGGTTTCATCATGTTGGCCAGGCTGGTCTCAAACTCCTGACCTGAGGTGATCTGCTCGCCTCAGCCTCCCAAATTGCTGGGATTTCAGGTGTGAGCCACCGTGCCGGGCCTTTTTTTTTTTTCTTCCTTAAAAAAAAGTCTTACTCTTTCACCCAGGCTAGAGTGCAGTGGCACAATCTCGGCTCACTGGAACCTCTGCCTCCTGGGTTCAAGCAATTCTCATGCTGCAGCCTACGGAGTAGCTGGGATTATAGGTGTGCCTCAACATGCTTGGCTCATTTTTTGCATTGTTTTTGAGATGGAGTTTCGCTCTTATTGCCTAAGCTGGAGTGCAATGGCATTATCTCGGTGTACCACAACCCCTGCCTCCTGGGTTCAAGCAAATATCCTGTCTCAGCCTCCCAAGTAGCTGGGATTACAGGCACGTGCCACCATGCCTGGCTACTTTTTTTTTTTTTTGGATTCTTTTTAGTAGAGACGGGGTTTCACTATGTTGGTCAGGCTAGTATCGAACTCCTGACCTCATGATCCACCTGCCTTGGCCTCCCAAAGTGCTGGGATTACAGGCCTGAGCCACCGTGCCTGGCCCATTTTTTGCATTTTTAGCAGAGATGGGGTTTTGCCATGTTGGTCAGGCTGGTATCAAACTCCTGGCCTCAAGCGATCCACCTGCCTCCACCTTCAAAGTGCTGGGATTACAGGCGTGTGCCACCTGCCTCGCCTTTGCTGCTCATTTGTAGGTACCTCTGGAACATGAATGAAGATCAGATAGTTCAGCCTAGATTAATTAGTTCTTGTGTTATGGGTCTTAGACAGCAGAGACATGACCCGGGTAGCTGTGGGTCTAATTGTGTAGGCTGTTAATTGCTTACTTAACTAAAAGATGATTGATGATGATAACTACAGGAAATACTTCCCAGTAGAAAGGAACTAAAATGGCCGGGCGCAGTGGCTCACCCCTGTAATTCTAGCACTTTGGGAGGCCGAGGTTGGTGGATCACGAGGTCAAGAGATTGAGACCATCCTGGCCAACATGGTGAAACCCTGTCTCTACTAAAAATACAAAAATTAGCCATGTGTGATGGCATGTGCCTGTAGTCCCAGCTAGTCAGGAGGCTGAGGCGGGAGAATTGCTTGAACCCAGGAATCGAAGGTTCCAGTGAGCCACGATCATGGCACTGCACTCCAGCGTGAGTGACAGAGCAAGACTCTGTCTCAAACAAACAAACAAAAAGAACTAAAATTCACAGAAGAGTGTTCTCTTAGTGACTTGGTCAGAAAGCTGGTTGTGTTCTTATGTGCTACTCCTGCTGGGCAATGAGAATTCTGTTACAATGAGGACAGTTTGGGAATAAATCCATATTTTACATGTTGATTATCTTAGGAGGAACCTACCTTTTTATTTAGTTTTCAGAGAATAGGACTAAGCTGTTATTTTATAACATTTAAAAAATTGATACATAATAATTTACATATTTTTAGAGTATATGCAATATTTTGTTACATGCTGTTTTCTAACTAATATTTTTTAAACTGGGAGTAGGTTTGTCTGTCATTGTGGATTTCTTGGGCAGAGTGGAGTGAAGGTGCCAAAAGCCAAGAAGACACTGAGGCAGTCTTTAAGGTATAGGCTCCATGTTCTAAGTCTTGCGGTGTGGGGAATGGCAGATGGGTTCCCTGGTTGGCCAGCTCTAGTGTTGTTTCATCAGCAGGTATGCCTAAAGCACTATGGAGTGGCCTCAGGTGGTTCTGGGAAAATCTGTTTTGATATCTATAAGTTTTCTCATGTAGCTTATTTCTTTTTTCTTTTAAATTGTAGAAAGCTCTGTTAGCTGTCATTGGTGCCGACTCAGTAACCCTGAAGGATAAGTACCTGGATTGGGCTTATCGAAATGGTGGCTACAAAAAGGCCAGAGCTGTGTTTAAAAGGTACTCACAGATGTTCACAGTTACTAGGCTCTTCTCCCCATAATCAGCCCTTCATACCCAGATTATTTGTGTCACAAATATTATCTGAGGAAGTAATCCAATATACACTTTTTCTTTCTTTTTTTTTTAAAAGATGGAGTTTGGCCTTGACCTGGGCTCAAGCAGTCCTCCCATCTCAGCCTCCCAAGTGTCTGGGACTAAAGGCATGTACCACCATGTCCAGCTAACTTAGAATTTTTTTTTCTTTGTAGATGATGAGTTTCACTGTGTTGTTCACTCTAGTCTCAAACTCCTGGGCTCTAGCAGTCCTCCTGCCTCAGCCCCCCAAAGTGCTAAGATTATAAGTGTGAGCCACCATGCCTGGCCTTCTTTTTATTTTTTTGAACAATAAAAGTGATTCATTGTGGTGGGGGGAAACATAACAATGATAATTTATTATACTATCAATTATATATTATCATATAACATATAATTTTAACATGTGTTTTTATGTAGTTGAGATGTTAGTACAATTGTATTTCTCTTTTTGAGATGGAGTTTCGCTTTTGTTGCCTAGACTGGAGTGCAATAGTGCAATCTCAGCTCACTGCAACCTCTGCCTCCTGGGTTCAAGAGATTCTACTGCCTCAGCCTCCCGAGTAGCTGGGATTACAGGGATGTGCCACCATGCCAGGCTAATTTTGTATTGTTAGTAGTGATGGGGTTTCTCCATTTTGGTCAGGCTAGTCTCGAACTCCTGACCTCAGGTGATCCACCCGCCTTGGCCTCCCAAAGTGCTGGGATTACAGGCGTGAGCCACTGCCCGGCCTATAACTATAATTATAATTTTACTTACGGTTTAAAAATTTTTTTTTTTTCTTTTCTGAAATGGAGTCTTGCTCTGTTGCCCAGGCTGGAGTAGAGTGGTGCAATCTCGGCTCACAGGAACCGCCACCTCCCGGGTTCAAACAATTCTCCTGCCTCAGCCTCTCGAGTAGCTGGGATTACAGGCTTCTGCCACCACAGCTGGCTAATTTTTTACAAGCCAGCTTTGGATTCAGATTTTGAGACGGAGTTTCTCTCTTGTTACCCAGGCTGGAGTGCAACGGCGCCATCTCGGCTCACCGCAACCTCCGCCTCCTGGGTTCAGGCAATTCTCCTGCCTCAGCCTCCTGAGTAGCTGGGATTACAGGCACGGGCCACCATGCCCAGCTAATTTTTTGTAGTTTTTTAGTAGAGACGGGGTTTCACCGTGTTGACCAGGATGGTCTCGATCTCTTGACCTCATGATCCACCCGCCTCGGCCTCCCAAAGTGCTGGGATTACAGGCTTGAGCCACCGCGCCCAGCCAATTTTTTACATTTTTAGTAGATATGGGGCTCTGCCATGTTTGCCAGGCTGGTCTCGAACTCCTGACCTCAGGTGATCAGCCTGCTTCGGCCTCCCAAAGTGTTGGGATTACAAGTGAGAGCCACCGTGCTGGGCCTAAATTTTTTTTTTCTCACTCTGTTGCCCAGGCTGAGTGTAGTGGCATCATCTTGGCTCACTGTAATCTCTACCTCCCTGGTATAAGCGATTCTTGTGCCTTAGCTTCCCACATAGTTGGGACTACTGGTGTGTGCCACCACACTCAGGTAATTTTTTAATTTTTGGTAGAGATGGGTTTCACTGTGTTGCCCAGGCTGGTCTTGAACTTCTGGGCTCAAGTGATCTGCCCAGCTCAGACTTCAGGCCTGGCCATGCCCCGATAATTCTTAAATTTTTTGTGTAATTGGGGGTCTCACTTTGTTGCTTAAACTGATCTTGACCTTGTGGGTTCCAGTGATCTTCCTGCCTTGGCCTCCCAAAATTCTGGGATTGTAGGTGTGAGACAGTGCCCAGCCAAAAATTCTTTATAAACATCATTTATTAAACAAAGCTATATGAGCTGGGCACAGTGTGTCAAGATGTGTAATCTCAGCACTTTGGGAGACTGAAGCAAGAGGATCGCTTGAGTCCAAGCATTTGAGACCAGCCTAGGCAACACAGCAGGACTTCATTTCTACTAAAAATGCTAAAAAAAAAAAAAAAAAAAAAAAAAAATGTTGGGTGTCGTGACGTGCCTGTGATTTCAGCTGCTTGGGAGGCTGAAGTGGGAGGATCACTTGAGTCCAGGTGGTTGAGACTGTAGTGAGCCGTGTTTGTACTACTACACTCCAGCCTTGGTGACAGAGCAAGACCCCATCTCAAAACAAAAACAAAACCCAAAACAAAACAAATAGCTGTATTGAAGGCAGCCAATGTGCATATGAAAAAATGCTCAACATGACTAACCCTTAGAGAAATGCAGATCAAAACCATAATAAGATGCTGTCTCACCAGTCAGAATGGCTATTATCAAAAAATCAAAAAATTATAGATATTGGCAAGGCTGAAGGGAAAATCTTATACACTGTTGGTGGGAATGTAAATTATTCAGCCATTGTGGAAATGAGTCTGGAGATTTTTGGTAGAACTTAAAACAGATCTGCCATTCATCTCAGCAATCCCATTACTAGGTATATACCCAAAGTAAAATAGTTCTATCAAAGAAACATGTTTTTGTATGTTCATCACAGCACTATGCACAATAGTAAGGGCATGGAATCAACCTAGGTGCTTATCATCAGTTAATTGGATAAATAAAATGCAGTATATGTACTCTATGGAATACTATGCAGCCATTAAAAAGAACAAAATCATGTTCTTGGCAGTAGCACGGATGCAGCTGGAGGCCATTGTCCTAAGCAAGTTATCACAGGAACAGAAAACCAAATACCACATGTTCTCACTTATAATTTGGAGGTAAACACTGGGTACACATGGACATAAAGACAGAAATAGTAGACACTACAGGGTGGGGGAAGGAGGAAAGGGCTGAAAAGCTACCCATCAATTAGTATGCTCATTACCTAGGTTACAGGGTCAGTCTACCCGAAACCTCAGTGTCACAAAATATACCTGTATAACAAACCTGCACATGTACTCCCCTGAATCTAAAATAAAAGTTGAAATTAAAATCATACATGGCTACCAGGTGTGGTGGCTCCCGCCTGTAATCCCAGTACTTTGGGAGGCCGAGGCGGGAGGATCATGAGGTCAGGAGTTCGAGACCAGCCTGGCCAACATGGCAAAACCCCATCTCTACTAAAAATACAAAAATTAGCTGAGTGTGGTGAAGAGTGCCTGTAATCCAGCGACTTGGGAGGCCGAGGCAGGAGAATTGCTTGACCCAGGGAGGCGGAATTTGCAGTGAGCTGAGATCATGCCATTGCACTCCAGCCTGGGTGACAAGAGCAAGACTCTGTCTCAAAAAAAAAAAAAAAAAAAAAAAGACTGATGG
>NW_022436952.1:35945880-35949896 GCF_009761245.1 Sapajus apella
AAAAAAAAAAAAAAAAAAAAAAAGACTGATGGGCACTGTGGCTCACACCTGTAATCCCAGTGCTTTAGGAGGCCAAGGTGGAAGAATTGCTTGAGCCCAGGAGTTGGAGGCTGCAGTGAGCTATGATTGTGCCTCTACACTCCAGCCTGGACAACAAAGGGAGAGCCTGTCTCAAAAAATAAAAACATTAAAAAAATAAAGAGGCCAGGCATGGTGGCTCATGCCATTCCTATAATCCCAGCACTTTAGGTGGCCAGGGCTGAGGTGGGACGATTGCTTGAACCCAGGAGTGGAAGACCAGCCTGGGCAACATAGCCAGACCCTTTCTCTACTAAAAATGAGAAACAATTAGCCAGACGTGGTGGTTTACCTACGGTTCCAGCTATTTGGGAGGCTGAGGCAGGAGTATTGCTTGAGCCCAGGAATTCTAGGCTGCAGGGAGTCATGATCTCAGCACTGTACTCCAGCCTGGGTAACGGGGAGACTTTGTCTAAAAGGAAAAAGAAAAAAAAAGGAGAAAGCTGTATGATATACCACTCTGGGGATGCATGCAGTATCACTTTTTTTTTTTTTTGAGACAGAGTCTTACTCTGTTGCTCAGGCTGCATCTTTGCTTACTGCAACCTCTGCCTCCCCGGTTCAAGGGATTCTCCTGCCTCAGCCTCCTGAGTAGCTGGGATTACAGGCGTCTGCCACCATACCCAGCTAAGTTTTGTATTTTTAGTAGAGATGGAGTTTCACTATGTTGGTCAGGCTGGTCTTGAACTTCTGACCTCAGGTGATCCACCCGCCTTGGCCCCCTAAAGTGCAAGGATTATAGGTGTGAGCCACCACACCTGGCAGTGGATGCAGTATAACTTGTTTGACCACAGTGATACTGTTTTGATGAATATTTCAGCACAATTATTTGTCCATATTAGAAATCATTTCTTTAGAACATATTCCTAGAAATGGAATTACTGATTTTCCAAAAGACTTTGACATGTAGTTGAGGGAACTGGAAAACTCTACAATTGGGAAAGAAGAGCACAGTAAGAAAATTGAACTAGGTATGGTGGCTCACGCCTTTAATTCTAGCACTTCGGAAGGCCGAGGTGGGAGGATTGCTCGAGCCCCAGAGTTCGAGACTAGCCTGGGTAACCTACTGAGACCTCTTCTCTACAAAAAATTTGAAAAATTAGCCATGTGTGGTTGTGCATGCCTACAGTCAAAGCGACTCTAAAGAATAAGGCAGGAGGATTTATTGAGCCTGGGAATTCAAGGCTGCAGTGAGCTATGATTGCAATACTGCACTCCAGCCTGGGTGACAAAGCGAGACCCTGTCTCAAGAAAAAAAATGATGGCCAGTCGAGGTGGCTCATGCCTATAATCCCAGCAATTTGGGAGGCCAAGATCAAGAGATTGAGACCATCCTGGCCAACGTGGTGAAACCCTATTTCTGCTAAAAAATACAAAAGATTAGCTGGGTGTGGTGGTGAGCACCTGTAGTCCCAGCTACTTGGGAGGCTGAGGCAGGAGAATTGCTTGAACCTGGGAAGCGGAGGTTGTAGTGAGCTCAGATCGTGCCACTGTACTCCAGTCTGGTGCCTGGTGACAGAGCAAGACTCTGTCTCCAAAAAAAAAAAAGGAAGAAAAAAATGATTATGAAGAGAAAGTCATTAGTGGTCATTGAGTCGTGAGAGTAACTGGCCATCAGGTCAAATCCTTGCATTGATTTGAAGTCAAATCTTTATTAAACCATGTATTGTGGAGGCACTGGTCTGGGTATTTATATTTATGAGATGTAAGAGGCTTTTTGTCATTGTGGAAGATAACATTTTCTTCTTCCTTTTTAGTTTACAGGAGAGTCGTCCATTTTCAGTTGACTTTTTCAGGAAAATGATTCAGTTTGAAAAGGAGCAAGTAAGTTTTCTGTTTCAGCATTTCTTGTCTGGAAATGGATTAGTGGTTACTAATCTATGGGAATGTTTTTTTTTTTTTAGACTGAGTCTTACTCTGGTGCCAGGCTAGAGTGCAGTGGTACGATCTTGGTTCACTGCATCCTCTGCCTCCCAAGTTCAAGCCATTCTCCTGCCTCAGCCTCCTGAGTAGCTGGGAATACAGGCTATAGCCACCACACCCAGCTAATTTTTTTAGTTTTAGTAGAGACGGGGTTTCACCATGTTGGCCAGGCTGGTCTCAAACTTCTGACCTCATGATCTACCCGCCTTGGCCTCCCAAAGTGGTGGGATCACAGGTGTGAGCCACTGTGCCTGGTACGAATACTTTTTTTTTTTTTAAGACGGGGTTTCACCATGTTGGCCAGGCTGGCCTTGAACTCCTGACCTCATGATCCACCTGCCTCAGCCTCCCAAAGTGCTGGGATTACAGGCGTGGGCCACTGAGCCCAGCGTGAATACATTTTTAAAAAATAAGTAGAGAATGAGCAGTTATTGGTTGTAACGTTAGTTATAGCTATTCTGCTATGTACATAATTCATCAGCATTTTAATCTAATACTTGTAGTTGCGTTAAGAGATACTATCCTTGTTTTATAGGTGAGGAAATATTTAAGGTCAGAGGGTTTAAAAACTTGCTGAAGGTCATATAACTAGTATTTACTTTAAGGTGGATATAATAAGAATCAGGGCCCAGATATTCAAAAGGAAGAAATCCTTACTCAAAACGAGTAGAACCTTCAGTGTTTATTTAAATCCCACTAATTCCTCAACGCCTTCAAATACTGTTTTCAGTGAAGCTGCCCATGTCCCCCACTTTTTTCTAATAGCGCCTTTCTCCATGCTACTACAGCTTTTATGTTTGACACTTAATTCACTCTGTTGAGTGGCTTTGATTTTTTTTCCTGGAAAAGTTGAGATCTAGGTTGTGTTCATGTTAAACTCTGACTGACCCACCTTCTCCTTCAAATACCTGACAGACAATAGCTGCTTAACAATATGGTTGGAATGAATTTGTTATGTTATAAATCAGGCTTTTTAGGTAAGATTGTCTGTCTTTGCCAGGAATCCTGCAATATGACAAACATAAGAGAATATTATGAGAGAGCTTTGAGAGAGTTTGGATCTGCAGATTCTGGTAAGTAAATCTTAATTTATGACCAATTAGTATGGTTAGAACAGTGTTTCTTGGCTGGGCGCAGTGGCTGACGCCTGTAATCCCAGCACTTTGGGAGGCTGAGGTAGCCAGATCACCTGAGGTCAGGAGTTCGAGATCAGACTGGCCAAAATGGTGAAAGCCCATCCCTACTAAAAACAGAAATTAGCTGGGTGTGGTGGCATGTGCCTGTAATCCTAGCTACTTGTGAAGCTGAGGCAGAAGAATTGCTTGAACCTGGGAGGTGGAGGTTGCAGTGAGCTGAGAACTGTGCCATTGCACTCCAGCCTGGGCGGCATCCTAACCCCCTTTTAAAATAAAACTTGTATCCTTCCTCTGCCTCCTCAGTTGCTTTGTGCATAAATACTTGAGCATATAATTTTGTTTATTATTTCAAGATCATAAGCTCAGGGGTCCATGGGTTTTCTGTTAAGAATTCTGGATTTCTCAGGAATATGAGACCAGCCTGGGCAACATAGTGAGACCCCCATCTCTACAAACGTTAAAAAAAATTAGCTGGGTGTGGTGGTACTTACTTGTGGTCCCAGCTACTCAGGAGGCTGAAGCAGGAGGATTATTTGGCCCCAGGAGATTGAGGCTGCAGTGCATTTAGCCTGGTTGATAGAGCGAGACCCTGTTCCAAACACGAAAACCAAAAACACCCCCTCTGGATTAGAGAAAGGTTTGCACAGTTTCGTTCTCTTAAAAAAATGTATTTAGGAAAAAAAAAAAAACCCCAAAAATGTATTTAATGTTATATCAAAGGGGTAAATATGAGAGGCTAATTGAGAAAGCGTTAGAGAATGATTCTCATGGTTTTGTTCTCTTCAAAAGTATTTGGACTTACATCAGAGGGGTAAACGTGAGATGCTAATTGACATCTGTTGTTGGCTGTCTCCACATTGCCCTCATTTGTAGGACTTA
>NW_022436952.1:35949996-35959943 GCF_009761245.1 Sapajus apella
TAGCTGGGATTACAGGCATGCATACCACCATGCCTGGCTAATTTTTGTATTTTCAGTAGAGATGGGGTTTCATTATTCTGGCTAGGCTGGTCTTGGACTCCTGACCTCAGATGATCTGCCTGCCTCAGCCTCCCAAAGTGCTGGAATTACAGGTATGAGCCACTGTGCCTAGGCAAAACGTTTAGTATTTTTGAGTTCATTGATTAATACAGACTTTTATGATTGATGTGAAGGTTTTCTACTGAAAAAGAAAAAAACTGGTAAGGCACGGTGACTCACACTTGTAATCCCAGCACTTTGGAAAGTCAAAGCAGGATTGCTTGATCCCAGGAGTTAAAGACTAGCCTGGGCAATATGGTGAGACCCTGTTTCTACAAAAAATAAAAAGCCAAACATGGTGGTGTACTGTGGTCCCAGCTGCCCTGGAGGCTGAGGCAGGAGGGTTGCTTGAACCCAGGAGGTTGAGGCTGTAGTAAGTTGTGGTCCCGCCACCACACTCCAACCTGGGCAACACAGTGAGACCCTGTCTCAAAAAACAAAAACAAAAAACATACAACCCCAAAACCTGCCACTATGCTTTAACATTTAAAGAAGCTAAGAGAAGTATTGTTAAACAAAGCATTCTAGGGAAATAACAGTGAGAAGTTAAATTTCTTAGAAATCTTGATTTGAATTGATATTTAATAAGGTTACCTAATAATACTCTGTCAGTTATATAATTGTGTGTGGTTTTTTTTTCTTTGTTTAAAAAGATCTTTGGATGGATTATATCAAAGAAGAATTGAACCACCCCCTTGGTAGACCTGAGAACTGTGGACAGATCTACTGGCGAGCGATGAAAATGTTGCAGGGAGAGTCAGCAGAGGCATTTGTAGCTAAACATGCTATGCATCAGACTGGCCATTTGTGAAGAGGAAGAATACAACCAGCTTTGTGAAATAGTATTGCAAGCAAGCCCTGTGGGCAAATTTGTATTATGAGTCCATCTGTAATTTGCTCAGTGATGGCAGACAAGATGGCTGTCTGGTTTCGAGATACACTTTAATTTTATGTTAGCTTGTTAGTCTTTTTTAAAAATTAAAAAAAAAAAATTGTGATTGAGACGGAGTCTTGGTTCTTTCGCCCTGGCTGATCTTGAACTCCTGAACTCAAGTAACCCTCTCGCCTCAGATTCCCGAGTAGCTGGGATTATAGGTGCATGACACCATGCTCAGCTTGATGTGGTAATCTCTAATTCCAGGAAAGAGAACTGCTGATTTAATGTTGAGGCCAGATCTACCACAGGTCCTAAATGTTTTCCAAAATACATGAAAGCATATGACTGGGTTTTATTTATTATCCTAGGTCAATCATAAGTTTCTCTAATCTCAATCTAGGAGCCAGTTAAAATGAAGGAAAGTGTCCAGGCGCAGTGGCTCATGCCTATAATTCCAGCACTCTAGGAGGCCAGGGTGGGTGTATCACTTGAGGGTAGGAGTTTGAGACCAGCCTGGCCAAAATGGTGAAACCCAGTCTCTGCTAAAAATATGAAAATTAGCTGGGCATGGTGGTGAGTGCCTGTAATCCCAGCTAATTGGGAGGCTGAGGTAGGAGAATTGCTTGTACCTGGGAGGCGGAGGTTGCAGGGAGCTGAGATCACTCCAGTGCACTCCAGCCTGGGCAGCAAGAGCAAAACCACCCAATCAAACTCCCAAAAAAAAAAAAAAAGAAAACCACAACAACAAAAGAAATGAAGGATAAATTACAGTTTTGTTGGTTTATTCTCATTATAAAAGATACATGGTGTGCATTTGTTCTGGAAGATAATGGAGGAAATAGAATAGTGTGGTGATAAAAGCAAAAGCATCCTGTACTCTGTCTTGAGTTAAACTCAGTAATTTGATTTTCTTTATCGAAATTGGATTTATACTTATTTACCCATTCATTCATTCAAGAAATATGAGTGCTCACATGTGCAGGAAAGAAGGGAAGCCTTTGGGGAGAGAAGTAGGGGTTGCAAAACCAGCTGAATGTCCTAAGAAAGCTGATTGGATCAGCAGAAAAGGAAGCACTGGATATTGCGAAAAGTCCGTCAAGAAGGTTAAAACCATATAAAAGTGTCTTCTGTCTTCTGGGACTTTGATCAGAAAAGTGTTTGCATTGAGGCGACCCAGCAACAAAAGAAGTGAAGGGGGTAGGGAATCGATTCAAGTCCAGAGAAGCCTTAGTGAAGAGTGGAAGGCAGGCTTGGAGCAAAAAAAGAAAAGAGCATTCCAGGAGCAGGAGGCAACTGTTTGAATTGTACCCTTTAGCTTAACATGGTATCACTGAGAGAAGCATTCAGTGTAGCTTAATGTTACATTTCACTTAGTGTTGCTTTTCTGTGTCATTAAAGAGCCTTAAAAACATTTATTGAATTCATAACATTACATTGTAAAAATGAGCCATAATTTATTTTGCTAATCCTCTGGTTGGACTCTGTCATTTCTAATTAAAAAAAAAAATTATAACTATGCTGTTGATGAAGATTCTTGCCAATCTTCATTCATATCCCTGGCTATTTTCTTAGGAGATTGACATTTGACAGTGGAATTACTGGATTAAAGGATATCTTTAGAGAATATTGATGTATATTGCCAATTTGCTCCTTCTTTCAAGCAATAGATGAAAGTATTAATACCATAACCTGTATGTACTGTTGTAATTATAGTTTTTATTTTTACCATTTTATAGATGAAATGTGATATATCGTTTTAACATACTTTTCTTTGTTATTAGTGGTTAGTATATTTTTTGTTCCTCACCTTTTCACATCCTTTTTTTTTTCTTTGAGTTGGAGTCTTCTGTCATTCAGGCTGGAGTGCAGTGGTGCAATCTGGGCTTACTGCAACCTCTGCCTCCTGGGTTCAAGCAGTTCGCTGCCTCAGCTTCCCAAAGTAGCTGGGATTACAGGGGCCACGCTTGGGTAATTTTTGTATTTTTAGTAGAGACCGGGTTTTACCATCTTGGCCAGTGTGGTCTTGAACTCCTGACTTTGTGATCCACCCGCCTCAGCTTCCCAAAGTGCTGGGATTGCAGGTGTGAACCACCATGCCCAGCTAGCCTATTTTAAAAACTTTTTTCTTACTATTTATAAGAGTTAATTTTGTTTTGTTTTGTTTTTTTAAACTGGACAAGATCTTGCTCTGTTACCTAGGCTTGAGTGCAGTGGTGTGATCATGGCTCACTAAAGCCTTAACTTCTGGGCTCAAGTGATCCTTCTGCATCAGCCTCCTGAGTAGCTGGGACTACAGGTGCACACCACCGTACCTGGTTACTTTCACATTTTTTTGTACAGACGGGTCTCGGGTCTTGCTGAGTTGCCAGGGCTGGTCTCTTAAATTGCTGGACTCAGGCAATCCTATCTCAACCTCCCAAAGTGCTGGTATTATAGGCATGAGCCATTGTGGCTGGCCAGAGTTTTGGAGACGGAGTCTCGCTCTGTCGCCCAGGCTGGAGTGCAGTGGCATGATCTCAGCTCACTGCAACAACCTCCACCTCCTAGATTCAATTGATTCTCCTGCCTCAGCCTCCCAAGTAACTGGGATTACAGGCGCCTATCACCACGCCTGTCTGATTTTTTGTATTTTTAGTAGAGGTGGGGTTTCATCATGTTGGCCAGGCTGGTCTTGAACACCTGACCTTGTGATCTACCTGCCTTGGCCTCCCAAAGTGCTAGGATTACAGGCAAGAGCCACTGCACCCGGCCCAGAGTTTTAAAAAATATATTAAGTATATGAATGTCTTGTTTCTCATTTGTTGCAAATAATTTTACTCCCAGCTTTCTTTGTGGCCATTTTTCTGTTTTTGAGATGGAATCTCGCCCTGTGGGCTAGGCTGGAGTGCAGTGGATCCAGTGGAGTGCATCTCACTGCAACCTCTGCTTTCTGGGTTCAAGCAGTTCTCCCTCCCTCAGCCTCCCAAGTAGCTGGGATTACAGGTGTCCACCTTTTGTGGAAATTTTTGATGCCCTGGGGTATTGTGTGTGTGTGCGTGTGCGCACATGTGCATATGTGTGTGTGTGCACGTGTGATAATCTGTTTTTAAAATGCTTGAAAGTTATTTCTGGTGCTGATAACAACTGTCTTTTTCACCAAGCAGTTAATTAATTTTTCCAACACTGTTTGGTAGGTTATTTTTCTCTCTGCTGATTTGTAATGTTACCTTTATTTTATTTGTGTGTTTATTTATTTATTGAGACGAGAGTCTCGCTCTGTCGCCCAGGCTGGCATGCAGGGCGCCATCTCAGCTTACTGCAACCTCCATCTCCCGGGTTCAAGCAGTTCTCTGCCTCAGCCTCCCAAGTAGCTGAGATTACAGGCACGCGCTACCATGTCTGGCTAATTTTTTTGTATTTTTAGTAGACATGGGGTTTCACCATGTTGGCCAGGCTGGTCTTGAACTCCTGACCTTGTGATTCACCTGCCTCGGCCTCCCAAAGTGCTGGGATTACAGGTGTGAACTGATGTGCCCAGCCTACCTTTATTAGATATTAAATTTCTTTGAATATTAGAGTCTATTTTAGAACATTTGTATTTTGAACTTTTGTACTGTTTTCTTGTCATTTGTTTTAAAATAAGAAAAAAAATCCTCTTTTTCCTCTCCCTTAAGTCTTTGGAAGTTTAACATTCTAAATCTTATTTGGCACTTTAATTTTACGAAAGACATATGTGTTGTACATAGAGTAGGGAGCAAAGAGGATAGTGGTAGTCTCCTTAACACAAGGCTATAAAGGTGGCCACCTGGTGGCATCACATCCCTATGTCTGATTCTAACTATTGCAGGTTATGAAAATGCATCTAGCTGGTATACCTAGAGTTGCACTGTTAGAACAACTAGGCACATGTAGCAATTTATTAAAATTACTCAGTTTATCATTCACACTGGTCACATTTCAAGTGCTCAGCAGGTATATGGTTACCATATTGGACAGCACAGATAGTATAACTTTTATTTCTACCATAAAAGAAGGTTGGTTCTACTGGACATTACTGACCTAGAGGCAGTTAGCCTTGGGGACACTGACTTCTGTGTAGGAACATCTGCATAGAGGAAAAAAAAATAAAATTGAACATTGTGTGTCAGTTTTATGCTAAATTTTTCCAGATGCCGTATGTGTTGTATAAACAATAGTCTTTGAGGAGAAGAAGGAAGAGGGTCTCTCAGGTGTTGATGTGATGCGCACACTTTAAGCTGGTTTGTTAGAGGTTAGGCACTGTGGGGAAGGCAGGGAAGGCTGTCTTTCTATTTGGGTTCCCAGCTCAGGCCCTGCCTATCCCCAGAAGCCACTTTTCGAGGCAAAAAGGAAAATAATTAGGTTGTTGAGTATCAGGCGTTGAGCGTCGGAATACAGGAGCCCTGAATGTTCAGGGTTATGAGAAGCGTCGTGGCCTGTATTCTGTGTCCACCGCACATTGTGGTTTGTGTTTTAATCATCTATCGTGGTTTCTAATGGATTAACTTCAAAGACGATCATTAGCTCAAGGTGGAGGTCACTAGGTTGCTGATGTGTCTTACCCACACGGGGTTTTAAAGCTGGAGCACACCCCGAGTGGCCGCGTAGGGCACACTTGGCGTTTCACTCCCAGCTGGTCGTCCAGCCTTAGGATCTGCACCGGGAGGAGTTACCAAAATCAGTTTGTTTCACATTTCGCGCGGGAGAGGGAGGGGCAGGCTCTACGAGGCCGCGCGCCCCGCCCCCTGCGCCGCCCCGCCCCCGCTTCCTCGTGACCCTCCCCCCACGCCCCGCCTTCTCGGCCGGGACCCCCCAGGCTGATTGGCCCCTCTACGGCGGATCCAACGGGCGGCAGCGGGGCCGGTACGTCACGTTGCCCACGGCGTCCAGGGCGCCGACCCGTGGGCAGCCGGGCATGGACCCTCAGGCCGCCGGGGCCCAGGCGCAGGGGGCTGCGGAGCCGTCTCGGGGCTCACCGCTGCAGAGCGCGCGGGAGGCGCCTCCCAGCCCGGAGGTGAGCGTCGCGTGGGGGCCAGGCACTACAGCCAGCCGCAGCCTGGGGCTGGGACTCGCGGGGTTCGCGGGGCTGGGCTGGGCGGGGGCCGCCGGGCGGGGGAAGAGCCTCTGGCCGGCCTCGGGCCGCCCCGCGACACCGAGCGCCGTTTGGGCTCGCGCTGGAGCTGAAAACGGCCAGGCCTAGGGGCCGCGGTGTGGCGGGACTGGGAACCCAGAGGCCGTGGGTGGGCGCGTCGGGTCGGGAGGGAAGGCTGTCCGCCCGCCGGGCGCCGCTGCGGATTTAGTAAATGGGAGGGGACGCTGGTGACCGAGAGCCGGGGCCCGCTGCCAGGAGCCTGCGCGAGGGCCAGGTGAGGGCGGTGAAGACAGGGACTTGAGTTGACGGACCTGTGGACCTCTGTCAGTGGGTTGGGAATGCCCGCTAACCCTGAGCCCAGATGATATCATCTGCGCGCTCGCCCTTCTGCTTACTGAAACCAAAAAGGCCCTGTTTGACGCAGGGTTTCCAGAAACTTGTTTTCATGTACGTTAGACAGCTCCCGGTTTTCCCGAGACCGTTATTACAGTCATCACCTGCCTTTGTTTACAGTCAGTCCCCGGCTAGGTAGTGAGCCGCTGGACAGTAGGAACCCTCTGTTAGCGCTGTTTGTCCAGCCTAGCATAGTGCCTGGCACAGGAGATAGACATACTGACTGGATGAATGATGCCTCAAAGATGGTACTCAGCCAAAGTAAGATATGAAAAATGCAGCGACACTTATAAAGCAAATTACTTTGGAGTGCGGAACAGAATGGGACTAATTTTGTCAGGGCACGGTAAGAAGGGATAAAGGTGAGGCTGGTGGTGTTTGCAGAGGCGTGGAGATGAAAAAGTGCCGGGCACATGGCTTGGAGTTGGGTCCCAGAGCATGCAGAGAACTATGCTCAACAGGTTGATGGGAGTGGGGGAGGAGGGGACGTGTGAATGCCATGGCTAATTTTGTGCTCCCTCAGTGGAGGGCTGTTGAAGATTTTGAGCAGAGTAGTGATTAATTTTGTAACACTGGGCCAGATGGCTGGATGAAAAGATGGTTAGAAGGCCGTAGCAGTGATTTAGGTGAGAGGTCTGACTTCTCCTTGGGCTGCAGTGACCAGCGGTTGTCACTGACTACAGGGGGTGGAATTGAATGATTAAACCCAGACATGACTAGATAATGAATGCTGATTGGAGCAGGTGCCAAGTGCAGTTCAGATGTAGCAGAAAAGGTGAATTTAAATTCAAGAAATGTTACATTCTTGCTACATGCCATGTTTTCATAAATGGTACCTCATCAGCCCCCTGCAGGGTTACAACAGTCACCCCCAATTTCTGGAGAAGCAAACTGAGGCAGGATAATTGAAGTGATGTGTTCAAGGCCACACTCTGAATGGGTGACAGAGCTGTGATCAAGATCAGGTCTGTCTTTTCTTTTTTTTTTTTTTAAAACATTTTCTCACTCTGTTGCCAGGTTGGAGTGCAATGGCACGATCTGGGCTCACTGCAACCTCTGCCTCCCTGGTTCAAGTGATTCCCCTGCCTCAGCCTCCTGAGTAGCTGGAACTACAGGCGTGCACCACCACCCCTGGCTAATTTTTTGTATTTTAGTAGAGATGGGGTTTCACCACGGTGTTGGCCAGGTTGGTCTCCATCTTGTGACCTCGTGATCCACCCACCTTGGCCTCCCAATGTGCTGGGATTTACAGGTGTGAGCCACTGCCCCCAGCCAGAATCAGGTCATTTTATGCAGGCGGGAATATTTCGTTTTTCTTTAGAAAGAGGTCTTGGAGGTCATAAGGTTTCAAGAACTTCTGAGTGATGGGAGCAGAGAAGCATTTGGTTGGCTGTGTGGGAAGGTCTTCAATTAGATTAGAAATATTGCCTTCAGTACTCAGCATTGCAGAGGAACTAAAGCTTGCCCCACCTCAATGTGTCAGTGAGGAAACAAAATTTGATAGAGTTGCTATAAAGTTGTTAAGTAACTGAAAAGGTAAAACATGTACATGAAGGTGGCAACCTCAGGGAACAGCTACCAACCCTATGGCTGAAGGAACAAAGAGATGAAGTTGATTAAAATTTAAAAGCTTAGGGTAAAGGCTCTGCAGAGCTGAAATTCCAGCCTTTAAGGAGGAGGTACTGCCCCAGTTGGTGTAGGGGTTTCTGAGCTTGGAGGAGAGTCCTGGGACCCAGACCTTTAAAGAAAAGGCTCAGTGCTGAGGCTGGCTCTGCAAGAGTTCTCAGGACTGTGTACTGGATTCTGTGGCTGCTGTAGGAAGGCATCCCTGCCGCCACGGTGAAGTGTCAGGAGGTGATGCCTACATGAATAGGAAGGAACAAGGCCCCTCTCTCTCCAGCCTTGCCCAGTTTAATAGGACAAAGCAGAAAAGTGGGTGGCAGAGTCCCAGCCCCGTGTCACCGAGGGGAGTATGGAAGAGTGGGTGAGGTTGAGAGGCAATAGCTGAATATTGGGCATGTCCCAGATACCCAAGTCCTTGGTAATCGTTTCTTCTTCCTGCAGGCTGGCTTTGCTACAGTTGACCACTCCAGCCAGGAGAGACAGACTGAGAAGGCTATGGATCGACTAGGCAAGTAGATGGCAGAGACGGTGGAAGCTGGGGAGACCAAGGACGCGAGGAGAGGGATAGTCCTCTGTCTCATTTACCTTCTCTTTTAGCCCGTCTTCTCTGCTGCTTAGTGGCCTTCTCTGCCCAGTGTTGAACAGTACCCTCCTTTGGAAGGCTTGCTTGGCGCTTCCTTAAGGGAAGTCCTGGACTTTCCTTATGTTGAAACCCATCCTTCTACCAAGAGAAACAGCTTGAAATGGTGAAAATAGTACACCAATTTCCCGTTTTTCCTGGGGGGTACATTCTAAGAACTCCCCCAGTGGATGCCTGAAACTGCTTTAATTCCCTATAGATACTATCTCTGATAAAATTTAACTTATAAATTATGCATATGTGATTAATAACAATATGAATGTAGAACAATTATGCCAATATACTGTAATAAAATTAGGTGAATGTGTCCTCTCTCAAAATATCTTAATTGTACCTTACCATGGATAATTGAAACCATGGAAAGCAAAACTGAATAAATGGGGGAGATGACTTTATAGGCTTTGGAGCCAGGCAAATTGTTTTTGGTTTCCCTGCTGGTTCAGAGAGTCATGGGCCTGATTTTTATGGCCTTAGATGACTCACTTAGCCTTTTCCCATCTTAAAAATAGGGCTAATACGTGCCTCACTGGGGTCATTATGAGGTTTGGGTGAAAGTATCTAGAGTGATACTATCTAATAGAATAGCCACTAGCCACTGATGCTATGTTAATTATAACTTAATAAAATGAGAAATTCACTTCCTTGTTTGCGCTATCCACATTTCTGGTGCTCAGTAGCCACATGTGGCTAGCACTGGCCTGCTGGACAGCACAGCTTATAGAATACTTCCCTCATTGCAGATAGTGCTGGTCTAGATCAAGCACATAATATAGTCACGGGAAATAACGCTTATACAGGACTCACTATGTGCCAGGCACAGTTCTCAGTCTCTCTTTCTTTCTCCTTTTTTTGGAGACAGTCTGTCTCTGTCACCCAGGCTGGAGTGCAGTGGCATGATCTTGGCTCACTTTAACCTCCGCCTCCTGGGTTCAAGTGATTCTCCTGCTTCAGCCTCCCGAGTAGCTGGGACGGCAGGCATGCACCACCATGCCTGGCTAATTTTTGTATTTTTAGTAGAGACGGGGTTTCACCGTGTTGGCCAGGCTGGTCTCAAACTCCTAATTTCGTTATCTGCCCACCTGGGCCTCCCAAAGTGTGAGATTACAGGCATGAGCCACCATGCCCAGCCCCCTCCCCGGCTTTTTTTTCTTTTTTTCTTTCTTTCTTTCTTTTCTTTTCTTTTTTTTTTTTTTTTAAGACAAGAGTCTCACTCTTGTCCAGGCTGG
>NW_022436952.1:35960043-36000322 GCF_009761245.1 Sapajus apella
TTTTTTTTTTTTTTTTGTAAAAGACAGGATTTCACCATATTGGTCAGGCTGGTCTTGAACTCCTGACCTCAGGTGATCTGCCCGCCTCAGCCTCCCAAAGTGGTAGGATTACAGGCGTGAGCCACTGTGCCCGGTGTTCTTTCTTTTCTTTCTTTCTTTTTTTTTTTTTTGTATGGAGTTTTGCTCTTGTTGCCCAGGCTGGAGTGCAGTGGTGCGATCTCGACTCACTGCAACCTCCACCTCCTGGGTTCAAGCATTCTCCTACCTCAGCCTACCAAGTAGCTGGGATTACAGGCATGTGCCACCATACCCGGCTAATTTTTGTATTTTTAGTAGAAATGGGATTTCACCATGTTGGCGAGGCTGGTTTCGAACTCCTGATCTCACGTGATCCTTCTGCCTCAGCCTCCCAAAGGGAAATTAGGATTACAAGCGTGAACACCCGACACCCCCTACTTTTGTTTTTCTTTTTTTTTGAGATGGAGTCTTACTCTGTCATCCAAGCTGGAGTGCAGTGGTGTGATCTCGGCTCACTGCAACCTCTGTCTCTTGGGTTCAAGTGATTCTCGTGCCTCAGCCTCCTGAGTACCTGTGATTATAGGTGTGTA
This sequence comes from Sapajus apella, assembly GCF_009761245.1. NCBI lineage: Eukaryota > Metazoa > Chordata > Mammalia > Primates > Cebidae > Sapajus > Sapajus apella. Next base: position 35,960,652 of record NW_022436952.1, read on the forward strand.
CCACGGCACCTGGCTAATTTTTGTATTTTTAGTGGAGAGGGAGTTTCACCATGTTGGCCAGGCTGCTCTCAAAATCCTGACCTCAGGTGATCCTCCCACCTCGGCCTCCCAAAGTGTTGGGATTACAGGTGTGAGCCACTGCACCCGGCCCTTTTTTTCTTTTAAAGTAACTCTCACAACAACCAGAATGGTGGCTTATGCCTGCAATCCCAGCACTTGGGAAGGCCAGGTCATGAGGTCAAGAGATCGAGACTATCCTGGCCAACATGGTAAAACCCTATCTCTACTGAAATACAAAAAATTAGCTGGACATGGTGGCAGGCACCTGTAGTTCCAGCTACTTGGGAGGTGGAGATTGCAATGAGCGGAGATCTTGCCATCGCACTCCAGCCTGGGCGACAGAGCAAGACTGCGTGTCAAAAAAAAAAAAAAAAAATCGTGGTAAAAGATACATAACATACGTTTACCATTTAACCATTTTACAGCATATAATTCAGTGGCCTTTTAGCACAATGGCAGTGTTGTGCAACCATCACCACTGTCTAGTTCCAGAATCTTCATCACCCTAAAAGGAAACCCCGTGCTCACCAAGTAGTCATTTCTTCCTTCCCTGAGCTCCTGGCAACCACTAATTTGCTTTCTGTCTCTGTGGATTTATCTATTCTGGATAGGCAAATGTGAGTTGCCTGTAAATGGAATCATAATCATATGTCCTTTTGTGTGTGGCTTCTTTCACTTAGTGTATTTTGAAGGTGCATTATCAGCACTGCATTCCTTTTTATGGCTGAATCATTCCGCTGTTTGGATATATCACATTTTGTTTGTCCGTTCATCCATTGATGGACTTTTGTGTTGTCGTTACTTTTTGGTGATTGTAAATAGTGCCGCTGTGAGTATGCTTGTTTTATTTGAGCACCTGTTTTCAGTTCCTTGGGGTATATGTTGAGACTGGGATTGCTGGGTCATATGGTAATTCTATATTTATGTTATGGAATAGTTAAGTAAATTTCAGCTGAGTCACACATTTTTTTTTTTTCTGAGACAGGATCTCACTGTCATCCAGGCTGGAGTACAATGGCACAATCTTGGCTCACTGCAGCCTCTGCCTCCCAAGGCTAAGTGATCCTCCCACTCAGCCTCCTGAGTAGCTGGGATTACAGGTGCGTGCCACCACACCCAGCTAATTTTTTTGAATTTTTTGTAGAGACAGGGTTTTGCCGTGTTGTTCAGGCTGGTCTTGAACTCCTGAGCTCAAGCAATCCACTCACCTCAGCCTCCCAAAGTGCTGGGTTTACAGGTGTGAGCCACTGCACCTGGCCCAGTCACATGTTTAGTAATTGACAAAACAGGGATTTGAAACCAGGAAGTCTGTCTCCAGCCCCCATGCTCTGAATTATCACTTTATTGCTTATCACAGTTACTGTTGTTTTAGTATTAAGAGCATGGCTGTTTTAGGCTGATTGCCTTCTCTCCAGGGACCTGGCATCACCATAGCACTAAGTGCTTAGAAATCCATTATCTTTTCCCAGTCTTTCTTCCATTTTTATGAGGCCTTTTGAAAATGTACCCTCTGGCCTGCCTGATGTCAGAAGGAGCCACTAGGTACTGCCATTGTGACTAGATGGGCTCTGGTCTTCTGTCTGCAGTGCCCCTGCTCCCCTTTGTCCCTGTGCTCACCTCTAACATGCTCTTTGAAGCAGAAGGGAAGAATAAAAGAACAAAAGCTCAAGTCAAGCTTGTATTTTGAAAGTGTGTTATTTATCAGAGGCCCTTTGCCCCAATGACATGCAAACCACCTGAAAATGTAAACTGTCCCTGGCTTTCTTTGTAAATTAAAGGACTTGACAATTAATGGCCTTGTATAAGACAAAACATCTTATTGAAAATAAATTGTCAGCTCTTCTAAAAACATACACAGAACAGCATTTTTTTTGGGGGTCGGGGAGGAACAGAATCTCTCTCTGTCACCAGGCTGGAGTGCCATGGTGCGACCTCGGCTCACTGCAACCTTTGCCTCCTGGGTTCAAGCGATTCTCCTGCCTCAGCCTCCTAAGTAGCTAGGATTACAGGCTCCCGCCACCATGTCCAGCTAATTTTTGTATCTTTAGTAGAGATGGCGTTTTACTGTGTTGGCCAGTCTGGTCTCAAACTCCTGACCTCAGGCGATTCGCCTGCCTTGGCCTCCCAAAGTGCTGGTATCACAGGCATGAGCCACTGTGCCCAACCCAGAACAATATTTTTTTAAAAAGTGCTCATTCCTCTTGCATTCTAAAGAATTAAACCAACCAAACAAAAGGTGCTCATGTGACTAAAGAACACTCTGTACACTTGTTTGCTACCTTCTTAGTAAGTTTGCCAAAAATTTACTGAGCACACAGCAGGTCCTCTTTGGTTTGTCACTAAGGCTATCTTCTCTTTGTTGATTTCTTAGCCCGCGGAGCACAGAGCGTCCCTAATGACAGTCCTGCCCAGGGTGAGGGCACCCATTCTGAAGAGGAAGGCTTTGCTGTGGATGAGGAGGACTCTGATGGAGAACTGAATACCTGGGAGCTGTCAGGAGGGACAAACTGTCCACCCAAGGAACAGCCTGGTGGTCTTTTTCATGAGGACTGGGACTTGGAGTTGAAAGCAGATCAAGGGAATCCATATGGTAGGTGTGGAGTCTCTGGGGTCCTGAACTGGTCTTCTCAGACACACCTATCAGACTAGCCCTGAAGGCAGACGGTTTGGAACAGGGATCCATATCTATGAGCTTAGGCTGGTATCTGTTACAGGTCTGCAATTTCTGTGACATCTTCTCTTTTGTATTGAAAACAAACATATATGCAAATTTTGCATTTGACTCTGTGATGTATCGCCGTTTTCTTTTTTTTTTTTTTTGAGACGGTGTCTCGTTCTGTTGCCCAGGCCAGAGTGCAGTGGCGTGATCTCAGGTCACTGCAACCTCTGCATCCCAGGTTTAAGTGATTCTCCTGCTTCAGCCTCCCGAGTAGCTGGGACTACAGGTGTGTGCCACCATGCCCGGCTAACTTTTTGTATTTTTAGTGGAGATGGGGTTTCACCGTGTTAGCCAGGATGGTCTCAATCTCCTGGCCTTGTGATCGCCTGCCTCAGCCTCCCAAAGTGCTGGGATTACAGGCATGAGCTACCGCGCCCAGCCATGTATTGCTGTTTTAACTTCAGAACTGTTACTCGCTCCAAAAATCTCTGCTATGACTTGAGCAGCTGCAGAAAGAAGTGCTGTGTTATCCAGTTTGCTTCCTCTCCACTGCTAAGAACACTTGTCTGAGAAGCACAACTTCTCAGCTATTCAGAATGAACGCATTTACAATTCTTCAGGAAAGGAGGGCTCTGTGTGTTTTTAAACAAAATTAAGTCCAAGGTTTTGGCTGTCTGTTTTTACCTTCCTTCCCTTAATCTGTCTTTTAAAACTGCCTGCAGATGCTGAAGACATCCAGGAGAGCATTTCTCAAGAGCTCAAACCTTGGGTGTGCTGTGCCCCACAAGGAGACATGATCTATGACCCCAGCTGGCACCATCCGCCTCCACTGATACCCCATTATTCCAAGATGGTCTTTGAAACAGGACAGTTTGACGATGCCGAAGATTGAGTGTGGAGCTTTCTGCCTTGTAGGTGGGTGGGGCTCCATGTCAGGATCTCTTTTCCTGTCTCGGAGGTGAAAAGCTGTATCTGAGAAAATGTTCACGGCGATCCCTAGTCTGGGGTACACAGACCAGTGTTCAATAAGGCCCCATTGTTGTCCTTGGTCTGTTGTTGTTCTTACTGGGCTCCTCCTTGGAATGTGTGTGTGTTTGTGTCAGAGGAGTTGTGTTCTTTGTAAATAAATGTTAAAAAAAAAAAACCAGTATGCTTCGTCTGCATTTTTCCCATTTATTTATTTATGGAGACAGTCTCACTGTGTCGCCCAGGCTGGAGTGCAGTAGCACAATCTTGGCTCACTGCCACCTCTACTTCCTAGGTTTAAGCAATTCTTGTACCTTAGCCTCCTGAGTAGGTGGGACTATAGGTATGCGCCACCATGCCCGGGTAATCTTTTGTATTTTTAGTAGAGACAGGGTTTTACCATGTTGGCCAGGCTGGTCTCGAGCTCCTGGCCTAAAGTGATCCACCCACCTTGCCCTCCTAAAGTGCGGTGATTACAGGTGTGAGCTGCGGAGCCTGGACTGCTTTTTTCCCTTTTAATTAGATACTCCTGAGTAGTCCCTCCATCCCTCCCTCCCTCCCTTTCTTTCTTCCTCCCTTCTGTCTTGCTCTGTTGCCCAGCCTGGAGTAGTGGTGCAGTCTTGGCTCACTGCACCCTCTGCCTCTCCCGGGTTCAAGCAATTCTCCTGCCTCGCCTCCCGAGTAGCTGGGATTACAGGTGTCCACCACCATGCCTGCCTAATTTTTGTATTTTTAGTGGAGACTGGGTTTTGTCATGTTGGCTGTGTTGATGTCGAACTCCTGACCTCAGGTGATCCAACTGCCTTGGCTTCCTGAAATGCTAGGATTACAGGTGTGAGCCACCTTACCCGGCCTTCACTCCTTCACTTAAAGTCCCTGAATGACATTTTTTTTTTTTTTGAGATGGAGTCTCGGATCTTGCCCAGGCTGGAGTGCAGTGGTGTGATCTGGGCTCACTGCAACCTCTGCCTCCTCAATTCAAGGGATTCTCTTGCCTAAGCCTCCCAAGTAGCTGGGACTACAGACTCGTGCCACCAGGCCTGGCTCATTTTTTGTATTTTTAGTAGAGACGGGGTTTCACCATATTAGCCAGGATGGTCTCAGCCTTCCAAAGTGCTGGGATTACAGGTATGCCCTGAATGGCATTTTAAGAATTCAAATGTTTGGATGCTTAAAACTACTCTGTGAAAGAAAAAATTTTAGTTTTGCTTCTGTAGATCTAGCACTGTTGATCAAGGATTGGAATCTAGGAGACATTGGTGATTTTGTAGCTGGTTTATTTTCCTGTTCATAGAAAATGGAATATATACTTAGTTAACAGGCTTTCCCTAGGCCGATAAACTAAATGGGAAATTAGTTAAACCAGCGGTTGCATAATCCTTAGTTGACATGAAACTCAGTTTTTCATTTAATCTTTTTTTTTTTTTTTGAGACGAAGTCTTGGTCTGTCGCCCAGGCTGGAGTGCAGTGGTGCGATCTTTGCTCACTGCAACCTCCACCTCCCGGGTTCAAGCAATTCTGCCTCAGCCTCCCCAATAGCTGGGACTAAAGGCGTGTGCCACTACACCCAGCTAACTTTTGTATTTTTAGTAGAGATGGAGTTTCACAATTACTTACATGCTGTCCCTCTTAAAAATTTACCTCATTTTAGAGATGGGAATGAAGACTCAAATGTTTTGACCAGGCTGGGTGTGGTGGCTCACACCTGTAATCCCAGCACATTGGGAGGCTGAGGCAGGTGGATCACCAGAGGTCAGGAGATTGAGACCATCCTGGCCAACATAGTGAAAACTTGTCTCTACTAAAACTACCAAAAATTAGCCGGATGTGGTGGCATGTGCCTGTAGTCCCAGCTACTTAAGAGGCTGAGGCAGGAGAATCGCTTCAACCTGAGATCATCCACTGCACTCCAGCAGGGGCGACAGAACAAGACTCTGTCTCAAAAAAAAAAAAAAAGATCACACAGTGAGCAGCAGAAATAGGACCTAGATGCACATGTGACTCTGAGGTCCATTCTTGACCCTGCATGTGTGCGAAGATAGCAGCACGGTCTGGGCCACACCCTGGCAGGTCTGGGATACACTAGAATAAGTCACTTTTGTGTCTGACGGGCTCAGGAATTGTTCCATATCTTCCTGCCTCCTTATTGAAGCTGACTCAAGAAAAGCTTTCAGATATGAAATTTTAGTATACTCCATAGCAGTTAATTGAGCATTTAACCATTTAAACTGTTTTTCTTTCTTTCTTTTCTTTTTTTTGAGATAGAGTCTCACTCTGTTGCCCAGGCTGGAGTGCAAAGGTGCAATCTCAGCTCACTGCAACCTCCTCCCAGGTTCAAGTGATTTTCCTGCCTCAGCCTCCCAAATGACTGGGATTACAGGCACCTGCCACCACACCCGGCTAATTTTTTTGTATTTTTAGTAGAGATGGGGTTTTACCATGTTGGCCAGGCTGGTCTTGAACTCCTGACCTTGTGATCTGCCCACCTGGGCCTCCCAAAGTGCTGGCATTACAGACGTGAACCACTGCACCTAGCCTCCTTAAACTGTTTTTCAAAGGTCCTGCAAGGGGTATGAACAAGGCAGAACCTTGTGAGGGAAGGCAGTGGCTTTGGCGATGAGGGGAGTCATGGCCAAAGCTGTCCTGGGGAGGGAAAAATGTCCCTTCCACTGTCTTTGCTAAAAGGGCCGTTGTAGATCATACCACCATACCCCTCTTTCCTCCTCCTCTCAAGGTCATTGATGATGAGACCATGAGTATGTCTGGCATGAAAAGGTAAACTGGAGAAATGGAGCCAAGAGATATTAGGGGCTTGAGGAGGATGGCAGAACTGCTGAAATGGAAAGGTGGTGCTGAAAGGTAGTGTTGGTCCACGTGTGAGCAGGAGTTGTGAGACGACTGAAACCGTGAGTAAAGGCGGAAGTTGTGAGTTGGGGTATTACATATATAGGTGGGCGGGAGCGAGAGAAGAAAAGAAGAGTATGAAAAGCATATGAGCATGAGTAGCTAAGCAAAGAAAATTCACACGGTGTTAACTGCTGTGATCCGTGGAAGAGTTGTGAACCTAGGACTCTGTTTTGCTTTTTATTTTTTTATTTATTTACCTTTTTTGAGGAAGTTTCCCTCTTATTGCCCAGGCTGGAGCACAGTGGTGTGATCTTGGCTCACTACAGCCTCCGCTTCTCGGGTTCAAGCAATTCTCCTGCCTCAGTCCCTCTAATAGCTGGGATTACAGGCGTGTGCCACTACACCTGGCTAATTTTTGTATTTTTACTAGAGACGGGGTTTCACCATGCTGGTCAGTCTGGTCTCAAACTCCTGACCTCTTGATCCTCCCATCTTGGCCTCCCAAAGTGCTGGGATTGCAGGCGTGAGCCACCACGCCTGGCCTGTTTTGCTTTTTGAAGGTTAATCTTTGCTGTTCCTCCTTCTGGTAGTTTCTGTCAGGGTGGGTAGGAGGGAAATAGGGCTTACTGGAGTAAGAAGGTAGAATTTTTTTTTTTTAAAGACGTAGTCTCGTTCTGTCACCCAGGCTGAAGTGCAGTGGTGCAATCTTGGCTCACTGCAGCCTCTGCCTCCCGGGTTCAAGCTATTTTTCTGCCTCAGCCTCCTGAGTGGCTGGAATTACAGGTGTGTATCACCATGCCTGGTTAATTTTTGTAATTTCAGTGGAGACGGGGTTTTGCCACATTGGCCAGGCTGATCTCAAACTCCTGACCTCGAGTGATCCACCTGCCTTGGCCTCCCAAAGTGCTGGGATTACAGGCGTGAGTCAACAAAAAATTATCTTAAAAAGGACATTAAGGCTGGATGTGGTGGCTCACGCCTGTAATTCCAGCACTTTGGGAGGCCGAGGCGGGTGAATCACCTTAGGTCGGGAGTTAGAGACCAGTCTTACCAACATGGGGAAACCCCATCTTTAAAAAAAAAGACAAACATTAAAATGGTTTTTATGGCTGAAATTTGAGTATGTCAGGAGAACAAGAAAAGGAGAGGAACTAACCAATTGTTCTTTTTTTTTTTTTTAGATAGACTCTCACTCTGTCACCCAGACTAGAGTGCAGTGGCACCATCTTGGCTCACTGCAACCTCCACCTCCTGGGTTCAAGCAGTCCTCCTGCCTTAGCTTCCTGAGTAGTTGGGACTACAGGTGCACACCACCATGCCCAGCTAATTTTTTTTTTTTTTGTATTTTTAGTAGGGACAGGGTTTCACTATATTGCCCAAGATGGTCTTAAACTCTTTACCTGAATCGATCCGCCCACCTCAGCCTTCCAAATTGCTGGGATTACAGGCACGAGCCACCACGCCTGGCCCAATTGTTCTAATTTGAATATTGTTCTGGTGCTCTACCATTGGGTGATTCAACCAAGAGAGAAATGTAGAGTATTGGTTATCTCAAGGGGATGAGGTGGGAGTAAGAAAAAAAAGTAGTGAAATGGAAAAATACTAATGATATAAGACATGAAAAGGTGACTCTCAAACTATTCTCATAATATTGCATATATGAATTAATTGCATGTATACGTATAAAGATTGGAAGTTAAGATGGATGGGTGGAAAAATTTGATTTGATGATGAAATTGTGACAATTTTGCTTTTACCTTTTTGTTATCTTAAAATTTTGCAGGTCGGGCACAGTGGCTCATGCCTGTAATCCCAACACTTTGAGAGGCTGAGCTAGGCAGATCATGAGGTTGGGAGTTCGAGACCAGCCTGGCCAACATGGTAAAACCCCGTCTCTACTAAAAATATAGGAAAAAAATAGGTGTGTGTGGTGGCGCGCACCTGTAATCCCACTACTTAAAAGGCTGAGGCAGAAGAATTGTCTGAACCCAGAGGCGGAGGTTGCAGTGAGTTGAGATTGCACCACTGCATTCAAGCCTGAATGACAGGGCGAGACCCCATCTCAAAAAAAAAACAACAAAAAAAGATTTTGCAATTAGGTATGATTTTTAAAAATTTCAATAGTGTTTGGGGGAGAGGTGGTTTTTGGTTACATAGCTCTTTAGTGGTGATTTCTGAGATTCTGGTGCACCCATCACTGAGCAGTGTACACTGCACCCAATATGTCGTCTTTTTTTTTTTTGTCCCCTGAGGGGTTGCACCATTCCTAAAAGTGCTGCAATACGAGTTTGATCCATGGATTGGACAGAGCAAGCTCCTATTCCATCTCCCTGCTCCAAAAATCCGTTTAATATATTGTCCTCAGATAGAGATATTAGATATTAAACTGATAAGAACAGATACTACACTTGATCTTGGCCAAAAGGCTGAGAAGCGATAATGTGCAGTCTTTTATTCCTCACCTCTCTGTGGTTAGGTATTTAATTAAACAAGGCCTTATTCTTTTTTTTTTTTTTTTGTCTGAGACAGGATCTTGCTCTGTCTCCTAGGCTGGAGTGCAGTGATATTACCTTGGCGGCTCACTGCAACCTCCGCCTCCCGGGTTCAAGCGATTATCCTGCCTTAGCCTCCTAAGTAGTTGGGGTTACAGGCATGTGCCACCACACCTGGCTCATTTTTGAATTTTTTTTTTTTTTTTGAGATGGACTTTCGCTCTTGTTGCCCAGGCAGGAGTGCAGTGGCGCGATCTTGGCTCACCACAACCTCCGCCTCCGGGGTTCCAGCGATTCTCCTGCCTCAGCCTCCCACGTAGCTGGGATTACAGGCGCTCACCACGTCTGGCTAATTTTTGTATTTTTAGTAGAGATAGGGTTTCCCTATGTTGGTCAGGCTGGTCTGGAACTCCTCACTTCAGGTAATCTGCCCGCCTCGACTTCCCAAGGTGCTGGGATTACAGGAGTGAGCCACCACGCCCAGCCAAGACCTTATTCGTAAGTGTCCTCTGTCTAGGTTTCCCTGTTCTTGCTGACAAACAACACAATGGTTATCTTACTCTACTGTGATCACTGGCTCATGGGTCTGCCTCCCTCTTTAGGCCAAGAGCTCTTTGAGGACAGGACTATGACTTACTCAACATTGGTGTTTCATAGCATGGGGCCCAGCATGAAAATGTTCAGTAAATATTGCCACAAATTCATTTGCCTTCAGTAATGGTGCAGTATTTGCCTTGACTATATTCAGGGTTGCCTGATAACATCCCAGGTTGGTGATGAAAAAAGGGGCCAGGTGCAGTGGCTCATGCCTGTAATCCCAGCACTTTGGGAGGCCAAGGTGGGTAGATCCCGTGGTCAGGAAATCAAGATCATCCTGGTCAACATGGTGAAACCCTGTCTCTACTAAAAATGCAAAAATTAGCTGGGTGTGGTGGCTCGTACCTGTAGTCCCAGCTATTTGGGAGGCTGAAGCAGGAGAATCGCTTGAAGCTGGGAAACAGAGGTTGCAGTGAGCTGAGATCGCACCACTGCCCTCCAGCCTGTCGACAGAGTGAGGCTCTATCTCAAAAAAAGAGAACAAGATATTTAAGAACCTTTAAAAAGTCTTTGTGTTGGCCTGGGGTGGTGGCTCATGCCTGTAATCTCAGCACTTTGGGAGGCCAAGATGGACAGATCACTTGAGGTCGGGAATTTGAGACCAGCCTGACCCTGACCAACACAGAGAAACTCCATCTCTACTAAAAATATAAAATTAACTGGACGTGGTGGCACAGGCCTCTAATCCCAGCTATTTGGGAGGCTGAGGCAGGGGAATTGCTTGAACCTAGGAGGCGGAGGTTGTGGTGAGCTGAGATTGTGCCATTGCACTCCAGTCTGGGCAAGAAGAGCAAAACTTTGTCTCAAAAAAAAAAAAAAACTCTTTGTGTTAAATCGGATTTGGATTTAATTAGAATTCCTTATCTGTTACCTTACTATTTTTAAAAACAGTGTTTGGGAATAGAATGGAGAGAAATGTCCAGAAGCAGTTGGTGTGTTTGCAACTGTGCTTTAATCTGAAAGCCTTCAATCAGTGACCACATAGATTTTGTTCTGTAAAAACTAGAGTGTATATATAAGACAAATGAGTTTGTAATGCAAAGTATGGCTGGGTTTGGTGGCTCACGCCTGTAATCCCAGCATTTTGGGAGACCAGGGCAGGTGGATCTCCTGAGCCCGAGAGTTTGAGACCAGCCTGGGTAACATGGTGAAACCCTATCTCCACCAAAAATACAAAAAAAAAAAAAAAAAAAAAAATCAGCTGGGCATGGTGGCACATGCCTCTAGTCCCAGCTACTTGGGAGGCTGAGGTGGGAGGAAGGATTGCTTGCGCCCAGGAGGCAGAGGTTGCAGTGACCCGTGGTCGTGCCACCGGACTCCAGTCTGGGTGACAGAATGAGAGCCCATCTCAAAACAAAACAAAACAAAAAACCCAAAAAACAAAGTATTTGATAAATAAATCAGCTTTGCGCAATGGCAGTATCATAGCCAATGAGGTTTAACCAAGGTGCGATTACTGCTAATTGAAAACTTTTCCCAATACTCCACCATGACGACTTGAAATATATTCAGCATTGGCAATTTTTGACAATCTCTACAGAGACTGAAAAAAAAAGATGAATAAATCATGATTATTTAAAAAATCAAATAAAAAGGAAATATCACAATGATTTCTAACCAGTGTCCTGTATTGAAGAATTGTAATTTTAGGTACTCAATAAAATGAAAAAAAACCTTTCAATTATCTGAATCTCTACTGAGCTGAGGAAGTCTCAATCTGAGAATGGGGGAAAACATAGATGTTTAGTTTGGCCTTGTGCCATCTGCAGAAATCTGCCATGCCTACTTCTAGTTGCAGGGATCTCACTGCCTCAGAAGGAGCCCCTGTGTTGCTGGCTAGTTCTGTTTGTTAGAAAAGTCTTCAGTGGAGGCTGGGCGTGGCGGCTCATGCCTGTAATCCCAGCACTTTGGGAGGCTGAGGCGGATGGATCACCTGAGGTCAGGAGTTCAGAAACAGCCTGGCCAACACGGCAAAACCCCATCTCTGCTAAAAATACAAAAATTAGTTGGGCATGGTGATGTGCACCTGTAATCCCAGGTGCTCGGAAGGCTGAGACATGAGAATCGCTTGAACCTGGGAGGCAGAGATCGTGCCACTGCACTCCAGCCTAGGCGACAGAGCAAGACTCCGTCTCAAAAAAGAAAAGTCTTTAGTGTGCTGAGCTGAAATCTACCCATTTGGGCCTGTCTGCTCTGTGGTCCTGACACTCTTTCAAATATTGAAAATTATCCATCTTATCCTCTCCTTGGCTTTTTGTTTTCCAGGCTAAACAGCCAACAGGCAGTTGCATATATGTGTGTAGAGTCAGAAAGACAGAGAGATGCTGGTGGTGTGAATTTGGGAATTGTTGAGGTCTCAGTAGGCGTTACGGTATTGAGAGAGGTTGAGGGTGTTCAGTGGGCACACGCGGTGAGAGAAGGGGGATGAGGACAGAACCTTGGGGAGCAATGGCAGTGAATGGGTAGGTGGAAGGATCTGGCCACAAAGGCAGGCTGTGGCAGCAGAGGAGGAGGAAGACCAGGTGGGTGGAGGTGCCTTTCAAGCCAAATCTAATAAGAGTAAGATTTTTAAGGAAGCGGGAGTGGCCATCTTTGATAGAGAGAGGCCAAGTAAGATGAAGGCTAAAAGGGGTATTTTGGGATGTGGAAATAAGGAAGTGTTCACACGATGTCATGATTGGGAGTGGGGACAGGGATGTTGTGGTCTGAAACATGGGGATGTGTGTGGCCACCTGAGCCATCATTTCTTCTCTGTTTTTTGAGACAGAGTCTTGCTCTGTCACTCAGGCTGGTGTGCAGTGACCTGATATCGGCTCACTGCAACCTCCACCTCCAGGGTTCAAGTGATTCTCAGTAAATTACTTACTATCATCCCACCTCCCAAGTAGGTGGGATTACAAGTGTTTGCCACTATGCCTGGCTAATTTTTTGTATTTTTAGTAGAGACAGGGTTTCACATGTTGGCCAGGCTGGTCTCGAACTCCTGACATCAGGTGGTCCATCCGCCTCGGGTGCTGGGATTACGGGAGTGAACCACCATGCCAGGCCCATTTCTTCTCTTGACTGGGGCAATGGTGACTTCTGGCCAGCTCCTCTCAGAATGTCTGCCTGAGAAGAGACAGCGATGGGAGAGAAAGGGAAGGAATGGGGAGAAGATCAAAGGTCGCCAGAGGCGGTTGAGAAATATAGGTACTAGGAGCCTGCTAGGAGGAACAAAAGAGTAACTTTTTTTTTTTCTTTTTTTGCGGCGGAGTTTCGCTCTTGTTACTCAGGCTGGAGTGCAATGGCGCGATCTTGGCTCACTACAACCTCCGCCTCCTGGGTTCAGGCAGTTCTCCAGCCCCAGCCTCCTGAGTAGCTGGAATTACAGGCACGCGCCACCATGCCCAGCTAATTTTTTGTAGTTTTAGTAGAGACGGGGTTTCACCATGTTGACCAGGATGGTCTCGATCTCTTGACCTCGTGATCCACCTGCCTCGGCCTCCCAAAGTGCTGGGATTACAGGCGTGAGCCACCGCGCCCGGCAAGAGTAACTTTTATTCTAACTTTTCTTTCAAACAATATCGTTTATCAAGAAAGAAACCACGACTGACCACCGCCAAAATCTTGAGTGATGGGAGAGGAAATGCGTGTGGGTCAAGCGTCTGGGTTATCATCTGGGATGTGTATTTGTTTTCTCTCCTTCATTCCCTTCTCCATGCAAACAGGCAGTTGGCTCTCTGTCATTGCCTGAGTGGAGGCATGCGGCAGAGTTGAAAGCAGCTAAGAAATCTTTCTGGCTTTTGTTTTACAAAATGGATTTACGTATTTGTTTTTTGGTAAGGAGGCAAAGGGGTTTTGGGCTAACAGACTGCATCTTGAAGAAATTTGGAAAGAAATAGTTTTCTTCAGCTCCCCCCGCTGCAAAAAAAAAAAAAAAAAAAAAAACCCAAAAAACATATCTTGGGTTATGAGATATGGTAGAGAAGACAGAAGAGAGAAGATCGGGCAATGCTAAGGGCAGATGGAACAGAAGCCCTCCTTCTTGGAGTGTCCCGGGGGAGCCAGGTCCTCAGAGAGTGATAGATGTTAGTGCTTGTAGGCAGTCGGGACTGTCTTGCAAAAGATGCCCCCGGGCCTTGGCTGGGGACAGTGGCTCACGCCTGTAATCCCAGCACTTTGGGAGGCTGAGGCAGACAGATCACTTGAGGTCAGGAGTTCAAGACCAGCCTGGCCAGCATGGTGAAACCCCTGTCTCTACTAAAAATATAAAAATTAGCTTGGCATGCTGGTGGGTGCCTGTAATCCTAGCTACTCAGGAGGCTGAGGCAGGAGAATTGCTTGAACTCGGGAGGCGGAGGTTGCAGTGAGCTGAGATTGCACCACCGCATTCCAGCCTGGGCAACAGAGCGAGACTCTGCTTAAAAAAAAAAAACAAAAAAACCCGAGGCCTGAGAAACTGAGGGACCGGAAGGGCCCAGGGAAGACCTCTGAAGATGGTTGGCGGATGACCTGATGCCCACCCCCGAGTACCTCCCCGGCACAACTCCAAGTAAGTGAGGAGAGCCCAGAAGGCCTGGATGGAAGCCCAGGGTCAGAAATTAGGATAGTTAGGAGGACAGAGTTGTTCCTTGTGAATCCCCAGGATGCAAGAGATGCCAGGTTGCAGAAGCCGGGACATGAGTGTTACAGCTGGGGTCCTGGGGGCATCATCAGCTAGGCTGAGATGATGTATTTGAAGTATCATCATTGTTTGATCAATACCAGAATGCTAATAATTTTTCTTTGTTTTTGTTTTCTATCTTGATGAAAAGCTTTCAATTTTTGTACTGTAGTGGAACCAACAGAGTTGCACTGTTCACAATTTTTATATGTAGTTTTATGGCTTTTTTTTCTTTTTTTTTTTGAGACAGAGTCTTGCTCTGTTGCCCAGGCTGGAGTGCAGTGCTGTGATCTCAGCTCAATGCAATCTCTGCCTCCTGGGTTCAAGCAATTCTCCTGCCTAGGTCTCCTGAGTAGTTGGGACTACAGGCACCTGCCACCATGCCTGGCTAATTTTTGTATTTTTATTTATTTATTTTTAAATTTTTGATACAGAGTCTCACTCTGCTGCCCAGGCTGGAGTGTAGTGGTGCGACCTCAGCTCACTGCAACATCTGCCTATTGGGTTCAAGTGATTCTCCTGCCTCAGCCTCCTGAGTAGCTGGGACTATGGGTGCCTGCCACCACGCCTGGCTAATTTTTTGTATTTTTAGTAGAGATGGGGTTTTACCATGTTGGCCAGGCTGGTCTCGAACTCCTGACCTCAAGTGATCCAGCAGCCTCAGCCTCCCAAAGTGCTGGGATTACAGGCGTGAGCCACCGTGTTGGGTCTTTATTTTTTATTTTACTTATTTATTTTTGAGTCGGAGTCTTGCTCTGTCACCCAGGCTGGGGTGCAGTGGCACAATCTCTCAGCTCATTGCAGCCTCTACCTCCTGGGTTCAAGCAATTCTCTTGCCTCAGCCTCCCAAGTAGCTGGGATAACAGGTGCCCACCAGCATGCCCTGCTAATTTTTGTATTTTTAGTAGAGACAGACTTTCACCATATTGGCTAGGCTGGTCTTGAACTCCTGAACTCAGGCGATCTGCCGCCTCGGCCTCCCAAAGTGCTGGGATTACAGGTGTGAGCCACTGCTCCAAGCCAATTTTTGTATTTTTAGTAGAGACTGGGTTTTGCCATGTTGGCCAGGCTGGTCTTGAACATCTGGCCTTAGGTGATCCACCCACCTTGGCCTCACAAAGTGCTGGGATTATAGGCGTGAGGCACCTGTTTTATGTATATTTGATGGCTTTTTTCCTTTTGGGAAATTCTAGGGCAACACAACCCTTCATCCTGCCCCTAACTGAGCTTGGTGCCGTGTTTCCAGTGGGGTTGGTGGTCATGAGACCTCCAGAGGGTACGGTGAGCGGTGCTTCCTCAAGCGTTACTCTCCACACTTTGTGCCTGCTACGACAGGCCTTTCCAGAAAGCCTTTCTTTTTTTCTTTCTGTCTTTTTTGAGACAGAGTCTAGCTCGTTCAGGCTGGAGTGCAGTGGTGTGATCTCGGTTCACTGCAAACTCCGCCTCCTGGTCAAGTGATTCTCCTGCCTCAGCCTCCCGAGTAGCTGGGACCACAGGCACGTGCCCCCATACCTGGCTAATTTTTTGTATTTCTAGTAGAGATGGTGTTTCACTGTGTTAGCCAGGATGGTCTCGATCTCCTGACCTCGTGATCCGCCCACCTCAGCCTCCCAAAGTGCTGGGATTACAGGTGTGAGCCACTGTGCCCGGCCTCCAGAGAGGCTTTCTTTGCTTTCTCAGAAGCAGACTGTGTAGAGGCTGCAGACACCATGCTGTGTCCAGAAGCAACTGGCTGGATTCAGCAACACGCTGCTGCCCTGAGGAAATCTGAGACTGCCTCCTCGGGAGATGGAAGTAAACTCATGGGCTAAGTAAATATCTTGGCGCTGCACTGCCCTGGGTTTTCCGGAGTTTGCATTCTTGGGCCCAACTTTTCACAGGATGGTTGGAATATGGAGAAAGAGAAAAAATAACCCTGGTGGTGGCCCATCTGGATTCTGCCTCCCAGTTTTCCTAGAACAGATTTTCCACCCAAATGACTGAAATGGAGGAGTGTGTGTGTGTGTGTGTGTGTGTGTGTACGTGCAGGCCAAGAAGAACCACCAGGTGGAGGGAAGAGAAGTTGGAGGGTGGAACAGGAAGGCAGGAGGCAGGGCTGGCTCCCACTTTGTTGACTTAGCAAGTCTGGCTGCAAAGCCAAGGCCTTTGGAAAGAAGGGCCTCCCTGCTTCGGGCGGTTTTCCAGGACTGAGCTAGATCCCGCCTTGTTTATGGGCTGACAGTTCTGTTGGGTTCCTGCGCACCAAGGTTTGGAGAATGTCACCAGGATTTGCCCTTTGTGATGGCCCATGGAGTAAAGCACCAATATGGTTTTAAAAGAAAATATTCCTCCCACCTCACAGGGTTTTCCAGTCCTTCCAGCCTTTGAGTCAGGAAGAGAAGTTTCCCCTGGAGGCACGCTCCACGTTGTAATCTTTGCAAGGTGCAGTTGGTTTTCTTTTCTTTTTTTTTTTTTTTTCTGATGAGGTAGTCTTGATTTCAAAAGCGATCCCCTCTGACACCCTCTCATTAGCTGTTGAACAAATGTGGCAGATTAAGTTAAAGCCGTGCATTTGGCAGCTCCAGGCAGGCGCCTGAATTTCTCTGGGCTGCTGCCTGTGGCCTTATCCTATTTGTCCACCAGGTGGCAGTAAAGACCCACTGACTCCGCCGTCTCCGGGACATCCAAGGGCTTCGGAGGAGAGGCTGAGGCTGACTCATCGTTACCTTCCTATTAGTTGGCGTCCTGCTGATTGGCAAACCCACCTGTGAATCCTCAGGATTTACTCCGGATTTACAGCTGAGTTTTCTCAGAAGTGGTTATTGTGAAATCTAGGGTCAGGGTCATCATCATTACTCCCAGCACCTCCCTGAATCCGCACGTGGTTAGCGCTTTACAAGTGCTTGCTGACATCAGCCAAAGTGTGTGCACATGGGAAGGAAGGTGGACGGCGTTGGGCTGCGTCCCACCTGCCAGGTGATTGTTCTTATGAAGTCGGGTTGATAATTCCCACTTCAAAAAGAGAAATCGAGGCTCAGGGAGGTGAAATAACTGACCAAAGGTCACAAAGATAGGATGTGACCCAAGTCATCTGACTCCACGTTTTCAGCCTTGTATGCTGGCTGTACTGAGGTGGGAAACATTTCGATTCAGCAAGGGTCTAGGATGAACTTAGTTTCAGAAAAGGGAGTCTAGTGTAGGTGTGATCTTTATTCATTAACGTTTTTCTCAGCACCTGCACATGCTGTGTACTCAGGAGGAAGAGGTAGAAGCCGTAGTTCCTGCTTTCACAGAGCTCAGAGTGGAGGCGGAGGCGATGGCACACGGATAGGTCATTACAACACCATCCATCCATGAGCTATGGAAAGGGTAAGCCTGGGGCATGGGGGGATCCCAGAAGGGGTGGGGGATAAAGGAGACCCCTCAAAGGAAATGGCCTCTCAGCTGAATTCTTTTTTTTTTTTTTTAATTTGATATGGAGTCTTACTCTGTTGCCTAGGCTGGAGTACAGTGACATGACCTCAGCTCACTGCAACCTCCACCTCCTGGGTTCAAGCAATTCTCCTGCCTCAGCCTCCCGAGTAGCTGGGATGACAGGCTTCTGCCACCATGCTTGGCTAATTTTTGTAGCTTTAGTAGAGACAGGGTTTCACCATGTTGGCCAGGCTGGTCTCAAACTCCTGACCTCAAGTAATCTGCCTGCCTCAGCCTCCCAAAGTGCTGGGATTACAGGCTTGAGCCACTGCATCGGCCTCAGCTGAATTCCTTAGGACTTGCTAGGCACATAATGGTGAGGGGGTCATCTAGGCAGAGAGAGCTGTGTGTGCAAAGATCCCAGGAGTGAGAGGACTTGAAGTGTCTGGAGGAGCTGGCAAGGGAGGGGGTGAGCGATGACGTCTGGTAATCACGGGGCCTTGGAAGTCATGCTGAGGGGCTTGAAAGGTTTTTAACAGGCATGTGACATGGGCAGATTTTCATTTTTGGAAGATTCTTCCAGTTTCTGGTGGGGAGTGGCAGGAAAAGGCTGATATTGAACGTAGGGAGGCCAGGCTGGGGGCTGTAGTCTAGCGAGAGGATGGTGACCTCGACTAGGGTAATGGCTATGGAGATGGAAGGAGGTGGACAGACTGGAACTATTTATAGAAGGCAGAGCTGACAAGAGTGGGGATAGATTGCCTGTGAGGGGAGGGTGAGGGAGAGAGAAGAATTTGGGATGACCTTGAGGTCCTGGGTTGGGCAACCAGGTGGATGGAATAAGCTTTTTTTGTTTGTTTGTTTTTTATTATTTTATTTTATTTTTATCTTTTAAGATGGGGTTTCACCATGATGGCCAGGCTGGTCTTGAACTCCTGACCTCAGGTGATCCACCCACCTCGGCCTCCCAAAGTGCTAGGATTACAGGCGTGAGCCACAGCGCCCGGCCTGTTTGTTTGTTTTTTGAGATGGAGTTTCACTCCTGTTGCCCAGGCTGGAGTACAGTGGCACAATCTTGGCTCACTGCAACCTCTGCTTCCTGGGTTCAAGTGATTTTCCTGCCTCAGCTTCCCAAGTAGCTGGGATCACAGGCATCTGCCACCACACCTGGCTAATTTTTTTGTATTCTAGTAGAGACGGGGTTTCTCCATGTTGGTCAGGCTGGTCTCGAACTCCTGACCTCAGGTGATCCGCCCGGCTTGGCCTCCCAAAGTGCTGGGATTACAGGCATGAGCCACCACACCCAGCTGGAGTAACCTCTTAAATGTGAATGATCTTTATAATTTATATGCACTTTCATATCCACTCTTTCAAGAGGATGGCACTCCATGTTCCTGCATTCTCAGGGTTTGGAAGACCCGCCCCCACCCTCAGGATGGTGTAGCCCTGAGCCTTGACCTCGTGCAGGTCTTGCCTCTAGGGTACTGTCTTTCCTATGCTCTCCTCTCTCTCAGAGCAGATGCTCAGGGAATGGCACTTTTCTTGCACAGGGTGCCTGGAGTGGACACTCTGCTTGCCTCCCCCATATCCATTCCCCTTCTCTTGGTGACCATACCTTTCCCATGCAGTCCATGAGCTTTGGAGAAAACTAATTCCCCTGCACGCCCCCCCCCCACCCCCCGCACATAGAGGCAGGGCATAGGGTTCAGGACTCAGCTAATTCTCATAATTGAGTCCTTGTCTTCTGTGTTCATTTCCTAGGTCTGCCATAACAAATTCCCACAAATTTAATGGCTTAAAACAACAGAAATGTATTCTCCCATGGTTCTGAAGGGGAAAAATCTGAAATCAGAGTATTGGCAGGGCTGTGCTCCCTCCAGAGGTTCTAGGGGAGTTTGTTTCTTGCCTCTTCCAGTGCCTGATGGCTGCTGGCCTCCTTGGCTTATGGCTGCTTCCAATCACTGCTTCATATTTCCGTGGTGTTCTCCCCCTCTTCTCCTCTATCTCTTATAAGGATACTTGTCACTGGATTTAGGGACCACTTGGGTAATCCAGGATGATCTCATCTTAAGACTCTTAATTATATCTGGAAAGACCATTTTTCCAAATCAGGTCACATTCACAGGTTCCAGGGGTTAGGAAGAAAACATAATTTTGCAAGGGTATTGTATTAGTCCGTTCTCACACTGCTAAAAAGAACTGTCAGAGACTGGATAGTTTATAAGGGAAAGAGGTTTAATTGATTCACTGTTCTGCAGGGCTGGGGAGGCCTCAGGAAACTTACAGTCATGGTGGAAGGGAAAGCAAACACTCCTCCACATGGTGGCAGGAAGGAGAAGTGCCGAGCAAAACGGGGGAAAAGGCCTTTATAAGACCATCATCAGATCTTGTGAGAACTCACTATCATGAGAACAGCGTGAGGGTAACTGCTGCCCCCATGATTATATCACCTCCCACCGGGTCCCTTTCATGGCATGTGGGGATTATGGGATTTACAATTCAAGATGAGATTTGGGTGGGGACACAGCCAAACCGTGTAAGAGTGCCATCCAACCTACTACAGCCTTTGTAGATGGCAAGACAGGACAAAATTGGGACTGTGATGACACTGTTGAGCCCCTGTCAACCAATCCAGAAGACTGCCTGCTTCAGGGCATCGAGTTAGTTAACAACAAATCCTCCTTAATGCTTGAAGCCACTTTGACACAATCTGCCACGCCCCATCACTGGCTGTGAATGAGCTCTACTGAAACACAGCGCCCCTCTGGAGTCCTGCTTGCAGGCAGTGGCGTGTGGTGATTGGAATTCTTCTTGGTTGGGCTCTATTGTGGACACTCTGTGTGACCTTGGGCAGGCCACAGCTTTGCTGACCATCAGTTTGAATATATAAATGGGCCCTTGTCCCTGCAAAAGGCTCTTCAAAATGGAAGCCGCTGTGGTTTCTGTTATGGCTTCTGCATTCCAAGAAAGATGTAATGGACTGGAAAAGGGCCAGACAATGGAGTGATGAAGGGCTTTTACCATGAGGGCAAGCTCCACAATTAGAATTCTCCAGCCGGGAAAGATGGAGGCCGAGCAGGGAGCATGATTAAATCCTTTTCTATGGTATAGCATATCCACAAGGCAGGCCAGACTCATCCAATTCCGGAATCCTTATCGTGTGTGTGTGTGTGTGTGTGTGTGTGTGTGTGTGTGTGTGTATGTATAGTAGCCAAATACAGCAGCCCAGCCTATATATATATAGTGTGTGTATGTGTGTATAATCTATATAAAGAGAGGCTCTTCTGAAAGTTTGAGAAGTTGTTTTAGGGCAAGCAATAGAAAGTGCCGTGTTCCGTGGTGGGGCTGAACTCTAGGCACTCGGACAGCTTGGTGCAGTACGCCTGGAGTCAGGGAGACCTCAGCTCCACTTCTGGCTTCAGTTGTGTGACTGTGAGCAAACCCCTTTTCTCCCTGAGTCTGAGATTTTGCGTTGGTAAACTGGGGGGAATAATTCTGGCAACAAACCAGAAGTGAGCTGCCACAAATGCCCACTGTTCTACCCACCCACCAGCACGGCAGCCCTGTGCCTCCGCCTCCTGCTTGTTCTCTCCATGCCAGCCGAGGATCTCCCCACTCAGGCGTGACGTCTCATGCCCTCTCCCTTGCTCAAGGACCACTCAGGTGATTCTCCCGTCCTTCCCACGCCATCCATTTCCCCCTCTCTGCTAGATTACTCTCACATTTACAAAAACACTATTACTTCTTCCATCTTAAAACCACCCTCCTGGCCGGCCACAATGGCTCACGCCTATAATCCCAGCACTTTGGGAGGCCAAGGTGGGTGGATCATAAGGTCAGGAGTTTGAGATCAGCCTGGCCAACATAGTGAAACCCCGTCTCTACTAAAAATACAAAAATTAGCTGGGTGTGGTGGCAAGGTGCCTGTCTAATCCAAGCTACTCGGGAGGCTGAGGCAGGAGAATGGCTTGAACCCAGAGGGTGGAGGTTGCAGTAAGCCAAGATCACACCACTGCACTCCAGCCTGGGTGACAGAGCGAGGCTCTGTCTCAAACAAACAAACAACAAACCAACCAACCAACCAACCACCCTCTCTCCTTTGATTCCACTCTCCCTCTAGCTACTGCCCACGTTCTCAGCTCCACTCTGCAGCAAATCCCCTTGAAAGAATTGTCTCTACTCATTGTCTCTTACAGCTCAATGAATCCTTACAAAATGAATGTGCCCATGTCAGGCCCACCCAGATTAAAAAAATATTACCGGTTCCCCAGAAATCCAGCCCCTCCCGTCACTTACACCTCTTTATACTCCAAGGTAAGAACTATCCTGATTTATTACATTATCCTGATTTGTTCATTTTATCTTACTTTATTTAAAATACACATAACAGTTACCATTTTAACCGTTTTAAAACGCACAACTCAGCGGCATGTAGTACATTCACAGTGTAGCACACCCGTTACTGCTCCACAGTGGCAGAACATTTTCATCGCTTCAAAAGGGAAGCCCATATCCATTAGCAGTCGTGCTCCGTTCCCCATCGGCCTCAGCCCTGGCAACCACTCAACTGCTTTTTATCTGTGGACCTGCCGATTCTGGGTATTTCATATAAAAAGAATCATCTTTTGTGTCTGGCTCCTTTCACTCCCCATAATATTTTCAAGGTTCATTCATGTTGTAGCATGCATCAATACTTCATTATTATTATTATTATTTTTTGAGATGGAGTCTTGGTCCATTGCCCAGGCTAGATGGAGTGTGGTGGCGCAATCTTGGCTCACTGTAGCCTCCGCCTCCTGGGTTCAAGCAATTCTCTTGCCTCAGCTTCCCCAAGTAGCTGGGATTAAAGGTGCCTGCCACCATGCCTGGCTAATTTTTTTTTTTTTTTGTATTTTTAGTAGAGATGGGGTTTCATCATGTTGGCCAGGCTGCTCTTGAACTCCTGATCTCAGGTGATCCGCCTGCCTTGGCCTCCCAAAGTGTTGGGATTACGGGTGTGAACTACCATACCCAGCTTCAATATTTCATTCTTTTTTAATGGCTGAATAATATTCCATCACACGGCTATACTGCATTTTGTTTTGTTATTCATTTATTTTTATTTTTTGTAGAGATGGGTTTTTGCCATGATGCCCAGGCTGGTCTCAAACTCCTGAGCTTAAGTGATCCATCTGCCTCGGCCTCCCAAAATGCTGGGATTACAGGTGTGAGCCACCATACCTGGCCTCTATTGTGTATTTCAAAGTAGCTAGAAGAGAGGACAATATTATACTCCCTAATATGAGATCACAAGGTCAGGAGTTCGAGGCCAGCCGAGGCAACATGGCAAAAACTCACCTCTACAAAAAAAAGTAGCTGGGTGTGGTGGTGCATGCCTGTAGTTCCCATTACTCAGGAGACTGAGGTGGGAGTATTGCTCACACTTTGGAGGTTGAGGCTGCAGTGAGCTGTGATCCTGCCACAGTACTCCAGCCTGGGTGACAGAGCAAGACCCTGTCTCAAAGAAAAAAAAAAACAGATAGTTGTTAGCTATAGATAGTTGTTAACTATAGTCACTCTACTTCGCTGTTGAACGATAGAACTTACACTTTTTACTTAACTGTATGTTTGTATCCATTAACCTGCCCCTTTTCTCCCCGCGTCAATGTTACACCCTCTAATGTGCGATTCATCCACGTTATTGTAGGTAGCAGTAGTTTTCTCACTTTCATTGCAGGCTAATAGGTCATTATGTGAATAGATTACCATTTACTAATCTATTTTTGGTGGGTTATTTCCAGTTTGCGATTATCATGAAGAATGCTACAAATGTCTTTGTTCATGTCTTCTGGTGAACATAAGTACAGATTGCTATTAGATATATACCTAGGAAGGGAGTTGCTGGGTCATAGATTATAAACATGTTCAGCTTTAGTAGCTACTGCCAAAGGGTTCTCTTAAGATTGAGCCAGTTTTCACTCCCATAGTAAGTGTATGGGCAGCCGGGGGCGGTGGCTGACGCCCGTAAGCCCAGCACTTTGGGAGGCTGAGGAGGGCGGATCACAAGATCAGGAGATCGAGACCGTCCTGGCTAATACGGTGAAACACTGTCTCTACTAAAAATACAAAAAATTAGCCAGGCGTGGTGGCATGTGCCTGTAGTCCCAGCTACTTGGGAGGTTGAGGCAGGAGAATCGCTTAAACCCAGGAGGCGGAGTTTGCAGTGAGCCGAGATCACACCACTGCACTCCAGCCTGGGCAACAGAGCTAGACTCTGTCTCAAAAAAGAAAGAAAAAAAGAAAGTCTTTTTGGAAAGGCCTGTCGTAGCAGGCACAAAGTGTGGAGAGTAACGCTTGAGGAAGCACCGCTCACCGTACCCTCTGAGGGTCTACATCTAAATGAGACACTCCATCTAAAAAAAAAATCTGATGGTCGGTAGTTTACTTGAGGCAAACTCTCAACTCTGCCATTCCACCAAGCCTGCCTTCTTGCCAGTGATCAGTGCTCAGTCACCGTCTTGTGTGGACCACCACCTCGAGAGTTTCAAGGAGTGCTAGTTAAGTATTTTTTAGGATAGTCCACTATTGGGATTTCCTCTGCTTTTCTCACGGCACGACTGGATACTTGATGTCTATTACTATGTGCTAAGTAAGATGCTCAGTCCTGATTTAGAGATAAAGCCTAGGTTCTTTTCTTTCTTTTCTTTTTTCTCTTTTTTTAGATGGAGTCTCGCTCTGTTGCCCAGGCTGGAGTGCAGTGGCACCATCTGGGCTCCTGGGCTCACTGGACTCCCAGTTCCAAGCGATTCTCCTGCCTCAACCTCCTGAGCAGCCAGGACCACAGGTGTGCTCCACCATGGTTGGCTAATTTTTGTATTTTTTTTTTTTTTTTTTTTAGTAGAAACAGCGTTTCACCATGTTGGCCAGATTGGTCTTGAACTCCTGACCTCAGATGATGTACCTGCCTCAGCCTCCCAAAGTGCTGAGCCTAGGTTCTTAGCTTGTGCTCACCCAACAGCCTTGGATACCCCCTCCTTGTCTCAGTTCCCTCAGTGTGGCTTCCAGGGCCTCAAACTCTTGTTTTTCATTTAACCACAGTGACTGCCCCTCTTCACCCCTGGATTCTGGTTTCTCTTCTCTCTGACCTCAGACTGTTGGTTGTGCTTCAGGACTCAGCCTTTAATTCTCTTCTCTGTATTCACTCTGCTGGCGAGCTCATGCAGCCTCATGGCTTCGACTACCATATGTATGCTGATATCTCCCAAATTTCTATCTATAGCCTGGAATTCTCCCCTTAATTCCATATCTATACCTCTCTCTCTATCTATCTGTCTATCTATTTTTTTGAGACTGGGTTTCAGTGTGTCACCCAGGTTGGAGGGCAGTGGGATGATCACAGCTCACTGAAGCCTTGACCTCTCAGGCTCAAGCGATCCTCTCACCTCAGCCTTCTGAGTAGCTGGGACTACAGACTCATGTCATCACGCCCTGTTAATTTCTGTATTTTTTTTTTGTAGACACAGGGTTTTGCCTTGTGGCCCACGCTGGTCTTGAACTCCTGAGCTCTAATAATCCTCCTGTCTTGGCCTCCCAAAGTGCTGGGATTATAGGCATATGCCACTGTGCCCAGTCAATCCATATATCTACCTGCTGACTTGGCATTTCCCCTTGAATGTTTAATAGCT
Organism: Sapajus apella; assembly: GCF_009761245.1. NCBI lineage: Eukaryota > Metazoa > Chordata > Mammalia > Primates > Cebidae > Sapajus > Sapajus apella. The sequence continues at coordinate 35,985,972 of NW_022436952.1, forward strand.
TAAATTTGGCTGAGCAGTGGCTCACACCTGTAATCCCAGCACTTTGGGAGACCGAAGTGGGTAGATCATGAGATCAGGAGTTCAAGACCAGCCTGGCCAAGATGGTGAAACCCCATCTTTACTAAAAATACAAAAATTAGCCAGGCGTGGTGTCAGGGGCCTATAATCCTAGATACTTGGGAGGCTGAGGCAGGAGAATCACTTGAACCCGGGGGAGGGAGGTTGCAGTGAGCCAAGATCGCACTACTGAATTCCAGCCTGGGTGACAGAGTGAGACACTGTCTCAAAAAAAACAAAACAAAACAAAACAAAACAAAAACACAAAAAATAGCTCAAATTCAGCAACTCTAAAATGTACTTTCTTTCTTTTTTTTTTTTTTTTTGAGACAGAGTTTTACTCTGTCACCCAGGCTGGAGTGCAGTGGCACAATCTCAGCTCACTGTAACCTCCACCTCGTGGGTTCAAGCAATTCTCCTGCCTCAGCCTCCAGAGTAGCTGGGACTACAGGTGGCTGCCACTGTGCCTGGCTAATCTTTGTATTTTTAGTAGAGACGGGTTTTCGCCATATTGGCCAGGCTGGTCTCGAATACCTGACCTGTGATCCACCTGCCTCAGCCTCCCAAGTAGCTGGGATTACAGGCACGCGCCACCATGCCCAGCTAATTTTTTGTATTTTTAGTAGAGACGGGGTTTCACCATGTTGACCGGGATGGTCTCGATCTCTTGACCTCGTGATCCACCCGCCTCGGCCTCCCAAAGTGCTGGGATTACAGGCTGGAGCCACCGCGCCTGGCCTCTTTTTTGTTTTGAGATGGAGTTTTGTTCTTGTTGTCCAGGCTGGAGTGCAATGGTGAAATCTTGGCTCACTGCAACTTCTGCCTCCCCGGTTCAAGCGATTCTCCTGCCTCAGCCTCCTGAGTAGCTGGGATTACAGGCACCCACCACCATGCGTGGCTAATTTTTTGTGCTTTTAGTAGAGATGGGGTTTCTCCATATTGGTTAGGCTGGTCTTGAACTCCCGACCTCAGGTGATCCGCCCACTTTGGCCTCCCCAAGTGCTGGGATTACATGCATGAACCACCGCGCCCGGCCATTCATGTATTCGTAGTGGAGAAGCTAGGGTGATCCTTTTACTATATACGATTGTACCAATGTTCACTCCCACAGGAAGTGTGTGAAAGTTCTTCGTTAGATCTTCTTCCCCTGCTCAAACTCCTCCACTGGCTCCATATTTCTGAGGAGGATCCACGTTTTTACAATGGCACACCAGGCCTTGTACGACCTCTTGTTACGTATGTGACTTTATCTCTTACTTTTGCTTGGCTCTCCACACTCCACACCTTTCTCGTGCTCCTGGAGCAAGCCAGGCATGACCCTGCTTTTGGGCCTCCATGTTGGCTATTGCTGCTGCCTGCCTGAAATGCGCCCCCAAAGACAGTCTTACGGCGAACTCCCTTGCCGCCTAAAGCCTTGCTCAGCTGGCTTGAGGGTTTCTGCCTGGTATCTGTGAATTTAAACATAAGGGCTGGCTTGTGGTTTACATAAGGGTAAACATGTTGTCCTTTCTATATACTTTTTTTTTTTTTTAGATGGAGTCTTACTCTGTTGCCTGGGCTGGAGGGCAGTGGTGCAATCTTGGCTCACAACCTCCACCTCCTGGGTTCAAGTGATTCTCCTGCCTCAGCCTCCAGAGTAGCGCAGGCTACCACACTCGGATTTTTTGTATTTTTAGTAGAGACGGTGTTTCACTGTGTTAGCCAGGATGGTCTCGATCTCCTGACCTGGTGATCCACCCTCCTCAGCCTCCCAAAGTGTTGGGATTACAGGCGTGAGCCACTGCACCCAGCCTTTCTATACACTTTCAGTTTGACAGTGGTCATTTTCCTTGCTCTTTTGTGGGACATGTGTCTATTTCGAGCCTGCCCTTCTATGTATTGGAGATGCAGCCCAGCTTTACAGGTGGGCTCTCTTGTTCCATCTCCAGCTCGATGGGCTGGGTTTGTTTCCTCTTTCATGCACTCTATGGGGGATTAAGAGTTGAAGCTCGTGATCCACCCACCTCAGCCTCCCAAAGTGCTGGGATTACAGTTGTGAGCCACCGTACCCGCCCTCCCCTTAGTTCTTTAGCCCTTAGTCTCTTTTAGCTTTCATTTGAAATATATGTATATATAAAATAATAATATATAAATAAAATCTATTCATTAAAATTATATTATACCCACATATAATTTTAATGAATGTGAATATATTTTTAATGAATGAATTATACAATTATAAAATTATATATATTTTAAATAATTTTTTTCTGAAAGTCTAAAATAAAATATATTCATTAAAATTATATTTATTAGGCCCGGTGTGGCGGCTTGTGCCTGTAATCCCGGCACTTTGGGAGGCCGAGGCAGGCAGATCACTTGAGGTCAGGAGTTTGAGACCAGCCTGGCCAACATGGTGAAACTCCATCTCTACTAAAAACAGAAAAATTACAGGTGGCGCTCGCCTGTAATCTCAGCTGCTCAGGAGGCTGAGGCGGAAGATCACTTGAGCCTAGGAGGCGGAGGTTGCAGTGAGCTGAGATTGCGCCACTGCACTCCAGCCTGGGCAACAGAGGGAGACTTTGTTTCCAAAAAAAATTACATATATCCACATATAATTTTAATGAATTGATTTTATTTTAGATTTTCAGAAAAATTGAGAACATAGCTCCACAACAATGTGAATATGTGTAATGCCATAGAACTGTAGACTTGAAAGTGCTTAAAATAAAAAATTGCATGTTATGTATGTTTTACCATGGTTTTCAAAAATCAAACAAAAAGCCAGGCACAGTGGCTCATCCCTTTAATCCTAACACTTTGGGAGTCTGAGGCAGGAGGATTGCTTGAGCCCAGGAGTTTGAGACTGGCCAGGGCAACATAGTGAGACTCTATCTCTATAAAAAATAAAAACATTAGCTGGGTGTGATGGCACATACCTGTAGTCCCAGCTACTCGGGAGGCTGATGTGGGAGGATTGCTTGAGCCTGAGGCTGTAGTGAGCAGTGATTGCGCCCTGCATTCCAGCCTGGGCAACAGACCAAGATCCTGTCTGGAAAAAAACATTGAACAAAACAATGAAGAAAAGTCTGAGAAGATACAGCACAGAGTTCCCATATGCCCTACACCAATTTTCCCTATTATTAGCATCCACATTTGTTATAATTAATGCACCAAGAATGATGCACTATGATTAACTGGAGGCCATGGTTTATTTAGATTTCCTTACATCTGATCTGGTCTCTTTTCACTTTCAGGATCCTGTCACAATTAGTTGTTGTACCTCTTTAGGCTCCTGTGGTGGTTTTTCAGACTTTTTTGACTGGTTATTTTGTTTTGTTTGATTTTTTAAATTTAGGCTGGGTGTGGTGGCTCATACCTGTAATCCCAGCACTTTGGGAGGCCGAGGTGGGTGGATCACTTGAGGTCCAGGAGTTAGAGACCAGCCTGGCCAACAGGGTGAAACCTCATTTAATAAAAATACAGGCCGGGTGCGGTGGCTCACGCCTGTAATCCCAGCACTTTGGGAGGCCGAGGCAGGTGGATCACGAGGACAAGAGATCGAGACCATCCTGGTCAACATGGTGAAACCCCGTCTCTACTAAAACTACAAAAAATTAGCTGGGCATGGTGGTGTGTGCCTGTAATCCCAGCTACTCAGGAGGCTGAGGCAGGAGAATTGCCTGAACCCAGAAGGCGGAGGTTGCGGTGAGCCGAGATCGCGCCATTGCACTCCAGCCTAGGTAACTAGAGCGAAACTCCGTCCCCCCCCCAAAAAAATACAAAAATTAGACAGGCATGGTGGCGCAGTCTTGTAATCCCAGCTACTTGGGAGGCTGAGACATGAAAATCGCTTGAACCAGGAGGCAGAGGTTGCAGTGAACTGAGAGGGCACCACTGTACTCCAGCCTGGTCAACAGAGTGAGACCCTGTCTCATATAACGTAAAATTTACCATTTTAACACTTTTAAAGTGTAGAGTTCGGCGGCATTAATCACATTCACATTGCGTAGAGCCATCACCACATCCATCTCTAGAACTTTTTCATCACTCCAACTGAAACTCGGTACCCATCAAACACTCCTGTTTCCTCCTGCCCCTCCTGTGGTAAGCACGCCTCTGCTTTCTGTCTCCACAGCTCTGACTATCTAGGTATCCTACAGAGGTGGACTCATTCCAGATTTGTTCCTTTCTTCTTCTTGTGTTTGTTGACCTTGACAGTTTTGAGGAGTGCTGGTCAGGTATTTTGTAGGATTTCCCACTATCGGGATTTGTCTGTTTTTCTTGTGACAATACTGGATGCTCGATATCTGTTTATTACTGTCTTCCAAGTAAGATGCTAAGTGCTGGGGATTCAGAGGTACAGCCTAGGTGCTTAGCTTGTGCTCGTTTTGCAGCTGTGGACTTGACTCTCAAGAGTTTTCATTATGTGCTCAGGGTCACACAGCCAATAAGTGGCAAAGATGAGATTTGAATTTGCCCTTGTAGTTTAGACCTGCACCTTCACTCCTTTTTTGCAGGCTAACCAGAGCTAGTGTCCCTACCCTCCTCCTGGGCCATTTACAGTCACTGGGGCTGGTTGGAGCCAGCGAGGTGCTGTGTGCCGGGCCACCTCCATGTAGCAGGCAGTAGCTCTCCACTCAGATTTTTCTAATTTTTAAAATATGTATTGGCTGGGCGCGGTGGCTCAAGCCTGTAATCCCAGCACTTTGGGAGGCCGAGGTGGGTGGATCACGAGGTCAAGAGATCGAGACCATCCTGGTCAACATGGTGAAACCCCGTCTCTACTAAAAATACAAAAAATTAGCTGGGCATGGTGGCGCGTGCCTGTATCCCAGCTACTCAGGAGGCTGAGGCAGGAGAATTGCCTGAACCCAGGAGACGGAGGTTGCGGTGAGCCGAGATCGCGCCATTGCACTCCAGCCTGGGTAACAAGAGCGAAACTCCGTCTCAAAAAAAAAAAAAAAAATGTATTTATTTATAAGACAGGGTCTGCCTCTGTCACCCAGGCTGGAATGCAGTGGCACAATCATGGCTCAATGCAGCCTCAACTTCCCTGGCTCAAGTGATCCTCCTGAGTAGCTGGAACTACAGACACCCACCACCACAGCCAGTTAATTTCTGTATATTTCGTAGAGATGGTGTTTTGCCGTGCTGCCCAGGCTGGTGTTTAACTCTTGAGCTCAAGCAGTCGTCCCACCTAGGTCTCCCAAAGTGCGGGGATTATAGGCATGAGCCACTGTGCCCGGTCTTCCTTAAAAAAATTAAAAAAATTTTTTTTTCTTAGTTTTTTTTTGTTTGTTTTTTTGAGATGAGTGTCGCTCTGTCACCAGGTTGGAGTGTGGTGGCGTGATCTCAGCTCACTGTAACCTCTGCCTCCCAGCATCAAGCAATTCCCCTGCCTCAGCCTCCTGAGTAGCTGGGACTACAGCCTCGTGCCACCACGCCCAGCTAATTTTTTGTATTTTTGGTAGAGATGGGGTTTCACCGTGTTGGCCAGGATGGTCTCGATCTCTTGACCTTGTGATCCGCCCGCCTTGGCCTCCCAAAGTGCTGGGATTTCAGGTGTGAGCCACTGTGCCTGGCCAATTTTTTCTTATTTTTTAAAAATTTGAAACATTTTATACATATATGAATGTGTATAATGCATGGGGTCAGTTTAAAGGATAATAATAAAAATAAATGCCCATTTTCTCAGCACCTAATTGAACAATTCTGTTTCCAGTACTTTCTAAACCCGCTGCGTGCTCCCTTCCCCTTAAGTCCTACCTTTCCCCCATCCCCGGCAGGTCATCACCGTCCTGAATTTTGTGTCTGTCATTCTGTTGCCTTTCTCTATGGTTTTACCACATAGGCATATACCCCATACGTCACTATGTTGTTTAGTCTGGAGACATTGTTGGGCTTCTGTTGAATGAGGTCACACTGCATACGTTATGTTATGATTTGTCCTTTTCAGTCAACATTGTGTTTACGAGAGTCATTCATTCAGTTGTAGCTTATTCATTTTCATCACTATATAGTATTTCATTATATGAATACGATATGTATATTTTAATCCATTCTCATGGCCATGGGGGTTTGGGCTGTTTGTAGTTTTTGTCTTTCTAATGCATTGCTGCCGAGAACATTCTGCAGCCCATGTGGTGGGAGAGTTTCTCCAGCTGTCTTATGAAGAGTGGATTTACTGGCTCGTAGAGTGTGTGTTCCAGATGACACCAAACTATTTTCCAAAGGCCTGGGTCCACCTCTACTCCTGCCAGCCGTGTATGAGGGTCCTCACCCCTCCATATCCGCAGGCTGTCTTTGGTGCTGGCCTGTCTTTCACCTCAGCTAAGTCCACATCTCAGAGGCCTTTGGCCGTACTCAGCACTCAGGCCTTACTTGGCCTCTGGCCTCTGGTTTAGTCACTTGGACTTCCTGCTTCCCTGAGCGTTTAAGCCCATGCTTGTATTGTTGGCTCCTGCCCCAGGTCCAGGCACAGAGCTCCAGTCCTGGCTCCAGATTCTGGGTCCCGGTAGGGCTCTCTGTCTCCAGAGTGGTCAAGGAGGCTAGATCTCTCCTTCTCTTGCCAAGCAAGGTGGCACTGGAATTTTCCACCATGCAGGAGACAGTGTCTCCCCGACCCCTGGCCTTCTTCCCACCCTGAGAACCAGGAATCCTTAAGAGGACTTTAATGGTTTTTCTTGAGGCCTTTTGGCAGATGAACACCAGAACTGTCAGTACTGGCAGGAGGACGTGACATCTGTGCTGGCCCTAGGCCAGGCCACATGGACGTCTCTGTGCACAGAGCCAGATCATCCAGCCCCAGGCCTCAGGTGCGTGGGCATGCACAGAGCCAGGCCCCACCCAGTTCAGGACAGCCCAAGAGCCCACTCCTGTTGCCTTCACCTTCCTACCAGATGCTCCTGTTTTTTTTTTTTTTTTTTTAAAAGACAGAGTTTCACCATGTTGGTCAGGCTGGTCTTGAACTCCCTACCTCAGGTGATCTGCCCGCCTTGGCCTCCAAAGTGCTTGGATTACCGGCGTGAGCCACCACGCCCGGCCTGATGTTCCTGTTTTTTTAAAAATTATTTATTTATTTGTAGAGTTGGAGGCCTCACTATGTTTCCTAGGCTCGTCTCAAACTCCTGGCCTCAAGCGATCTTCCCACTTCAACCTTCCAAAGTGCCGGGTTGATAGGTGTGAGCCACTGTGGCTGGCCTAGATGCTCTTTTCCTTAATGGTAGCTGTACCAGGGATGGTGCCTTGTGTCCCAGACTCGGAGTTTCTGGATTTTCCTTGTCTTGGTAACCATGACAGCATAGTGGCTACCAACACAGACCAACCTGGGTTCTAATCCCAGTTCTACTTCTGACTAACTTTGGTATCTAGTACTAGTGACAAGACTTGCCTTAGCTGCTGTTTCCCAATTATAAAAAGAGGATACTATCTAAACCTCCGGGATTATTGAAGGAGAAAATGTGCATGGAGTGTTAGCACCCTTCCTGGCATGCCTGGGACCCCAAGAACCGTTTTGGGTGGTTATTGCGATGTGGTGGACTTGGGTTTCAGTCCCGATGCTATTACCTCTGAGCTGTGTCATTTAGCCTGCCTGAGTCTCAGTTTTCCCGTCTGCAAAACGGTAGTAAGGATTTTTACTTCATTTGGCTCATTGATCTAAAATATGTAAAGGGCACAAAGTTGCTCAATAAATATTAGTGACTGTTACTATTATATGAGATGTAAGATCTTCCTTTTTTTTTCTCAAAGGAAATAGAGGCAGAGTGACATAGGGAAGACTCATTTCCTGTGGAACAGTCTGGACTTCAAATTTTCAAGTATTTATAAACGTTATTCTTTTTGAAAAGAATATATGATAAACAGTTTGGAAAAGAGAAAAGGGGGGGGAAAGACTTGCTCGTGATCCCACCACCCGAATGCAAGCACTGGGAGCGAGCATGTTGCTGTACTTCCTTCCAGGGTTTTCACTGCATTTTATTAAGTGGTTGTAATTACAGGATCTACGCAGTTCTGTATTCTTTTTCTTCTACTTAGCGGCATATCATAAACATTACCCCATGTGGATACATGCTATTTGCAATTGTGATTTTTTTATGGCTGCATACCATCCTTAATTAAGACCTTTATGAATAAAGTTTCCAGTGTTTCACATTTTTTTTTCCTGAGGATGGATTCCAGAAGTCAAGTTACTGGGTCAGACGGAGGTAAACACTTTTTGTAGGTTCAGATTCATATAGCCAAATTGCTTTCCAAAAGGGTGGTATCAATTTGCAACGTAGTAATGCCTGTTAATGCTCATCCAACTGCATGTTTATTGGTATTGGGTATTATAAATACAGGTTTTTTTGGGGGGGCTGACTTATATGCTATGTCTTATCAGCAGCAGTTGCCAAACTGGAAAAAAGTTAAAAGGAGTGAAGAAACTGCAACAAACATCGTTAGTGCAGAGCCATGGCGTTAAAAAAGACCTTGAGCTGTGAATTAATTTTTTGTTCCCTCAACTTTTACTATCTGCAGTTGAACTATGAAGATGTTTGGATAGCATATTTTAACATAATTTTAAAAAGTTTTTTTCTCTTACAAGAGTAAAATGTGCAAACCTGAGCAATATGGCAAAACTCCTTCTCTACAAAAAATTCAAAAATCAGCTGGGTGTGGTGGCATGTGCTTGTAGTTTCAGACACTCGGGAGGCTGAGGTGGGAGGACAGCTTGAGCCTGGGAAGCAGGGGTTGCAGTGCTGTGACTGTGCCACTGCACTCCAGCCTGGGTGACAGAGTGAGACCCTGACTCAAAAAAAAAGAGTAAAATGTGATTAGTAAAGACGTGTTGGAAACTGTAGAAAAAGTCGAGAGATATGTAATCACTGATCGTCGCAAGGCGAACATTTTGGTACCTGTCCTCATTTTCTTCCAATTTTTTTTCTTGTTTGTTTTTTGAAACAGAGTCTTGCTCTGTTGCCCAGGCGGGAGTGCAGTGGCTCAATCTCGGCTCACTGCAACCTCCGCCTCCTGGGTTCAAGCGATTCTCCTGCCTCAGCCTCCTGAGTAGTTGGGATTACAGGTGCCCACCACCATGCTTGGCTAACTGTTGTATTTTTAGTAGAGACGGGGTTTCACCACGTTGGCCAGACCGGTCTCAAGCTCCTGGCCTCAATCCGCCCACCTTGGCCTCCCAAAGTGCTGGGACTACAGGTGTGAGCCGCCTCGCCTAGCCCTCTTCCAGTGTTTTTTCTCCAAACATTTTTCTCCTTTTATATAACTGTGACTGTACTACATAAACAATTTAAAATTCATCTTTTTTCATTTAACGTAACTATACAGGTATTTGTGTAATTATAAGCGTATATAGATATCCTTTGGACAGCTCATGTATTTTATTTTTATTTTCTTTTTAGAAAGAAAATACCCATGATTTTAAAAAATTCAAATAGTACAGAGTGAACAATGAAAAGTCTCCTTCCCACCGCTGGCTTCAGTAATCCTCCCCTAAGGGACAGTGGTCCTCATTTCCTGAGGATCCGGAGATGTTCCGTGCAAATACAAGCAGAAGTGAGCTATTCTACACACATAAATAGGGGAATACCATTCATCCTGCTTGGCACCTTGCTTTCTTGTTTTTCTCACTTAGCATATTTTGGACACCATCCCACAACGGCACATACGGTTTTAACAAGGACTTTCTTCTTAATAGTTAATAGTATACATTGTGTGGATATACCATAACGTGTCATCCAGTCCCTTCTTTCATTTCTGTAGACCACGTTGCAAGCAACAGTCCTGCCCTTTAGGCACATGTGTGAGTAGTCTGTAGGATAAATTCCTAGCAGTGAAATTTTGCTAGGTCAGCAAATGCATTTTTAGATGTACGTTTTGTATTTTGGAAGTCACTGTCAGATTGCCTTCTGTAGAAGTGGTACTGATTTAAACTCTACCCAGAAATATGTAAAAGTGCCTGTTTCTCCATACCAACAGAGAGTTAACGACGTCTTTGATCTTTGACAAAATAAAAGGTAAAAATGGCATTTGCATTTTGTTTTAATATAAGTTTTTCTGATAAGAAAGATTGAATAGGTGGCTCACGCCTGTAGTCCCAGCACTTTGGGAGGCCAATGTGGGTGGATCACGAGGTCAGGAGTTCAAGACCAGCCTGGACAACATGGCAAAACCCCCTCTCTACTAAAAATACAAAAATTAGCTGGGCGTGGTGGCTCACACCTGTAATCCCAGCTACTCGGGAGGCTGAGGCCAGAGAATTGCTTGAACTCAGGAGGCAGAGGGTGCAGTGAGCTGAGATGGCACCACTGCACTCCAGCCCGGGCAACAGAGCGAGGCTCCGTCTTGAGCCGGGGGAAGGTTGAATAATCTTTCAAAGCCACTTACATTTTTTGTTTTCTGTGAACTGACTAGACATCATTTTTAACTGCTGAAGAATAGCCCGTGGAGATTTCTCAAAATGTACCGAATAATTCTTTTATGTTGTTTCAAAACTTTCACTGTTACCAGTAACACCTGGTGTCATCTTTTTTGCATATATCTTCTATCTTCTTCAGTTATTTTTTCTTTTTTTTTTGGATGGAGTCTCACTTTGTCTCACTCAAGCTGGAATGCAGTGGCACAATCTCGGCTCAATGCAACCTCCGCCTCCCGGGTTCAAGTGATTCTCCTGTCTCACTCTCCCATGTAGCTGGGACTACAGGCATGCACCACACCTGGCTAATTTTGTATTTTTAGTAGAGACGGGGTTTCACCATGTTTGCCAGGCTGGTCTCGAACTCCTGACCTCAGGCGATCCACCCACTTTGGCCTGGATTGTTTTCTTTTTTCTTTTATTATTATTATTATTATTATTATTATTGGAAATGGAGTCTCTGTCACCAGGCCGGAGTGGAGTGGCAACATCTCAGCTCACTGCAACCTCCATCTCCCAGGTTCAAGCGATTCTCTTGCCTCAGCCTCCCGAGTAGCTGGGACTACAGGCATGCGCCACCACACACCGCTCATTTTTGTATTTTTAGTAGAGACGGGGTTTTACTGTGTTAGCCAGGCTGGTCTCAAACTCCTGACCTCAGGCAATCCACCTGCCTCGGCCTCCCAAAATGCTGGAATTACAGGCGTGAGCCACCATGCCTGGCCCATTTTCTTAGAACAGATTCTTAGAAATGAAATCTGTCCATCAAATGGTATTGGAATTTTAAAGAGATGATTGCCAAATTGCTGTTGGAAAGGCTTATTCTGCATTACAACTCCACCAACGATGTCCATGTGTACTCAATTCTCTTTCCATTGCCAGCATTGGCTTACCATATTAAAAAAAAAAATCTTCCAAGATGCAGCTTCTGTAGATTTATTCTGTCCTCTAATCCAGTATTAATCTAACCTTTAAAGCCAGGAGACTTTTTCCCCCTTGTATTGCAAACCAAATCCTTCCTGTCAAACCGAGGCCTAACTTGATTCTGGAAGAATTTAAGAGTTCTGCATCAGAGACGCTGATGTCTATTTTCCTTCCTTTGTAAAGTTCCGTGGCCATGTTTGTATGAATCATTACAGAAAAAAAAGATTGCCATTGTTCCAAGAGTGTTCAAAGGTTTCTCAACTGCATTACCAATTGGAATAAATAATCTGTGGCCACGGACGTGTGGGGCGGTGCAGGGGGCAGGCTCTGCCTACTGTCTGATTCACTCTCCCTGGGATATGGCAAAGTCAGTGCGGGTGACACTGGAGAAGGGTCTTGTGTGCGGGGCTACATCAGAACAGGTGTCACCTGAAAGAGTAGACACTGTTTATATCTGCTTGACATCTCTTTCCTCCTCTCACAAGAGGGGCTTCTCTCTTCCTTGCAAACCCAAGAATGTCCAGTCACAGTCCTTCCTAACATTCGACAGATGAATGCTAGAGAAAGGAATTCAGTTTTCCCAGGAAGCTTGGTAATGGGGGATGATTTAGGCCTAAGCTGTTGGTGGTCTCTCTCTCTCTTTTTTTTTTTAAACCAGGGTCTGGCTCTGCTGCCCAGGGTGGAGTGCAGTGGCACAATCACAGCTCACTGCAACCTCCACCTCCCAGGCTCAAGTGATCCTCCCACCTCAGCCTCCTGAGCAGCTAGGACTACAGGTGGGCACCACCATGCCTGGCTAATTTTTGTATTTTTTTTTTTGGTAGAGATGGGGTTTCACCATGTTGTCCAGGCTGTTCTCGAACTCCTGAGCTCAAGCCATCCACCCGCCTTGGCCTCTCAAAGTGTTGGGATTACAGGCATGAGCCACTATGCCTGGCTGGTCTCTTTTCCTCCATATGGAAAAAGCTGCCTGCAGTAGAAGCCTGGGAACATGAGACTAAGAAAAGGCACACAGGTGAGGCAGGATAGGGGAAACAGGTGGTCTTCACGCCAGCCATTTGAGTGCTCACCGGCCTGGAATTCCTTCTGCACTTGCAATGGGAGAAGGCTGGTGCACCAGGGGAGGCCAGAGAACTTACGTCTGAGACAAGCACAGTGAGTTCTAGTTACAGGGAACCAACAGTTGGTACTAGGAGAAAATATCCCTTGTCAGATTCAAACATCTCAGATATCTGAGATGATAGGATGAGGCAAGGTAAGAACCGTTGCTGGTTCTATGAGAAAGTCAGGAAGTATAAAGGCAGGGAAGAGAAAGGAGTCCATTGTATTCATCTGGGCACAGGATGATCTTGAGCCAGGTTGGCAGTGGAATGGTGCGGAATGGTGCGAATGTTGCGGAATGGCTGCAAGCAGAATTGCAATGGAAGAACTGATAGGACTTGGTGACTGGTTGGCGAGCTGTATTAGCCTGCGTAGCCTGCCATCACAAAATACCACAGACTGGGTGGCTTAAATCATGGAAATTCACTTTCTCATAGTTCTGGAGGCTTGGAAAGTCGAACATTAAGGCGCCAGCAGGGCTGGTTTCTGCGGATGCCTCAGCCTGCACACGGTGCCTTCCCACTGTGTCCTCACATGGCCTTTTCTCTGTGCTTGTGTGGAGAGAGATCTCTGAGGTCTCTTCCTCTTCTTATAAGGACACCAGTTCTGTGGGGTTAGGGCCCCACCCCTATGACCTCATTTACCCTCATGTACCTCCTTAAAGGCTGTCTCTCCAAATGCAGTTACATTGGTGGTTGGGGCTTCAAAATATAAGTTGGTGGAGAGACACAATTCAACCCTACTAAATTAAAAATTTAGTAGAATTTTTAATTCTACTAAAAAGTAGAAATAAATGTTGGGGGTAGAATGATTAATTTGTTTAGGTTTATTTTTCCTTGTAGCCTTAAAAAGATATTTGCAACCATAGGTACATGAGATTTAAAAAATTCTCTTCTTTTCATTTATCAGTATAAGCATTTTCCCATATTGCTATGTAGTATTTTTATTATTTATTAATTTTTTTTTTGAGATGGAGTCTCGCTTTGTTACCAGGCTGGAGTGCAGTGGCATGATCTTGGCTCACTGCAACCTCCGCCTCCCAGGCACACGCCACCATACCCAGCTGGGTTTTTTTTTTTTTTTTTTGTATTTTTAGTAAAGATGGGATTTTATCATGTTGGCCAGGATGGTCTCGATCTCTTGACCTTGTGATCTGCCCACCTTGGCCTCCCAAAGTGTTGGGATTATAGGCTTGAGCCACTGTGTCTGGCCTGTTTTTTTTTCTTTCTGTTTTTTTTTTTTTTTTGAGATGGAGTCTCAGTCTGTTGCCCAGGCTAGAGTGCGGTGGCACGATCTTGGCTCACTGCAACCTCTGCCTCCCAAGTTCAGGCGATTTGCCTGCCTCAGCCTCCCAAGCAGTTGAGATTACAGGTGCACACCACCATGCTGGCTAATTTTTGTATTTTTAATAGAGATGGGTTTTCACCATGTTGGTCACTTGTATTTTTAGTAGAGATGGGTTTTCACCATGTTGGCCAGGCTGGTCTCGAACTCCTGACCTCAGGTGATCCGCCTGCCGCGGCCTCCCAAAGTGCTGGGATTACAGACATGAGCCACTGTGCCCGGCCATATTGCTATGTAGTTTGTTTTTTTTTTTTTTTAAGACGGGGTTTCACCTTGTTGGTCAGGCTGATCTTGAACTCCTGACCTCAGGTGATCCACCCGCGTTGGCCTCCAAAGTGCTTGGATTACAGGTGTGAGCCACCGCGCCCGGTGCTATGTAGTTTTTATAACTATCTTTTTTTTCTAACTGCTCCTTCTGGAGCAGGGCTACCCCATAGGCATTGTGCCCAGGGTAGCCTATAGCTATCATCTGTAAAGCCTACAATGCCTTTGTGATGGTGCCCTAATTATTCCTAGTCTCTCTCTCTTCCTTCCC
>NW_022436952.1:36000422-36002376 GCF_009761245.1 Sapajus apella
CTTTCTTCCTTTCTCTCTCCTTTCTTTTCTTTCTTCTTTCTTTCTTTCTTTTTTTTCTTTCTTTTCTTTCTCTCTCTTTCTTTTTTCTCTCTCTCTCTCTCTCTCTTTTCTTTCTTTCTCTCTCTTTCTTTCATTCATTCATTCATTCATTTTGAGACAGAGTCTTGCTCTGCCACTCAGGCTGGAGTACAGTGGTGCAATCTTGGCTCACTGCAACCTCTGCCTCCTGGTTCAAGTGGTTCTCGTGTCTTGGCCTTCCAAGTAGCTGAAATTACAGGTGTGCACCACCACGTCTGGCTAATTTTTATATTTTTAGTAGAGACAGGGTTTCATCATGTTGGCTGGGCTGGTCTCAAACTCTTGACCTCAAGTGATCTGCCTGCCTTAGCCTCCCAAAGTGCTGGGATTACAGATGTGAGATATCACGCTTGGCCTCTAGTCTTTATCTTAACTAGTTTTCCTGGACTAGGCAACCAGCTGTGAGCCCATTCCATCCATCTTTGCCCAGTTCCTGTAACCAGCTTCCCTACCTGACTGCTAGTGGCCTGCCTTAAGGCCAGGTCATTGCATGCTGGACACTTCCTCGCTGGCCCACTGTCAGCCTGCCCTTAGTTTTACCCCCTCCATTCACCTGGCACAGAGGAGCCAAATGATGCTTAAGGCTGTGCTTTTCATGTCACTCCTCTGCCCTTAACATGAATGGGATGATGACGCCCAAGCTCATTAGCTAGGCAGGGCGTAGTGGTGCATGCCTATAATCCCAGCAATCTGGGAGGTGAAGGTAGGCAGATCGCTTTAGCCCAGTAGTTCGAGGCCTGGGCAACATAGTGAGACCTCATCTCTGCAAAAAATTGAAAAATTAGTTGGGCATGGTGGTGTGCACTTGTGGTCCCAGCTATTCAGGAGGCTGAGGTGGGAGGATTGCTTGAGCCTAGGGGGTAAGGGTGCAGTGAGCTTTGATCACACCACTGCACTCTATCTAGCTTGGGCGACAGAGCAAGACCCTGTCTCAAAACAACAACAACAACAACAAAAAGAAACAGTGTGTAAAGCTCTGTAATTCACATTACTGAAATTGGCGAAATAGTCAATATGACCAAACTTAATCATAATTGTGTCTGGATGTTCTGTGAATGGACCGGTGATGTTTAAATGAATATAATAAAAACTTAAAATTGTTTTAATATGTGTTTTCAAAAGTTAATTTTGAATATATTTTTTTATTTTTTTGAGATGGAGTTTTGCTCTTGTCTCCCAGGCTGGAGTGCAATGGCACCACCTCAGCCCACTGTAACCTCCACCTCCTGGGTTCAAGTGATTCTCCTGCCTCACCCTCCCCAGTAACTGGGATTACAGGTATGCATCACCACACCTGGCTAATTTTTGTATTTTTAGTAGAGATGGGGTTTCACCATGTTGGCCAGGCTGGTCTTGAACTCCTGACCTCACATGATCCGCCCGCCTCAGCCTCCTAAAGTGCTGGGATTACAGGCATGAACTACTGTGCCCGGCCTTAATTTTGAATATTTTAGAAGAAAGTATGTTAAAATTAAAAGATATCCAGGAACCTCCCCATTTATTTAGGTCTTTTTAAGTGTTTTTCAAAAGGATTTTATAATTTTCTCCATAAATCACTTTTGTTAGATTTATTCATTTCAGTTTATCTTTTTAGCATGACTATTTTTTTATTTTTTTTATTTTCGAGGAATGAGGTCTTGGTATGCTGCCCAGGCTGTACTCCAATTCCTGGGCTTAGCAATCTGCTCACCTCAGCCTCCCGAGTAAAGACAACAGCATGCGCCACTGTGCCCAAGCGGTGATTATCTGTTTAAAAATTACTTTTTAATTTCTTGCTGGTTATAGACATAATTGACTGTTGTATTTTTTTTATTCAGCAACTTGCTAAACTGTCTTATTAAAGCTAATAATTTCTCTGTAGATTTTTGTGTTTTCT
>NW_022436952.1:36002476-36038811 GCF_009761245.1 Sapajus apella
TCCTGAGTAGCTGGGATTACAGGCACGCACCACCATGCCCAGCTAATTTTTTGTATTTTTAGTAGAGACGAGGTTTCACCATGTTGACCAGGATGGTCTCGATCTCTTGACCTTGTGATCCACCCGCCTCGGCCTCCCAAAGTGCTGGGATTACAGGCTTGAGCCACCGCGCCCGGCCTGTTAAATGAGATTTCTGCATTTTTTTAAATCGTTGTTGGAGAAAGTGGTCTGTAGGATACGAGTATACCAGTCCTTTGAAAGTTGTTGACCTGAATGTCATTTTTTTTTTTTTTGAGACAGAGTCTTGCTCTGTTGCCAGGCTGGAGTGCAGTGGCGCAGTCTTGGCTCACTGAAACCTCCTAGTCTTGCCTCCTACTGTGGCAATAGGACTAGTTCCGGAACCATCAATGACATGTGAGTGGAAGTGATATGTGCGACTCTCAGGTCAACTTTTAAGAAATAATGAAGTTTTTCCACTCTTTTGTTATCTTTACATTGGCTATAAAGGGGCACCAGGGAACAGCAGAGCCACAGGAAGGAGCCTGTGTCCCTTAAACCCCACATGGAGAAAAGCTGCCTGTCCACCAGGACCGCTGAAATTAACAGTAGTGAGAAATACATTTCTGTTGTGTTAAGACACTGACATTATGGAGTCTATGTGGAGTCCACATGGAGACTAAAAACAAATTTCTAGGCTGAGGGCACAACGGCTCAAACCTGAAATTCCAGCACTTTGGGAGGCTGAGGAGGCGGATCACTTGATGCCAGGAGTTCAAAACCAGCCTGGCCAACATGGTGAAATCCCCGTCTCTACTAAAAATACAAAAAAACTAGCTGGGCATGCTGGTGCGTGACTGTAATTCCAGCTACTTGGGAGGCTGAGCCATGAGAAACACTTGAACTCAGGAGGCGGAGGTTGCAGTGAGCTAAGATCATGCCACTGCACACCAGACTGAGTGGCAGCGTGAGACTCTGTCTCTAAATAAATAAATAAATAAATTTCTAATCACACGGATATATGTGACTTCTGTTCAATACATTTTTGTTTCAAGAGGCCATCTGAAATAATTTCCAGAATTTGTTCTTCTAACCAGGTCAATTTATTTGTTAAGGAATGATGATAATCTAGCTTGGGGAAATATATATTTAAACATTTTATTAAGTCTTTCAAGTGTTTCTTTGTAAATTTTTTTTTCTTTTTTTTTGAGACAGGGTCTTGCTCTGTCATCCAGGCTGTAGTGCAGTGGCATGAACATGGCTCATGGCAGCCTCCACCTCCCGGGCTCAAGTGATTCTCCTGCCTCAGTCTCCTGTGTAGGTGGGATCACAGGTACATGCCGCCATGCCTGGCTAATTTTTTGATTTTTTTTTTTTTGTAGGTATAGGGTCCTGCTATGTTGCCCAGGCTGGTCTAGAACTCTTAGGCTCAAGTGATCCTCCTGCTTTGGCCTCCCAAAGTGTTAGGATTACAGGTGTGAGCCACTGCCCTCCTTCATAACGTTAAAATAATTTCAGTGAGTTCTTTTTCTGTTTTTCTTTTTTTTGAGACAAAGTCTTGCTCTGTCACCCAGACTGGAGTGCAGCGGTGCCATTGCTGCTCACTGCAACCTCCACCTCCCAGGTTCAAGGAATTCTCCTGCCTCAGCCTCCTGAGTAGCTGGGATTACAGGTGCCTCCACAGTGCATGGCTAATTTTTGTATTTTTACTAGGGATGGGGTTTCACCATGTTGGCCAGGCTGGTCTTGAACTCCTGACCTCAAGTGATCCACCCACCTTGGCCTCCCAACATGTTGGCATTACAGGCGTGAGCCACTGTGCCCGGCCCATTTCAATGAGTTGTTCGAATGAGTTCACAGCCAGGTTCATAGTGGAAATGTTTTCAGTATTTGATCATTAGTTGATTCAATGAAGTTGCTTCTGGAGCCTCAGGAGGGTGAGGCTGGTAGAGCCTGCATCTAGTGAGCACACACTCTGTGTTAAGCATTTCATCTAGATTGCTCTTTCTACTCTTGTCATACCATCAAGAGGTAGGAAATATAATTCCCATGGTAAAGCTAGGGAAACGGAGGCCTAAGAGAACTGAA
Organism: Sapajus apella; assembly: GCF_009761245.1. Lineage (NCBI taxonomy): Eukaryota > Metazoa > Chordata > Mammalia > Primates > Cebidae > Sapajus > Sapajus apella. Next base: position 36,004,562 of record NW_022436952.1, read on the forward strand.
GTCACTTGCATGAGGCTGTACCAAGACTCAAACCTGGGTGTGTCCAGTTCCAGGCTTGCCCTCTGCTACCCTGGTGGGAGTGAAACTGAACTAGAGGCCATAGTTCTGCCTCGTTTTCCCCCGGGTACTTGGTTCTGGGCTCCTCTCAGAGGGCCTCAGCCATCAGCCAGATACTTCTCAGGCCATGGGCCTGGGGCTGCCTCAACAATCAGCTCCTTCTTGTGGACTCCAAAGAGCCATAGGGAGGTGTTAGAGCCTCAGCATGGAGGGGCTGTGTATGCGTGCAGGGGTGCACCAATGTCACCACGCCAGCGTAAAGGAAACACAGACAGCCCTTAGCTTTCTCTCTTCTAAGTCTCCTCTCGCGTCACCACCATGCCATGTCTGCCCTGCCTTCACATCTACCAGAGGGTTGGAGGCTTCCCACCCTGGGGGAAGCACAGCTGAGTGTCCAGAGAAGAATCACAGTGTCCATTTTGCTCCTGTGCATTGCCAAGGAGGCGTCTGGATTTTCGGGACTTGTCTTCAGAAGGGATAGGGTTCATACATGATGATTACAAGTAGGTTAAAAAATTTTATAAGGAAGAAATGAGGTTATGAGGATCTTCATTAATTTTCAAAAATTTCTGTAATGTGACTTGTATGAGTCCATTTTCATGCTGCTGATAAAGACATACCTGAAACTGAGCAATTTATAAAAGAAAGACGCTTGCCGGGCGCGGTGGCTCAAGCCTGTAATCCCAGCACTTTGGGAGGCCGAGGCGGGTGGATCACGAGGTCAAGAGATCGAGACGATCCTGGTCAACATGGTGAACCCCGTCTCTACTAAAAACTACAAAAAATTAGCTGGGCATGGTGGTGCATGCCTGTAATCCCAGCTACTCAGGAGGCTGAGGCAGGAGAATTGCCTGAACCCAGGAGGCGGAGGTTGTGGTGAGCCGAGATCGCGCCATTGCACTCCAGCCTGGGTATCAAGAGTGAAACTCCGTCTCAAAAAAAAAAAAAAAAAAAAAAAGAAAGAGGCTTATTGGACTTACAGCACGATGTGGGCTGGGGAAGCCTCACAATGATGGCAGAAGGTGAAAGGCACATCTCACATGGCAGCAGACAAGAGAAGAGAACTTGTTCAGGGAAACTCTGTTTTTTTTTTTTTTCTTTTTTGAGAGAGTCTTGCTCTGTCACCCAGACTGGAGTGTGGTGGTATGATCTTGGCTCACCGAAACCTCCACCTCCTGGGTTCAAATGATTCTCCTGCCTCTGTCTCCCAAGTAGCTGGGACTACAGGTGTGTGCCACCATGCCCTGCTAATTTTTGTATTTTTAGTAGAGACTGGGTTTCACCATATTGGCCAGGCTGGTCTCGAACTCCTGACCTCAGGTGATCTGCCTGCCTTGGCCTCCCAAAGTGCTGGGATTACAGGTGTGAGCCACCATGCCTGGCCTCCTTTTTAAAACCATCAGATCTTGTGAGACTTATTCACTACCACAAGAACAGTATGGGAGAAACAGCCCCCATGATTCAATTATCTCCCACTGGGTCCTTCCCACAACATATGGGAATTATGGGAGTATAATTCAAGATGAGATTTGGGTGGTGACCAGAGCCAAACCATATCATGACTTTATTTTTATAATTGAATTTATAAAAACTGCAATGAATTTCGCAAGCTGTATGGTTGCTTCTCTATATGAGAAACACCTTCTGTAGCTCAGTTTTATTTCCTGCACGTGTTTCAAATAATAATACTTCATTGTGACCAGGTGCAGTGGCTTATGCCTGTAATCCCAGCACTTTAGGAGGCTAAGGCAAGAGGATCACTTGCGCTCAGGAATTTGAGACCAACTTGGGCAACATGGAGAAACCCTGATTCTACCAAAAAGAAAAAAAAAAACCCAAAACCAAAAAACAACAAAAATAGCCAGGCGTGGTGGCTTGCGCCTATGGCTTGAGCTATTCAGCAGGCTGAGGTGGGAGCATCGCTTGAGCCTGGGGAGGTGGAGGTTGCAGTGGGCTGAAACTGCTCCACTGCACTGCAGCCTGGGTGACAGAGCAAGATCCTGTCTCAATAACAATAACAATAATAATAATAATAATGCTGCATTGCAAGGAGGTTTTAAAAAACGATTTTTAAAAGTTTTGGTAAAATATACATAATGTAAAATTTACCATTTTAACCTTTTTTTTTTTTTTTTGAAACAGTCTTGCTCTGTTGCCCAGACTGGAGTGCAGTGGCACGATGCTGTCTCACTGCAACCTCCGCCTCCCACGTTCAAGTGATTCTCCTGCCTCAGCCTCCCGAGTGGCTGAGATGACAGGCACCCACCACCATGTCTGGCTAATTTTTTTCCTATTTTTAGTAGAGACAGGGTTTTACCATGTTGGCCAGGCTGATCTTGAACTCCTGACCTCAGGTGATCCTCCCACCTCGGCCTCCCAAAGTGCTGGGATTACAGGCGTGAGTCACCATGCCCAGCCCATTTTAATGAGTTTTAAGTGTACAGCTCAGTGGCATGAAGTACATTCACGTGGTTGTACAACCAACAGCACTGTCCATTTCCAGACTTTCTTAATCATCCCAAACTGAAACTTCATACCCGTCAGACACTAACTTTCCTTTTCCGCCTCCCCCAGCCCTTGGCAACGTCTATTCTACTGTGTCTATGAATTTGAGTATGCGAGGTCCCTCATGTAAGTGGAATCATACCATTTGTCCTTTTTTGTCTGGCTTATTTCACTTGGCCAGTGTCCTCAAGCTCTGTCTATGTTGTAGTGTGTGTCAACATGTGTCCTTTCTTAGCCCAAATCCCATTTCACTGTATGTACGATCATATTTTGTTTATCCATTCATTTGTCAATGACCATTTGGGTGGTTTTGACCTTTTGGCTACTGGGAACAACGCTGCTAAGAACATGGACATACAAGCATGTTTGAGTCTTTGCTTTCAATTATTTTGGGCATATACCTACAAGAGGAATTGCTGCCGAAGAGCAATTCCTCATTTTGGGGACTTTCCCAGGTCATTATTTTGAATTTCCTCAACTATAGCCACTCTGTCTTTTAAATGTAGATTTGATTCTTAGAAACTCCCAGCACAAAATGGAATGAGAATGAGAGGCACGATCCTGGCTCACTGCCACCTCTGCCTCCTGGGTTCAAGTGATTCTCCTGCCTCAGCCTCCCGAGTGGCTGAGGTTATAGGTGCCCACCATCACGTCCGGCTATCTTTTTTTCTTTTTTTATAGAGACGGGGTTTCACCATGTTGGCCAGGCTGGTCTTTCCAAAGACTGCTTTGGATCTTTCCCTCCTAACTCCATCTCAACTTGACTAAAGCAGTGTGAAGAAGGAAGGTCACATCACTTCCTTTCCAGACGAAGAAACTGAGGCTGAGAGAGGGTCAGGGCCTGCCCAGTGAGCAGGTTGGAGTAACAGGGCTGGGGTTCAAGCTCAGGTCTGTCTGAACTCAAAGCCTATACTTGGTCCTTGACCATGTTCTTTTTCTCGGAAGCAATTTGTTGAGCTACTAAGTTGGGGAATATAATTTTAGATTAAGAAGTGATATTATGGTGACTGATGATTTTAAAATGTTCATTGTATATTTTTCTCTTTAAAAAGAAAATTATTTTCTAAAATTTGGGATATAAAGCAAAGCAGAAAGAAGTTACCCATGTTTCCCACGGTTCATCAATGACATCTCTCTATAAAATGTTTGATTGCATTCCCCCAGTTCAGCTGGGCATGGTATTCACTTGATCACTCCAGGCCAAGAATAGACAAGTGTTTAGTAACCTTAGGAAGCTGTGCCTTTTCACCTATAAAGGCTTACATTAGCAGGAGACGGGAGGAGGCAGCATGGGAGCCATGGGAGAGCATTGCTGGGATCTCCCTTCAAGAACAAACTTGCCATTCAGCTGCAAAGAATGAGGTGAGTGGATTGCTTGCAGCTGCAGCACCTTTGGGATCCTCCTCAGCAGCATTGGTTTTTTGTAGAGATGAGGTCTTGCCATTTTGCCTAGGCTGGTCTCGAACTCCTGCCTCAGCCTTCTAAAGTGCTGGGATTAGGCCGGGTGCAGTGGCTCATGCCTTTAATCCCAACACTTTGGGAGGTCAAGGCGGGAGAATCACTTGAGGTCAGGAGTTTGAGACCAGCCTGATCAACATGGTGAAACCCTGTTTCTATTAAAAATACAAAAATTAGGTTGGGTGCGGTGGCTCACACCTGTAATCCCAGCACTTTGGGAGGCCAAGGCAGGGTGGATCAGCTGAGGCCAGGAGCTTAAGACCAGCCTGACCAACATGGTGAAACCCCATCTCTACTAAAAAAAAAAAAAAACAAAAAAAAACAACCAAAAAATTAGCCAGACGTGGTGGCACGTGCCTGTAATCTCAGCTACCTGGGAGGCTGAGGCAGGAGAATTGCTGGAACCCAGGAGACAGAGGCTGTAGTGAGTTGAGGTGGCGCCACTGCACTCCAGTCTGGGCGACAGAGCAAGACTCCTTCTCAAAAAAAAAAAATTAGCTGGGTGTGGCAGCGGGCACCTGTAATCCTAGCTCCTCAGAAGGCTGAGGTAGGAGAATTGCTTGAAGCCTGGAGGTGGAGATTGCAAGAACCAAGATTGCGCCACTGCACTCTGGATTGCCCCACTGCACACTGGCCTGGGCAACAGAGTGAGACTCTGCCTCAAAAAAAACTAGAAAGAAAATAAATAAATAAATAAAGCAGTGGGATTACAGAGTGAAGCCACCACATTCAGCCAGTAGCGGCATTTGAGCTGAGGTCTCTCTCTCCCCAGACAGCCCCCAAGCCAATGGCTGAACATGGCCAGGGGCACCAGAGCCTGATCATTTCTGCCCAATGTGGGAGTCTTCCATTGGGCTGTTTTGTTTCACTCCCCCATTGGGCTGCTGGAAGCTTTGAAAATTCTGTATTCTATCCTATTTTTCTTCCTCCCCTCTTCCTTTTCACAGGATCAGATCAGCATTGCACTTGGAATGCTTTCCCTGCCTCACCCCACAACCCTTAACTTTTGTAATTATTGCCCCTTAATAAATCTTTCCATCTCAGCATCTGCTTCTTGGAGGACCCAGATTGACACAGGCAGTGACTACTGATGAGAAAATCTGTGCCTGTTTCTAAGCTTTGACTCAATCTTTGAAAAGTTAGGCTTGGCGTTTCCACGTCAAATAATGTTCAAGGTGCTATCAATTTTGAACTTATTACAAAGCATTAAAATATTGACAAGAATTATGTTTTCTGAGTATTTTACCTAATTAAATAATCTTGTCTTTGTCTTTAGCTATTTGTGTAAAATGTTTTAAGAATTACAAAAAACAGGCCGGGCACGGTGGCTCACGTCTGTAATCCCAGCACTTTGGGAGGCCGAGGTGGGTGGATCACAAGGTCAAGGGATCGAGACCATCCTGGTCAACATGGTGAAACCTCGTCTCTACTAAAAATACAAAAAATTAGCTGGGCATGGTGGCACGTGCCTGTAGTCCTGGCTACTCGGGAGGCTGAGGCAGGAGAATTGCCTGAACCCAGGAGGCGGAGGTTGCGGTGAGCCGAGATCGCGCCATTGCACTCCAACATTGGAGAAAAAACAAAAACCCCTTCAAAAAAAAAAAAAAAAAAAAAAAGAATTACAAAAAACAGTAGAATAGTAAGAACTCTGAAAAACTACAGAAGAAATACTAGTGAAAGATCAGAGATAAAAGAGATTTTGATGTGTAAACGGAACCTCACAATAGCAAAGATGGAGAGAAAATGTTGAGAAAGGGGAATTCTTGGAAACAAGACAGCTGGTCTCACAAATGCTGGTTGTGAGTAATCAATGAAGTCTGATTAATGTGTAAACATAGCACAGTAAAAATGTGTTACAGCTGAGTGTCTTGCAATGTATGCTCATGTGAATTAAGAGCTAAACACATAAAATAAATATATGAAACTAGTTGTATCTGCTGTAACTCACACGCTGCAGGAGATTTTAAGAGTTCCTTATAAAATAAAATGGGTGCAGTGGCTCACGCCTGTAATCCCAGCATTTTGGGAAGCCAAGGCAGGCAGATCACCTAAGGTCAGGAGTCCGAGACCAGCCTGGCCAACGTGGTAAAACCCTGTCTCTACTAAAAATACAAAAATTAGCCAGGCGTGGTGGTAGACACCTGTAGTTCTAGCTACTTGGGAGGCTGAGGCAGAAGAATCACTTGAACCTGGGCGGCAGAGGCTGCAGTGAGTGAGATTGGGCTACACTCCAGCCTGGGTGACAAAGTGAGACTCTGTCCTGGGTGCAGTGGCTTACACCTGTAATCCCAGCACTTTGGGAGGCCGAGGCAGGGATCACTTGAACTCAGTTTGAGACAAGCCTAGCTAACATAGTGAGATTAAAAAAAAAAAAAAATTAGCTGGACATTGTCGTGCCTGCCTGCAGTCCCGGCTACCCAGGAGGCTGAGGCAGGAAGATCACATAAGGCTAGGAGATTAAGGCTGTAGTGAGCTGTGATCTTGCCACTGCACTCCAACCTGGGTGACAGAGTGAAACCCTGTCTCAAAAAAAAAAAAAAAAAAAAAAGAGTTGCTAATAAAATAATGCATTTTATTTATCTGACTACACTTGAAAATGCAATACACCAGAGGTCCCCAACCTTTCTTGCATCAGGGACTGGTTTTGTGGAAGACAATTTTTCCATGGATGGGGGTGGGGGAGATGGTTTTGGGATGATTCAAGCATGTTACATTTATTGTGCACTTGTTTTCCTGCAACTGGATGGTCTCATCTGGGGGTGATGGGAGACAGTGACAGATCATCAGGCGTTAGATTCTCACAAGGAGCTCACAACCTAGATTCCTCACGTGTGCAGTTCCCAATAGGGTTTGCGCTCCAATGAGAATCTAATGCCATCACTGATCTGACAGGAGGCGGAGCTCAAATAGTAATGCCAGCCCTGGGGAGCAGCTGGAAATACAGATGAAGCTTTGCTGGCTTGCCTGCCTGCCGCTTACTTCCTGCTGTGCACCTGGTACTGTGGCGGGGGTGGGGTGGGGACCCCTGCAATAGACTGTTTCTAGGTAGCAGTGGTAACTGTGCAGCTCCCTTCCACGGTCAGGAAGGCCACTCTGGCTGTAGTCAAGTGTATATTCACTGGAGCGTTTTCATTTCCTTGTAGCACTAGTTGTTTCTTGTTTGGTTTTTGATTTTTTTTTGAGACAAGGTCTCACTCTGTTGCCCAGGCTGGAATGTGGTGGCGTGATCATGGCTCACTACAGCTTCCACTTCCTGGGCTCAAGCGATCCTCCCACCTCGGCCTCCTGACTAGCTGAGACTACAGACACACATCACCATACCCAGCTAATTTCATTTATTTTTTGTAGACATGAAGTCTCACTATGTTGCCTAGGCTGGTCTTGAACTCCTGGCCTCAAGTGCTGCCCATGGCCCCACTCCCACACCTTTCCCTTTCTACCTGGGCCTTCCAAAGTGTTGGGATTACAGGTGTGAGCCACCACGCCTGGCTTCCTGGTTCTGACAATAAAGGACATGTCTCAGGCTGAGGGAAGCCTCGGTTTCCCAAAGTGCTGGGATTACAGGTGTGAGCCACCATGCCTGGCCAAGCTCTCTTTTAATGAACTTGTCAAGCCCCCGCCCTTTCCTTGTCTCTCCTTGACTTCAGTCCAGATGGGGAGGGCTCTGGGATGCAATTGGCTCCCCCTTATTGTTAGGGTCCCTGGGAGAGAAGTCATTTTCACAAACTGGTGCCGGGAGAAGGGAGCCATGGTGGCCTGGCCTGTGGGGAGGTTGGCTCTTGGTTATTTTCTTCTTCATCCACAGAATGTTTGCGTGGACACAAGGCTTACTGTGAGCCACTCGCCTTGCTTTTCTGATAAAGCTTTCTGCCGGCTTTTCAATATTGTTTCTCTGGAGAGCAAATTTCAATATTGTTTCTCTGTTGAGAGGCACATTTGAGGATGGGAGGCAGGTTTTTCTTCTTTCTGTTGGGAGGTACAGAGAAAAAACATCATTCAAGATTCCCCAGAGTTCCTTTCTGATCCGTGAGGTCCCGAATATTCTTGTGCCTCAGCTTTCCCTCTGCAAGATGGGGCTTGGTTTCCAGGTTCATGCATCACATGATTATTGAGCCCCTTGTCTCTGCTAGGATCATTCTGGAGACACAATCACAAGTAACAGGTTTGGTCTTCAGAACTCACAGCCTAGTGGAAGTGGCAAACAGATCCAAGCTTCAGCTAGTAGCTCCTAAAAAAACGTACATAATATTCATATTGTAGTCATTTAAGCCTCATCTTGTCCTCTCTGAGTATTTTTGGGACTCTCTAGAGGATGCTTATGTATAGCTGTTCTGTCCTGGTTGCCACCCCTGCCATCCTAGACAGAGTATGGGTGAGGGGGCATGTCACAGAGCCCAGCTGACCTCTGCCCGCTTGGTCTCTCCCTTACTTCTGCAGATAAATGGAGGAGATGAGTTTCTTTCCCTTTTTTTAAAAAAAAAATTTTTTTAATATAAAGATGGGGTTTCACCATGTTGGTCAGGCTGGTCTTGAACTCCTGACCTCAGGTGATCCACCCACCCGCCTTAGCCTCCAAAGTGCTTGGATTACAGGCGTGAGCCACCTCACCCGGCCGAGTTTCTTTCCCTTTTAAAAAAGGTGAAAGCCCGCAGCCCCAGTCTGGTATATCCTGGGATGACCTCTTCCCAGGATGATTGACAGTGGGGATATCTACCCCGCATATGGGAACAACCCACTCCCTCCTTGGCGTGTTTTGCACGCAGAGCACAACATGATTACACCACAAGACTCAGTGATCCCGCCTCAGCTGCAGCCTCATCTGGAATAGCATCTCACCAATGCGAACAGCAGACTGCGTAGCGATGCACGGAAGTCTGAAGTCTGGCTCGGGTTCTTTCTGTAGGTTCTTTTCCAGCTCTAGGTAAAGACTGGGCCTGCCTCAGATTCTCATCTCCTGTGGCGTTGCCTGCATAAGACTATGCATCTTTCTAGGTGGAAGAAATGGCTTTCTAGCACAGGACAGTTCAAAACCATGCCTACTCAAGAAACTTTTTCCACTTACATAAATAACCTTCCTGGCACCTTGTGGGCTCATTTGATTCCCAGGAGCCAGCTGTCTCCACTCTCTCCATGGCTACAGGAGCATTTGCTTTACATCCTCACAAGAGTCACACAGAGTGGATTTTTCCTAAAATAAAAGGCTATCTTCTCCCAGGGGTTAATTCAACTCTTGTAAAAGAGGCCTGCTTGAAACTTTGAAAACATAGGCTGCCTCTCACTCCTAGTCTAGTGAGGTCTCAAGGGTCTTGGGAGGAGCTTTGAGTTAGCCTGGTTTTTGTTTGTTTTTTGAGACTGGAGCGTGCTCTGTTGCCCAGGCTGGAGTGCAGTCACAATCATAGCTCACTGCAGCCTCGACCTCCCAGGCTCTAATGATCCTACCTCAGACCTTCAAGTAACTGGGACTACAGATGTGCACCACCACACCTGGCTAATTTTTTATTTTTTGTAGAGATGGGGGTCTTACTATGTTTCCCGGCTGGTCTTGAACTCCTGGGCTCAAGCAATCCTCCTGCTTTGGCCTCCCAAAGTGTTGGGATTACAGGCATGAGCCACTCTGCACAACCTTAGTATTTAATCTCAGAGTGTGCCATGCTTTTCTTCTGTAATGGGCCAAACCGTGTCCCTCTCAGATCCATGTGTTGAAGTCCCAACCCCCAGTAGCTCAAATGTCACTGTATTTTGAGATAGGTCTTTAAGGAGGTGATTAAGTTAGAATGCTGTGATCAGGGTGGGCTCCAAACCAGCATGATCAGTGCCCTTATAAGAAGAGATTAGAACACAGATAAGCAGAGGAAAGACCGAGTGAAGACAGAGGAGGAAGATGGCCATCTACAAGCCAACAGGGAGGCCCCAGAACAAGCCAACCCTGCTGGTACCTTGACCTCAGACTTCAGCCTCCAGACGTGTGAGAAAATAAATGTCTGCTGCTGAAGCCACCTAATCTGTGATACTTTGCTATGGCAGCCCTACACACCAATACGTCTTCCCCTTCGGCCATCTTTGCAAAAGCCTTTCCCCTGTTATTAATAAATAGCATGTAAGTCTTTTTATTTTTATTTTGATGAAGTCTTGCTCTGTTGCCCAGGCTGGAGTGCACTGGCATGATCTCAGCTCACTGCAACCTCCGCCTCCTGGGTTCAAACAATTCTCCTGCCTCAGGCTCCCATGTAGCTGGGATTATAGGCACCCCACCACCACGCCCAGCTAATTTTTTTTTTTTTTTTGTATTTTTAGTAGAGACAGGGTTTCACCATGTTGGCCAGGCTGGTCTTGAACTCCTGATCTCAAAGTGCTGGGATTACAGGCATAAGCCACCACACCTGGCCTGTGCAAGTCTTAAGACCTAACATGTACATTCCTGCAAACGGGCCTTGTGGATTGGACTGGTTTAGAGACCCCAGAATGGGGCAGACTACATTTGCATCCATTCTCTATCTGGGAGGACATCTCCGTTGGGTGTGTGGCTTCAGGAGGGACATAAATTGCTGGTGAGGACACAACGGGACACTATTCTTGCCAGCTATAGAAACTGCGTCCACTCTGGCCATGGATGAGAAGGATATTCATCTCTCACATCTGCAAGACAGACCCAAATCAGACCTTCTAAAACTGTGCCATGCAGTACGGAAACATCAGCCATGTGCAGCTTCTGGGCACTTGACTTGTGGCTTGTCTGAATTGCGATATGCTGTAAATGCATAATACATAAAGACAGGTGAAAAAAAAGCAAAAACCTTATTAATTTTTATACTGATTACACACTGAAATAATATTTTGGATATATTGAATTAAATATGTCTTTAAAATACATTTTACCTGATTCTTTTTACTTTTTTGCTGTGGCTACTAGAAAATTTACAGTTACGGAGCTTGCTTGTATTATATTTCTTCTGGACAGTGCTGTTATAAAGAGGGCATGAGCCTAGCCACCCAGTTGCCAGCCAGCTCTCCGGAGGGTCATAGGCAGTCACCACATGTTAGGACTTGAATGTTCGAGACCTCGGCTTTGCCTTTGAGGGGAATCCAAGTCTCTAGCCCCTGTTGAAGGAGTACCTGCTGGATGCCCAGTTTGCATTCTTTTTTTTTTCTCTAAATCCCTTTGCCATCTACCCAGTTTGTATCTTTTTTTTTTTTTTTTGAGACAGAGTCTTACACTGTCACCCAGGCTGGAGTGCAGTGGTGCAACCTCCACCTCCCGGGTTCAAGAAACTCTCCTGCCTCAGCCTCCCAAGTAGCCGGGATTACAGGCTTCCACCACCACACTCGGCTAATTTTTTGTAGTTTTAGTAGAGACAGGGTTTCACCATGTTAGTCAGGCTGGTCTTGAACACCTGACCTCAAGTGATCCACCAGCCTCAGTTTCCCAAAGAGCTGGGATTAAAGGCATTGAGCCATTGCACTGGCCTGTATCTTATCTTTATTTGATGACAACCCCTGATTCCTGCTCTTGCCTGTTTACATTTTTGTTCTTTTGGTGGCTGTGATCATTAGCTACTCTCAGACCTCTGACCTCTGCCCTATGGCCTGGTATTGTTCCTGCCTCCCACTCTCTTGGCTGGGGATTCCACGAACAGACTTCTGGTTCCTTCTCCCAGGCTCCCCTGGGCCCAGGACTGCCCAATAGGCTCATGCCCCACCCCCCTAGTCTGTCTCTACTAGACTCCATCCAGGACCCTAGGGAGCCAGACCCAGGTCACCTGGGGCTCATTGAGCTCTCGTTCAGGATATGAGATGTTGACCTCAGCCTGTGGGACTGGGAGAGAAGGCCAGGGAAAAAAGGCAGCTCCCTTCCTTGAAGGAACCTGTGATATATTTTGAACTAATCCCATAAAGAAACAAATGCAGGATCCAGCATCTCCAACAAGACGCTAGTTAGCCCCCTCCTGACCTTGCGTATGTAGCCATGTCAAGCCGCTGTTCAACACAGAGAACTCAACTTTCATGTGATGAATTCCTGAGGCCCAGGGGAAATGTTGTAAGTACTGGGAATGTGTGAATTGAGGAAATTGAATTAAGAAATATAAATCGGTCTGGTCGTGGTGGCTCATTCCTGTAATCCCAGCACTTTGGTAGGCCAAGGCGGGTGGATCGCTTGAGGTCAGGAGTTCGAGAGCAGCCTGGCCAAAATGCTGAAACCTTTGTCTCTACAAAAATTATAAAAATTAGCCAGTTATGGCGGTGGGTGCCTATAGTCCCAGCTACTCAGGAGGCTGAGGCACGAGAATCACTTGAACCTGGGAGGTGGAGGTTGCAGTGAGCCGAGATTGTGCCACCACACTCCAGCCTGAGCAACAGAGCGAGACTTCATCTTAAAAAGAAAATCAAGAAAATGTGGAAACGACAGTCAAAGGGAGGCCAGTCTCTTCTAGTGGTCACTTGGGGGAGCCATGAAGACAAAGGAAGACTGGGGTCCTTTCCCTGCTGCCTGGGACTCTCCAGACCCACTCTGCTCCTGGGCTCTGGCCACGCTGTCTCAGCTTTGGACCCTTCCGGACATGCTTTTTGCCCTTCTGCCTCCTACCTTTGCTCACACAGTTCCCTTCTCCCGCCATGCCTTTCTATCCCATGTCTGCTCGTTAAAATATACACATCCTCCCTTTAAGTCCAAGTTCAAACATTACTTCTCCTTGAAGCAGCCCCTGATTAATAACCAGCAATTATGTGCCGGTTATAGGGGACGCCTTGTTTCTGCTTCGCTGGCGTCGGCTCCCTTCCCCTCTTTGGCCTTGTATTGTGGTTGTTCCTCTCCTCCTCTCCTCCTAGACAGGAGGACTTAACCTGCGGCAGGATGGTGCTTGATCCTTGTCTCTGTCCTCTACGGCCCTGTAGGGTCAAGCGCAGTGTCTGACCCCAGCGCCTGCAAGTTCATTGTCAACACTTACTCTATTATGGCGCTTCTCGCTCTGCATATCTGCTTACACGTCTTTCTTTTTTTCCTTTTTCAGCAGAGAAGGAAGTTAAATCATGAGGCTGCCAAATAAGGAGACAGGAGGAAACCTCAAATCTGCCTGTCCGAGCAATTTAGGTCTAGGTATTTTAGGGGGTTTGGAGTGACCGAGGTGGGAGACCATTGGTTGAAGAAGGCAGGATGAAGTCGCAGGATGGGAGAGGAAGAAACTGCGTTTTCATGCGGATTCAGTTCCTCTCGGGGGGAGGGTCTTCAAACTGCTTGGCATTAGCCCTTTTGCTGGAATTCAGGATCTGAAAAACTTCTGTGTCACTGAAAGTAGACCCGCAGAGCTGCGGCTTCTGCTGCCATTTGCTCCTCTGTTCTCCAAGAGGCCCGGATTCCTCCTCTTCCCTGTCATGTTTCTGGAGAGTGCCACATGGCTGTGGAGGCCTCACAATCATAGCAGAAGGTAAAAGGCATGTTTTACATGGTGGCAGGCAACAGTGAATGAGCGTATCTGTTTCTAGGTCTTCCTGCCCTGATAAACCATAGCCTCCACTGAGGACCTACCAGGTGCTAGTGACTAGGGTTGCAAAGATAAACTAACCACAGTCCAGACCTCTGGGACAGCTCCGACTAGAGGACCAAAGAATTGCCAGCATTATTATAAATGGGCTGGAAGCTGCATGTCCAGGGACAATGAGGAACGAAGGGCAGAGGGTGGTGCTGTTTTTCGGCGGAGTCAGCTCAGAGCAGGGTCTTGAAAGATGAGCAGAGCTGAGGGCCCAGGGGTTCTTAGGGAGGAAATGGAGATTGTCTGCATGGTCAAGTGGACCTGCCCACGTAGTTGGAAAATGCAGAGACTTGTGTCTCACAAACTTCCATCCCAGGTATTAGCAATCTTTGTTGTGGAAGAGATGTGCAGAAAATGTTTGTTGACTGACTATGTGACTGACAGAATGAACTCTTTAATTTTTTAAGGGTGGAGAATCATGACTCATTTTATTCCTGGTTAGTTTTATTTATTTATTTATTTGAGATGGAGTCTCACTCTGTCACCCAGGCTGGAGTGCAATGGTGCAATCTCGGCTCACTGCAACCTTCGCCTCCTGGGTTCAAGTCATTCTCCAGCCTCAGCTTCTCAAGTTTTAGTAGAGGCCAATTTTTGTATTTTTAGTAGAGACGAGGTTTCACCATTTGGCCAGGCTGGTCTTGAACTCCTGATATCAAGTGATCCACCAGCCTTGGCCTCCAAAAGTGCTGGGATTACAGGCGGGAGCCACCATGCCCAGCCTCTCCTGGTTAATTTTGGATGGACTCCCAGGTTTCACAATACCTTAGCTCAATTTTCCCATACATGCCTTGTCCCAGAATCAACTGGGGAGCTTGTCGGATACGAGATTCTTAGGTCTCTTTCATACAGATTCAGGTTCAATGGGTCTGGGGTGGGATCCAGAATCTCTCTGTTTAACAAATGTCCTAGAAAGTCCTTATGATTGGGCAAGTTTGGGTGACCGCTGCTAGCAGGAAGGTAAGCAGGACCTGGGTGCTTATTAAAAACGCAGACTCTTGCCAGGCACGGTGGCTCACGCCTGTCATCCTAGCACATTGGGAGGCTGAGGTGGGAGGATCGTTTGAGCCTAGGAATTCAAGACCAGCTTGGGCAACATACGGAGATCCCATCTCTACAAATAATAACAATAAAAACAGCCAGGCGTGGTGGCGTGCCCCTGTGGTCCCAGCTACTCGGGAGGCTGAGGTGGGGGGATCTCCTCAGCCTGGGCAGTCAAGGCTGCAGTGAGCCGCGACTGTGCCGCCGCACTCCAGCCTGAGCAACAGAGTGAGACCTTGTCTCAAAAAAGCCAAATAAAACAAAACAGAAACCCCAAAACAACAACAACACACCCAGTTCTTAAAATGAGCAGAACGTGGTGACTTGCACCTGTAACCTCAGCTACTCAGGAGGCTGAGGTGGGAGGATGGTTTGAACCCAGGAGTTCAAAGCTGCAGTGAGCTGTGATTGTGCCACTGCGCCCTAGCCTGGGTAACACAGCAAGGCCCCGTGTCCTGAAATAAACTCAAACCTATTTCGGACTCTTCAGAGCAGGAGCTGTCGTGTTTAATGGGCTCTCCATCACACTGGTTGGGTGACGCATTGCTTCAGCCCAGTAAGTTTCAACCCTGGCTGCTCAGATAATTACAGGCTCTCCAGATAATTCTGTTATGTGCTCAGGGCTGAAGACTACTGCGAGTACCTAGGACTCTGGTCCTTCTGGCAGGGGGCCAGGCATTTTAGCCCAGGGATTCCCAGCACCCCACAAGTCACATGCTGTGGATTAGTGCTCCTCACAGCTACCTGTATATTAGAGCCACCTGGGAGCACCTTTAAACTCCCAATACGAAAGTTCCCACCTAGACCAATTAAATTAGAACCTACCTGGGGGATGAGAGGACAGATGGAGAGGCCTGGCCTCATTCTTTTTAAAAAACTTCCCTGGCCGGGCGCGGTGGCTCACGCCTGTAATCCCAGCACTTTGGGAGGCCGAGGCGGGTGGATCACGAGGTCAAGAGATCGAGACCATCCTGGTCAACACGGTGAAACCCCGTCTCTACTAAAAATACAAAAAATCAGCTGGGCATGGTGGCGCGTGCCTGTAATCCCAGCTACTCAGGAGACTGAGGCAGGAGAATTGCCTGAACCCAGGAGACGGAGGTTGTGGTGAGCCGAGATCACGCCATTGCACTCCAGCCTGGGTAACAAGAGCGAAACTCCGTCTCAAAAAAACAAACAAACAAACAAACAAACAAACAAAAAAAAACTTCCCTGGTTGGCCGGCCATGGTGGCTCAGGCCTGTAACCTCAGCACTTTGGGAGGCTGAGGTGGGTGGGTCACCTGAGGTTGGGAGTTCAAGACCAGCCTGACCAACATGGAGAAACCCCGTCTCTACTAAAAATACAAAATTAGTTGGGCATGGTGGCGGGCACCTGTAATCCCAGCTACTCGGGAGGCTGAGGCAGGAGAATTGCTTGAACCTGGGAGGCAGAGGTTGCAGTGAGCCGAGATCGTGCCATTGCACTCCAGACTGGGCAACAAGAGCGAAACTCCATCTCAACAACAACAAAAAAGTTTCCTAGGTGTCTCTGGCAGGTGGCCAGGGCGGGGTCCCTGGAACATGGCTGCGTGTGGTAGGTAAGTTGGATGGTGCAGAAGCAGCTACAGTTGAAATGTTCGTAAAGCTCACGTGCCAGGCGGGCACAGCCTTTTTCACAGCCCTGGTTCTAAGAGTCAGGATTTAGCACTCCTGCCAGATTCGATAAACCTGCCCTTCTGCTTTTAAAAAAGGCGACAAGAGCCCTCCTTGTCAGAGGCCCTCTCCAGGCATCATTTCATTATTTATTCAGTGTTTCCATAACTGGTCCAGCAGCCCATTAGTAAAAATGCCAAGGAGAAAACTTTGTTTAATGATCGTGCCTCTCCATGCTTGTTGCCATGATTTCTGGGGAGCGACCATTACCCTTGTGTCTGGCTGTTCTTCCTCTGGGTGCAGCGTCCTTCCAGCTGGTTTAGAGGGAACCTCAGTCTCCCTCTCTCCTTCCCCGGCACCGTCACTTACTGCATGCTAATGTCCAGCCTCTGCGTGGGCTTTGGGACCACAGCCGGAGACTCAGATTTAGGAATTTGCTCATTCATGTGTTTGTTCATTCAACAAACCTCTGTCAGCGCCCCCTATGTGCTGGATGCCGCACCGGGTGTGAAAGTGTAACAGCTGCCACTCTAGAGACATGCACAGAACCCTAAAGGAGAACTGAGAAGTCAGGACTTAATTCTGGGATGTGCGTGTGTGTCTTGGGAAGCCTTCTCCAAGGAGTGACATTTGTCCTGGGTTTTGAAGGGTGAATAGGAGCCACGCTGAAAAGGGAGCATAACTCTCAAGACAGCATTTCTCAGCCTTGCTGAATGAGTAGAAGCACCTGGGGGGCCCAGGCCACACTCCAGACCATCTAATAAGGACCTCTGGGAGTGAGACCCAGGCATCAGTGTTTTCTACAGCTTCCCAGGTGATTCCAAAGAGCAGCCATGTTGGGAAACCACGCATTAGGGTAATGGAAGTGGAGGTTGCCGAAATGTGCACACACACACGTGGTTAGGATAGGCTTGAATGTAAACTCCGGAAGATTGTCAGTCCACAGCCTTCTCTCCAGCCCCTCCCATGTGTTCCCGGGGAGTAAAAGGACATAGGTTTTGGAGGCAGATGGATCTTGTGCTGACTGCGTGTGACCGTTCAGGCAGTCGATAATTTGACAAGTGTTTATTGAGTACCTACTATGTGCTAGGTGCTGGGAACCCAGAAAGGAATATCATCAAGTTCTTGCTCGCAGGGAGCTCACTCTTTAGGGCAGGAGACAGACACACATTTCTCAGGCAGTGTTAGAAGGAGGGACATGGAGCTTCGGGAGCCCCAGGAGAAGTGTCTGGTGCAGACTCACGGGGTTAGGGAGACTTGCTCCCAGAGGAAGTGACCGGAAGGAGATACAGCAAAGGAGTGGAGGGAAGAGATGGAAACATAGGTAGAGGAAACTGCACGTGCAAAGCCCAGAGGCAGGGGTGACCATGACGAACTCAGGAATAGCAAGTATTGACTGTGTGAAATGTGATGGGGGAGAGGGATAAGAGAAGCTGAAACAAACAGGCAGGGCCAGATCATAAGAGGCCTTAAAAGCTGAGGTGTGGAGTCTGTACTGGATCCTGATGACAATGGAGAACTTCGGCAGTAGAGCAGTGCCTTCAGGGATGTGTTTATCTGCGCAGTGTGATTAGGTGGAAGGGATGCTGCAGGAATCTGCATGAGAGATGATGATGGTCTGCGATCAGGTAGTGACAGTGGGGATGGAGAGAAGCAGAGGGAGTCAAGAGATTTCAAGAGATGTAGCATCTCTGGAGTTCTCTCTCTGCACAGTTCTCTCCCCTCTGGTACTCTGCCCTGTGAAATCCAGCTGCCTTAGTCTTCCTGGACTCTCAGCTCTGACTCTTCAACTTGGGGCTCTGCCTGGGCTTCCTTTGCTGTTGTGGCCTGAAAACCCGAGCTGTAAACTGCACAGCTCGGGGGCTTGTCTGGTCTGTTTCCCCCACTCAGAAATCACTGTCCTTTGTTAACCGTGTCCAATGCCTTGAAAACTCTCATTTCATGTATTTTTGTCTGTTTTTTGGTTGCTTCAGTCAGGTGTATAAATCTGGTCTCTACTATTTCATCGATTGGAAGCAAAAGTCCTTCTATTTCACTTTTGTATGCTAAGAATTATTTAAGAAAGTTGTGGCTGGACACAGTGGCTCACACCTGTAATCTCAGCACTTTTGAAGGCTGAGACAGGTGGATCACTTGAGGTCAGGAGTTTGAGACCAGCCTGGTCAAGGTGATGAAACCCCATCTCCACTAAAAATACAAAAATTAGGCTGGGTGCAGTGGCTCATGCCTGTAATCCCAGCACTTCGGGAGGCTGAGGTGGGCGGATCGCCCGAGGTCAGGAGTTCAAGACCAGCCTGGCCAACATGGTGAAACCCTGTTTCTACTAAAAATACAAAAAATTAGCCGGGCTTGGCTTGGTGGCGTGAGCCTGTAATCCCAGTTACTTGGGAGGCTGAGACAGGAGAATCACTTGAACCCAGGAGGAAGAGGTTGCAGTGAACTGAGATCACACCATTGCACTCCAGCTTGGGCAACTGAGTGAAACTCTGTCTCAGAAAAAAATCAAAAACAAAAACAGAAAAATACCAAAAATTAGCTGGACATGGTGGCATGCACTTGTAGTCCCAGCTACTTGGGAGGCTGGGCAGGAGAATCGCTTGAACCCAGGAGGCGGACGTTGCAGTGAGCCAAGATCACTCTTACTGCACTCCAGCCTGGGCGACAGAGCAAGACTCTGTCTAAAAATAAAAATAAAAATAAAAATAAAGAAATAGGGAAAGAATTCTAGATGGTAGGAACCGGGTAACCAAAGGCTCAGAATCAGAGACGAGAAAATGTAAGCCTTTTTCAGAGAGGCATATGTTGTCTGATATTGCGGAGGCTTGGCATTCTCAGAAGGGCTAGCAGAGAACAGTGGAAAGCTACACTGGAATGGATCATGGCAGGTCTTGAAGGAGAGGCAAAAGATACTGTGTTGTGAAGGCAATGGGGAGTCATGGAAGGTTCTAGAGCAGGGGGAACAGCATGGGTTTTTTTTGTTTTGTTTTTTTGCTTGCCAGTTAGGTAGTTTTGACAGAAGAGCTAGACTCAGTATACTTCAAAGGTCCAGTTTTAAGGCTGATTCCAGAGGTTGAGAGCTACTGGATCCCTTAAAAGAACTGGTATAAAAACTTTTTATTATAAGCCAGGGGCAGTGGCTCACACCTATAATCCCAATGCTTGGGAAGGCAAAGGTGGGAGGACTGCTTGAGGGAGGAGTTTGAGACCAGTCTGGGCAACCTCGCAAGACCCGGCCTCCACAAGAAACAAAACCAAAACGAACCAGGTGTGGTGGTATACACCTGTGGTCCTAGCTACTCAGGAGGCTGAGGAGGGAGGATTGCATGAGCTCTGGAGGTTGAGGGTTCAGTGAACTATGACTGCACCACTGCACTCCAGCCTGGGCAACAGAGTAAGACCCTGCCTCAAACAAACAAACAAAACCAAACATAACCACATTATCACACCTACAAAAAATGAACATATTCTTGAATATCATGAAATCTCTATTAAGATGTTCACATTCTCATTGTGTTATAATTGTGATGACATTTACACGTAAAATTGGTTTTGAAATACTTACGTTTCCATCTTCCATCTCAGAAGATGTCACACTCATCTAGACCCCAGCTCAAGTTCGGCTCAGGGAACACGTAGCTCTTCCTACTGTGTTGCAGCTCACTGACTTTGGCAGTTTCACTGACGATGGTGGAAGTAATGAGTTACAGCGCTGGTCCCATCTCCCACTGAGTTGGATTCAAGCACATCTGGTGAACTGGTGGGGGCATCTCTGCACAGCGAATCCACCGAAGGAAGTGTCAGGAACCAGCCTTGACAGCTTGGCCTAGCAAGTGGAGCAAGGAATGATACTGGGGGCCGTGTGGCCAGTGTCGCTTCGATTTGTCCCCTGGCTTTGTCTCATTTTAAGTGAAAGCTGTGAGGACAGATTCTCCTAAAACTCTTTAAGATGCTGGGGGTGTTGGCTGGGCAAGGTGGCCCATGCCTATAATCCCAGCACTTTGGGAGGCTGAAGCATGCGGATCACAAGGTCAAGAGATTGAGATCATTCTGACCAACATGGTGAAACCCCGTCTCTACTAAAAATACAAAAATTAGTTGGATGTGGTGGTGAGCACCTGTAGTCCCATGTACTTGGAAGGCTGAGGCAGGAGAATCGCTTGAACCTGGGAGGCGGAGGTTGCAGTGAGCTGAGATCACGCCACTGTACTCCAGCCTGGTGACAGAGTGAGATTCTGTCTCAAAAAAAAAGATCTTGGGGGTATGAGCTGAGTTGGTACCCCCATAACAGAGAAGCGGGGAGTGGTGTGGTGCTCTCCACCAGACTCCCTTGATCAGAGACTGGTGAGTTGGGCAGAGGAGGGACAGGGCTTCTACAGGTGCAGTGTCCTCACGGGGGAATCCCTGGAGCCAGAGGAGGGGAAATCCCCTCAAACACCCCCCAGACACTACCCCACTTGTTTGTGAGCACATCTGACATCCGAGATGGCCCCTGGGGACTGCAAGCTCCTTGATGAGGGTGGGGAAGTATAGCGCATGACTTAATGTCACAAGCACCCTCTGCGAAGTTTATTGTTATCCCATCTTCCCTGCGTGAGAACTGAGTTCAAGTGGAGGAAGGGCCCCACAACCAGGAAGTGAGGTGTCTTTTCCTTTTTACTTATTTACTTATTTATTTGTCGAGACAGGGTCTTGCTCTGTTGTCCCGGCTGCAGTGCAATGGCACAATCTGGGTTCACTGCAACCTCCGCCTCCGGGTTCAAGTGATTCTTGTGCTTCAGCCTCCCAAGTAGCTGGGATTACAGGCATGCACCACCGCACCCAGCTAATTTTTGTATTTTTATTTATTGATTGATTGAGACAGGGCCTTGCTCTGCTGCCCAGGTTGGAGCGCAGTGGTGTAATCTCAGCTCATTGCAACCTCTGCCTCCTCCGCTCAAGTGATCCTCTTACCTCAGCCTCCTTAGTAGCTGGGATTACAGGCATACTCCAACACACCTGGCTAATTTTTTGTATTTTTAGTAGAGACGGGGCTTCACCATGTTGCCCAAGCTGGTCTTAAACTGGTGAGTTTAAGTAATCTGCCTGCCTCAGCCTCCCACAGTGTTGGGATTACAGGCATGAGCCATTGTGCCTGGCCAATTTTTGTATTTTAGGTAAAGACGGGGTTTCTTCATGTTGGCGAGCCTGGTCCTGAACTCCTGGCCTCAAGTGATCCACCTGCCTCAGCCTCCCAAAGTGCTGGGATTACAGGCAGGAGCCACTGTGCCTGGCCATGAGGTGTGTTTAAATCCAAAGCCATCCCCCCTCACTCTAATACTGCCTCCCACACACAAGGGGAATGCTTCCGGGGAAGAATGCTGGTGGGCTGAGTCTGCACCAGGGACCTGCTGGGGACCATAAGCTGTTGCTCATCTTAACCTTTGCAACCATTCTATGAGGTCACTTTTATCCTTATTCTACAGATAGGGATGTGAGACTCACAAAGCTCACAGTCATGGCCAAAATGGTTCATTGGATGTTTCCTGGGAAAACTTGGCTTTGGTTCATGGTTCGGGAAAAAAATTGTCTTTGGATTTTCATTTCAGGGTTCAGAGAATTAGGTTGGTTCTTTCTCATTTGGGGTTCAAGATTTAGTTTAAATATTTGGCTCTAAGAGCCTTTGGTTTCTCATAAATGTTAAGTGGATTAAATGCCGTAAAGGTGACACGTTGTACTTGGGCATCTGGGGGCAGTGAGCTTGGGCTCTGGCCTGTGGCTCCAGGAGGGTGGTATCTGGTATCCATTGAGATGGATGGTGGCTGCGGGTGTGAATGCTGGGTGATGACTTGTATTAAAATGGATGTGGGCAAATACAAATGAATCTTGCTTGGAACCACTTTTTATCAGGTGACTTTCCACGCGGGATAATGTTTCACACGTATAGGCAACCTGGGTCTGAGCTGGGGCGGGGTCGGGGTGGATGAGCTGTGTCTTCTCTGCCCTTTCTAGTTTCAGGGTGAGGGCTGTGCCAGGAAGTGCTTTTTGGCCAGTCTCCCTTAGGCACCTTTAAAGGAGCCTTTCCCCACCCTGGTCTGACTCAGAAAGTAGGGAAAAACACAGAGGTGGATGGAGCCAGGCGCAGGCCATGGCAAAACGTGTGGGGCTGAGTGTTTCCAACAGCAAGAAACTGGAAGTGATGCAAGTGCCCATCAGTCAAGGAGGAGAGGATGAAAACATTCCAGCACCCAGCCTGTGCCTCCATTGGTGTAATCACGACTCCCTGCCTCCAGTCTGGCAACCCCCCCAGCCATCATTTAGTCATTCAACAAATATCTATCAAGTATTTATTCTGTGCTGGGAGGGCATGTTGACTGCTACTTGATCAGCCCCCTGTTTCATTCCCCTGAGACCCTCCAAGATTCCTTTAAGTGACCAGGTAAGCCCTCCATGCCACCACTGCCTAAAAGTAGGCTCCATCTTGGGCTGCTGCAGTGTGCAACCTACCCAACTGAACACAGCAGCCCTGCCTCACGCATCATATCAATCACAGTCTTACTGCACATATAAGTACTCTGTAAACTGCATGAATGTTAGATTATCCCTCTTCTTACTATGATTGTGTGAGGCATCTGGGATCCTGTTCTAGAAATGTCCCTGTCATATCTCAATAGACCCCAAGAGTTCTCTCCCTGTCTGAAATCTTCTGCAATCAGCAAGCTTCCTCTCTAGGGTTCCAGGAGCTTATAATCCCCCTCTTGCCCAGCCTCTGCCTTCACTTCCTCTATCCACACAGGGAAAGGTGAGGGAACCAATGCCCTTTTATATGTCAGGCCCATGCTGAGCAATTTACAGAATACTATTTAATTTCAACAACTTCTAGAGAGGTAGGTATTACCACCTCCATTGTAGGAGAAATTGAGACTTCTTTTTTTTTCCTAGGGAGAAACTGAAGTTCAGAGATAGGAAATCATTTTCTCTAGGTCATGTGTGTATGAAGTGTCAGGCCCCGATTTGAACTTGAAGTTCATAACACTCCAAACCCTAAAACTGTGTAGCTTCATATCTTGGCTCTTCTGCCTACTCTTGTATGTACCTGGGGAAATTACTAAATCTCCTGATGCTTCTCT
This sequence comes from Sapajus apella, assembly GCF_009761245.1. Taxonomy (NCBI): domain Eukaryota; kingdom Metazoa; phylum Chordata; class Mammalia; order Primates; family Cebidae; genus Sapajus; species Sapajus apella. The sequence goes on from NW_022436952.1 coordinate 36,027,884, forward strand.
TTCATCCTTGGTAAAATGGGGGTGATAATTCTTGCCTCTCTGGGCAGTTAAGAGGATCAAAGGAGTTAAAACAAGTAAAACACGATGTGACCGGCACACTCAGTAAATATTGGCTCTTGTGATTATCACCATAATGATTATTCTTACTTCTCTAAGACACTTACATGACTTGAGATAATTGTTTACATTTATAGAAACAGCCCCAGGATTAAATGCTTTTTTGTCTTAAAAGCTTTGGGCCAGTTTGGTAAAAATGGCCTTTGCATTTTCTTTTTTCTTTTTCTTTTCTTTTTTTTTGAGATGGAGTTTCACTCTTGTAGCCCAGGCTGGAGTGCAGTGGTGCGATCTCGGCTCACTGCAACCTGCGCCTTCCTGGTTCAAACAATTCTTCTGCCTCAGCCTCCTGAGTAGCTGAGATTACGGGCGTGCGCCGCCACACGCAGCTAATTTTTTTTTTTTTTTTGAGACAGAGTCTTGCTCTGTCTTGCTCTGTCGCCTGGGCTGGAGTGCAGTGGCATGATCTTGGCTCACTGCAACCTCTACCTCCTGGGTTCAAGCAATTCTCTGCCTCAGTCTTCTGAATAGCTGAGATTACAGGCACGTACCACCATGCCCAGCTAATTTTTTTGGTGTATTTTTAGTAGAGATGGGGTTTCACCATCTTGGCCAGGCTGGTCTTGAACTCCTGATCCACCCACCTCAGCCTCCCAAAGTGCTAGGATTACAGGTGTGATCCACCACACTCAGCCACTAATTATTTTATATTATTAGTAGAGATGGGTTTTATCATGTTGGGCAGGGTAGTCTCGAACTCCTGACCTCGGGTGATCCAACTGCCTTGGCCTCCCAAAGTGCTGGGATTGTAGGTGTATAATTGCACCTGGCCTACATTTTCAAATATGAGAAATATCTAGAATAAACCCCCAAACGTCACAGTGGAGACTATTTATCCAGGCCAGTGATGACTTCCAGAGCAGCTCAAGGGGAGATAAGGGTGTTTGCCAGAGATGTGATTGGGTCGCATAGCCTCAAGCCATCTCTGAAAGAAATGAAAGGGAACTTGGTTTAAAAGGACATGGTGAGTCTTAAGAGACCTCTGCTTGTGGTTTAAAAATTGTGTCCAGTTTTCGTTACTCCATTGGCTTGTGCTCCTTGGAACTGGTTGGATGAAGTCCTTCTTAGAGGCAGGGGAATGGATTGGATGTTTGGTCCCTGTGACTGCTCTCCTGTATTTTCTTCACACTTTGAAATAATAACCCATTTCATGGCATAGTAGGTTTGGATCGCAGATCACAAACTCAGGTATTGTGGACAGACCAATCAGGCTGCCCATGGGTTGACCTGATGGTTGTAACCCTGATGGCAAAGCCCTGAGTCTCCCAAACCAGTCAGAGGTCCCTGCCTCTTCCCAACTTCTAAAACTTCCCCAGTGACAGGGAATCAGGATCTGTGTAGACACTACAAATGGGCACCAGAGTCCAGCTTTTCTCCCTTTTGGGTTCCCAGAGTACATAATTCAGCATGGTTCTGGCTAATGGGCTGGAAGCAGAAATGACGTGTGTCACTTCTAGGCTGAAATGTACAAGAGCAGGTGCACCACCCTTCAGCTGTTTCTTCTCCAGCTGTAGCAGCTGTGTTAACTGTGGTGCAGCTCCAAGATAGTGCAACCTCCACCACTCTGGTCTCTGAGTGCTTGAGGGGGCGAGGCATGTTATTCCCCTAGCCCTCATAAGAAGAATGTGAGTGAGAAAGAAATTTGTGTTGCATTAAGCCGCTGAAGTTTTGGGGTTGTTTCCTCAGCATTACCCAGCCTACCCTGAGGGTGGGGTCCTTCCATACCCTTCCCCTAGGGTTCATCCTAACATGCCTCCACTATGCCTGGCCTAAGCATGCCTCTCCCAGGCGTGGCAAGAATTGGGGGGACCATGTGCACTTTGCTAGGCTTGTGTCTCTGGGTTTCTTCTTTGTGTTTCTCCCACCTGTCAGAGCTGATGTTTGTCCTTGACCTTTGCTTGACAGAGAGGCAATGAAATTACTTTCTTTGTTTTTCCCTTTTAAAAAAATTGCTTTTTTTAAAGGTAAAATGATACCTGGTTGAAAAATTAAAATATTGCAGTAGTACACCCCACTCCTGATTCCAATTCCCTCGAGTCAACATCTTGAACTCTTCTAAGGTCTCCTGGCATTTTCTACCACTTTTCTAAATAGCCTGTTTATACTGCTGTTTCTTTGTTTAAAATTTTTCTGCATTATCTCCTGACCTTCTATGAAAAAAGATTTAGCTCTCTTACCCCAACCCTGGCAATCCCCTCCCCCGACCACTGCATGCACTTCTATTCTCTTCATCCTACACAAATAATTATGTCATAACTTTTGGTTGAATCACTATCTGGTGTTGACCTTATTGTGATCATGAAAATGTTGTTCATGGCTGGATCACATAATGGGCAATGATTACATTTTATTTCTTACACAATAAGTTAGAAACAATGCTATATGTTCACCCCACTCTTTTGTATTCCTGGGAGAACAGGTGGATGACATTTTTCAGCCTCCTTTGCAGTTCAGCTGGGACCATGTGACTAAGTTCTGGCTAATAGAAATATAAGTGGAAGGCTGGGCATGGTGGCTCACACGTGTAATCCCAGCACTTCGGGAGGCTGAGGCGGGTGGATCACTTGAGGCCAGAAGTTCAAGACCAGCCTGGCAACATGGTAAAACCCTTTCTTCACTAAAAATACAAAAATTCGCCGGATGTGGTAGTGCAAACTTGTAATCCCAGCTACTTGGAAGCCTGAGGCATGAAAATCGCTTGAACGCAGGAGGTAGAGGTGGCAGTGAGCTGATATTGTGCCACTGTACTCCAACCTGGGTGACAGGGTGAGACTCTCTCTCTCTCTAAAAAAAAAAGAAGAAAAAGAAGAAGTAGCCTGGTTTCTGAGTCACCATGTGGAGGAGAGGTGCCAACTAGCATCAGCCTGTGAATGAGACATGAATGAGACAGAAACTTTTCTGTGTTAAGCTACTGAGATTTCAAGACCTGTCTGTTGTGGCAGCTAGCATTAATTACCTAATACTTTCAGCATTTAGAAAAATATTTTTCAGTTTGCTTAATATTCTTTTAATCGCCCTAGTTCATCCCCAAACTTTCCCATAAAATTATAAACCTCCTCTCAGTAAGGGCAAGCATCCAGGATCTTTATTTGTGCTGTCCACCCTTTTCCCTCCCTAATCCTTGTGGCTGGTGATTGGACCTTAGGCTTTTCTCTGCTTGACAGGGCGGCAGGAAGCCGGGCAGGAGGGATAGGTCACATTTAAGGAGAAGCAGTGTAACTTAATGGCTAAGAGCTTAAACTTTTCAAATTTACTGACTGGGTGACTCTGGGCAAATTTTTCAACCTCTCCAAGCCTTGATATCCTCATCTGAAAAAGGAGAATAAGAATAATCCCACCTTTGTAGGGCTGTTGTGAGGATTAAATGGGATGACACTTAGAAAACGCTGAGCACACATTCTGGCATGGAGGATGTGGTGATAAATGTCAGTTCTTATCATCATTAAGATGACAAAGATGCTCTGGGAATTTAACCTGGGAGTGAGCTCTGCTTTGTTTCCCACTATAAGCAGCCACTCCTCAGTGCTATTGACCAACTAAGTGGGGGCTATGATGGAGGGGTCTGCCATGATGTGACAGCAGGAGCCTCATCAGAGCCTGGGGCCACATGCCAGGAATCTTCTTTTATCTCCTCAGCTGGGCTGAGCAAGCTGAATTGGGGCTCCCTGCAGGTCCTGGGGTACCCCCACCCCATTGTTCCCTTCCCCACCTGGTATGGTTTGGCAATGTCCCCACCCAAATCTCATCTTGAATTGTAGGTCCCATAATCCCATGTGTTGTGGGAGGGATCCAGCAGGAGGTAATTTAATCAAGGGGGCGGTTACCCCCATGCTGCTATTCTCATGATAGTGAGTGAGTTCTCATGAGATCTGATGGTTTTATAAGGGACTTTTCTCCCTTTTGCTCAGCACTTCCCCTTCCTGCTGCCATGTGAAGAAGGACACGTTTGTTTCCCCTTCCACCGTGACTGTAAGTTTCCTGAGGCCTCCCCAGCCCTGTGGAACAGTGAGTCAATTAAACCTCTTTTCTTTATAAATTGCCCAGTCTTGTGTATTTTTTCCCTAGCAGTGTGAGAACAGAATAATACACCCACCCTTGGGTTAAGAGGTTGTGCTGTGTGATCCGCTTCTGACTGGGGTGCCAATTCACTCCATACAAATATTTATTTAGCACCTACTCTACTCCCTTCCAGGCACTGTGCTAGGCGATGGGTTATGAAGAGAACAGAGAGACTTTGCCTTTGAGAGTCCACAATGAAGTGAGAGAGGCAGATGGTAAACAAATATCTAATTATACACTGCTGTGAGTGCCAGAAAGGAAAGCAATCCAGTCCTAGGAGAAGTACCTGGGGTGACTTACTTCCTATGGGGTGGTCAAGGTAGTCTCCCAGGAGAGGATGAGTCACTTAAGTTGGATACCTAGGAGAGCAAGGCACCCAAGGAACAGCACATGAAGACTGTCCTGAGGCGGGAGAGCCCTTGGCTAAATGAAGCACCTGACCAAAGGGGGATGGTAAATGGTTTCAGCCAACAGGGCAGGTCATGCAGGGCCCAGCAGGCCACCATGAGAATTTTATTTTAAGTGGGACACAGAGGAGCCCCTGCCTGATTTAGAGCAGAGGACTGATGTTATTAGATTTGTGGTTGTTTTTGTTTTGTTTTGTTTTTGAGACAGAGTCTCACTCTGTCGCCCAGGCTGGAGGGCAGTGGCATGATCTTGGCTCACTGCAACCCCTGCCTCCTGGCTTCAAGCAATTCTTGTGCCTCAGCCTCCTGAGTAGCTGGGATTACAGGCATGAGCCACCATGCCTGGCTAATTTTTGTATCTTTAGTAGAGATGAGGTTTCACCATGTTGGCCAGGCTGGTCTAGAACTCTGACCTCAGGTGATCCACCTGCCTGGGCCTTCCAAAGTGCTGGGATTACACGTGTGAGCCACCGTGCTGGCCATTTTTTTATTTTTTTGAGACAGAGTCCCACTCTGTGGCCCAGACTGGAGTGCAGTGGCACAATTTTGGCTCACTGCAACCTCTGCCTCCTGAGTTCAAGCAATTCTTGTGCCTCAGCCTCCTGAGTAGCTAGGACTACAGGCATGTACCACCACGCCAGGCTAATTTTTATATTTTTAGTAAAGATGGGGTTTTGCCATGTTGGCCAGGCTGGTCTCGAACTTCTGACCTCAAGTGATCCATCCATCTTGGCCTCCCAAGGGCTGGGATTGCAGGCGTGAGCCACTGTGCCCTGCCCAGATTCAAAAGGTCACTTTGGTTACTAACTACTTCCCCTGTGCCTTGTTTATATGAGAAACTAAGGTTGAAGAAGGGGTGGGGGGAAAGGGAAGGACCATGAGGGAAGATGAGACCTTAGCCACCTGGCTGTGGCCCGTTTTAGCTGCTACATCTTTGGGGCCTATTCTGGGTGGTGGGTGTCACTATGGCAACATAAGTGAACAAATGTTTCAGGCTTTAGAAAAAAGGTCTATCTAGGCCTCACCTGCCATCCATGCAGATCCATGTTAATGCAGATACAAATGTCTTCCCATCACGCCCCTTCTCCCCACACACCTGGAGGCATTTCTGGCTTTGAAGCTTAGCTGGTTTCTATTCATAGGAGAACTATGTTGTCAGAGGGCCAGCAATAATGAAGCCTCACGACTCCTTTTCCACTTCATGCCTGGGAGGATGTCTGCATCAGACTGAGCCACATTGAACACGGTCCATGGATAATAAACAGAGGCACAAGTGCAAAGCCAAAGACCCCTTTTCTGCTCACCTGTTCTTCTCTTTTGTCAGCGTGACACACACATAGATTGTCAGTAAGAAAAGCCTTCACAGTCCACACCCCAGCCCCTGCAGAGTCCATGCTCCTTCGAGTTCCATTACACTTTGAACATATCTCATTTATGGCATTTGTTACCCTTTATTCACTTGGTGGTTCATTTACCAAACATCCGGGTGAGGCACAGTGGCTCACACCTGTAATCCCGGCACTTTGGGAGGCCGAGGCGGGCGGATCGCTTGAGGTCAGGAGTCCGAGCCCAGCCCAGCCAACATGGTGAAACCCCATCTCTACTAAAAATACAAAACTTAGCTGCACATCGTGGCACATGCCTGTAGTCCCAGCTACTCGGGAGGCTGAAGCAGGAGAATCACTTGAACCCAGGAGGTGGAGATTGCAGTGAGCCGAGACTGTGCTACTGCACTCCAGCCTGAGCGACAGAGTGAGACTCCATCTCAATTAAAACAAACCAACCAACCCAAACATCTAGTAGCCAGGTATTATGCCAGGCACTGGGGACAGAACATTGAACAAGACAAGCCTCTGCCCTCATGGAGAGCATAGTGATAGGGGTGCATGGTAACAGGGGTAGATGGACAATAATCCAGCAAACATACAGCTGAGCAAGGTAACTGAAGACAGTAATAGGTTCTCCAAGTGAGAGCAGTGACTGGGCCTAGCGCTGGGTTGGCGGCAGAGTGGGCTGTGCCAGCTTGGTTAGTAGGGAAGACTTCTGGCTATTTCTCGAACATGCCACCTTTATTCCCAAATCAGGGCCCTTCAACATGCTGTTCCTTCTGCCTGGAAAACTCTTCTCCTGGATTTTCTCATGGCTGTCTCCTTCATATATTGGAAGTCACCTTCTCAGACGGGGCCCTCTGACCACCCTAGCCAAAGCAGCCTTTCTTTATTCCTTTAGAGATACAAACACGAGGACAGGGACTTTGCTTTGCGGGCTGCTGGTTTCAGCCATGGTTTGGTCGGCGAGATAGAAACGACACTGTATAACACTCCATACATAAAGGGCTTTCATCTGTGCGATTGGAGGCTTACACAGTTGTCGGGAGGGCTGGGGAGTGCAGATCGGTGCCCTCAGCTTGCTACAGTGAAATGGGGGTTCTCAAGAGCTCATCTGGAGGCCACTGTGGATTTTGAAAAACATGAACTTGTTGTCAATTATCTTGACCTGTATCAACAAGGAAAGTAATCCTTGAGAGCCCCCATTGAAGCATTGCAAATCTTAAAGAATTTCCAAGAAGCCGAGTTGCTGCAAATGTCACGTCCACCATCTGCCCATGAATCGCCCCATAGCCGCTTGGAGAAAAATGGCTTCTCCTCTTTTGCCTTCCAAAACTTGTTTGAATACTTCTCATTAATAGCCTTTAGCCCAGAAACAAACAAAGGAGGAGGTCCTGGGAAATGTGCTTCTTGGCGTTCCTTCTACAGGGAAGGCAGTAGAAGGGGTGGCACCCATACTGAGTTGGAAACACATAATCCAACAAGCTGCTGTGTCACCATCGTCTATGACAGCGCCTGCCACACAGCAGGTGATTGAGTAATGGTTGAATAATTGAAAGAGTATGTCCCTGGTCCTTGGGGAGGCCAAGATTTGAACCCTCAGCTGTCTGACTTCAAAGCCCAGGCGATCTCATTCCAACACCAGCTGAACAAGCCATGACCTTGACCCAGGGGCCCAGGCTGGAACAGCTGATCAATGAATCCCAGACAGGGTCTGTGCTGCAGATATGCCAGTGGAGCTGTGCATACTGGGGACAGATGCCATGAGTGAGGCAGGAGAATCCAAGGAGTTTTGATCTAGAGAGAGTGGGCTGGAGTAGGGGCACCAACCCTCTGTGACCAATTCTCAGAAGCTTCCTGGAGGTGGCACTGTGAGAGCACTGGGTGGAGAGAGAGAAATGCTGTGGCTGCTCCAGGGGGGCCCCCGCCAATGGCCAAGGAAGATGAGTGCCTCGCCCTGTGGGCCTGGGCATTTGACCAGAAGTAACATTTCTTTTTTTTTTTTTAGACAGAATCTTGCTCTGTCGTCCAGGCTGGAGTGCAGTGGCGCGATCTTGGCTCACTGCAACATCCACCTCACAGGTTTAAGCATTCTCTGCCTCAGCCTCGTAAGTAGCTGGGATTATAGGCACCCACCACCATGCCTGGCTAATTTTTGTACTTTTAGTAGAGACAGGGTTTCACTATCTCGGCTAGGCTGGTCTTGAATTCCTGACCTTGTGATCCACCCACCTCAGCCTCCCAAAGTGCTGGTATTACAGGCGTGAGCCACCGCACCTGGCCAGAAGTTGGGGAGAGACCTCCAAGGTGACTGGGGAAGAGGCCTGGGTTTGCTAAGCTTTATTTATTTATTTTTGAGACAGAGTTTTGCTCTTGTTGCCCAGACTGGAGTGCAGTGGGGCGATCTCAGCTCACTGTAACGTCCACCTCGCGGGTTCAAGCGATTCTCCTGCCTCAGTCTCGCGAGTAGCTGGGATTACAGACATGTGCCACCACGCTCGGCTAATTTTGTAGTTTTTAGTAGAGACGGGGTGTCCTCCATGTTGGTCAGGCTGGTCTTGAACTCCTGACCTCAGGTGATCCACCCACCTCGGCCTCCCGAAGTGCCGGGATTACATAGGCGTGAGCCACTGTGCCTGGCCTGGGTTTGCTGATCTTAAGGACAACAACACTCCCTTAAAAGTAGTGCAAAACATTTCCTAGGTAATTGCTAACCGTCCTCCACCCCCCACAAAGATGGGCGGTCCTCCAGCGCTGGGGACTGTGAGCCTTGAGTCATTGTGTGGCCCTCCAAGGGTGGAAAGGCAGCTCCTAAGTGCAGGATGCCGGGCTCTGGGAATAAACACCATGTTTTACTTCCTCTGTAAACACCGCACATCTGAGAAACTAATTTCCTTTTCTAGATATATCTTGCCCAGCTGTGCAGGCTGTTGATGGGCTAGGGTTGGAGTTAACAAATAGAGGCAGTCAGGGCGGCAGGCCGAGTTACCAGCCCCCAGTGCTGCCCTTCCCCGTCAGAATATTCCCATGTTCTGTGTGGATGCAGAGCTGAGGGTGTGTCCAAGTTTACTTTCCTGAGATGGACCACAGAGAAACAGACTAAATGATTCTTGTTCTCCTATTTACAGTATTGCAGAGATTCCAAGATGTCATATAATTGTAAGAAGCATTGTTTTTTCATGTGCCAGCAACAACAACAAAAGGCTGCCAACTATGATCTATTAATTATAAGATGCATCCCAATTTCAGAATTGTTGAATTGTGAAAGGATGGACATCTTACAACCAATGAAATATGGTATTATTTTCTTTTATTTTCAGAGTCTCACTCTGCTGCCCAGACTGGAGTGCAATGGTGCGATCTCGGCTCACTGCAACCTCCGCCTCCCAGGTTCAAGCAATTCTCATGCCTCAGCCCCTCGAGTAGCTGGGACGACAGGCACCTGCCACTACTCCCAGCTAATTTTTGTATTTTTAGAAGAGATGAGGTTTCACTATATTGGCCAGGGTGGTCTCAAACTACTGACCTTGTTATCTGCCCGCCTCATCCTCCCAAAGGAGAAATTACAGGCGTGAGCCACTGCGCCCAGCCTATTTTCTTTCCTTTCCTTTCTTTCCTTTTCTTTCTTTCTTTCTTTATTTTTATTTATTTATTTATTTTTTTTGAGACGGAGTTTCACTCTTGCTACCCAGGCTGGGGTGCAATGGCGCGATCTCGGCTCACCGCAACCTCCGCCTCCTGGGTTCAGGCAATTCTCCTGCCTCAGCCTCCTGAGTAGCTGGGATTACAGGCATGCGCCACCATGCCCAGCTAACTTTTTGTAGTTTTAGCAGAGACGGGGTTTCACCATGTTGACCAGGATGGTCTCGATCTCTTGACCTCGTGATCCACCCGCCTCGGCCTCCCAAAGTGCTGGGATTACAGGTGTGAGCCACCGCGCCCAGCCTCTTTCTTTCTTTTTTTAAGAGTTGAAGTTTCACTCTGTCACCCAGGCTGGAGTGTAGTGGTGTGATCATAGCTCACTGCAGCCTCGAACTTTCAGGTTTAATCAATCCTTTTATCTCAGCCTAGTGAGTGGCTGAGATTATATGTGAGCCACTGTGCTCATCTGACCTTTTTATTTTTTTTTAAAGGTAGGTGCCTTTTGGCCCTTATTTAAGAAGACTCTCTCTACCCTGAGGACGTAAATTATTATTTTCTATATTATCTCATATGATGTCCTAATTTTTGTTATAGTTTCACCTTTCACATTTGTGTTTAATCTACCTTAAATGGATTTTTATATAGGGCATGCAGGAGGATTTAATTTTAGCTTTTTTCCATATGGACAACCAATTGTGCCGGTATCATTTTCCTATTAAACTATAGCATCTGTTCCATATCATAAATCCAGTTTCTGTATGTTTTAGTTCCTTTGGGCTGCTATCACAAAATATCATAAACTGGGTAGCTTAAAAACAACAGAAATGTATTTCCCATGGTTCTGGAGGCTGGGAAGTCCAAAATCAAGGCTAATTTGGGATCTGGTGAGGCCCTGCTTTCTGGCTCTCAGATGGCAACTTCTTGCTGTGTCCTCACCTGGTGAAACGGGTGAGGGCTGTCTCAGCCTTGTCTGATAAAAGCACTGATCCCATTCATGAGAGTGCCACCTCCTCGACCTCATCACTTCCCAAAGGCCCCGCTTCCCATCACCCTTGGGAAGACGATGTCAACGTATGAATTTTAGGGGAGATAAACATTCAGACCACAGCACTATATCTGCCTACATGTGTTTCTGGGCTCTTTCTTCTATTTCATCAGTCTACTCTTGCACCAATACCATATTATTTTTTATTACTGTCACTTTGTCTTGATAGCTGGGAGGGGAGCCTTTATTTTGATATCTAGTAGGGCAAATCTTCCCCTCTTGTTCTTCTTCAAGAATGACTTAGGATTTTATGGCCCTGTCATCTTTCCTACAGATTTTATTTATGTATTTATTTATTTATTGAGATGGAGTCTCTCTCTGTTGCCCAGGCTG
>NW_022436952.1:36038911-36083248 GCF_009761245.1 Sapajus apella
TCCTTCCCTTCCTCCCTCCCTCCCTCCCTCCCTCTCTCTCTTTCTTTTTTTCTTTTCTTTCTTTCCCTCCCTCCCTCCATCCCTTCCTTCCTTCCTTCCTTCCTTCCTCTTTCCTTCCTTCCTTCTCTCTCTCTCTCTCTCTCTTCCTTCCTTCCTCCCTCCCTCTCTCTCTCTCTCTCTCTTTCTTTCTTTCTTTCTTTCTTTCTTTCTTTCTTTCTTTCTGACACAGCCTTTCTCTGTTGCCCAGGCTAGAGTGCAGTGATGTGAGCTTGGCTCACTACGACCTCCACCTCCCAGTTCAAGTGATTCTCCTGCCTCAGCCTCCCAAATAGCTGAGATTACAGGTGACTGCCACTACGCCCAGCTAATTTTTAAATTTTTTGTGGAGATAGGGTTTCGCCATGTGAGCCAGGCTGGTCTTGAACTCCTGACCTCAGGTGATCCGCCTGCCTCAGCCTCCCAAACTGCTGGGATTATAGGTGTGAGCCACCATGCCCAGTGAAAATTTACCATTTTAAAGTGTGTAATCAGGTGGCATTTAGTACATTTCCAATGACTGTAAGGCAATGTGGGGAGCTGGCCTTTGACCAAGCACATACGCAGTCCCGGGCCATCTTATCTGTCCTTCCAACTTAATTTTCTGAAAGCATGGAGGGTGGAAAATGCTCCCTGAGTAGAGCAATCTGCTTTATTCATTCTACCCATTTAAATGTCAATATCATCCCCAAACACCCAGAATAATGTCTGACTAAATACCTGGGCGCCTTGTGGCCCAGTCAAGTTGACACATAAACTTAACTCACAGCCCCTTAGTGAAAAGTCGAGGAGATGGTAAGCCGGTGGCAGGCGACTGTGTAGGCTGAGGAGTTTACGGGATCACTGAGCTTCTCCTGGCCTGGCACACAGCAGTCTTGGGAGAATAACAGGCACCGTTATTTATTCACAGCTCTAAGTCATTTGAGCTTCTTGCTGGCCACGCCTGTTCTCACTGGCATCATTAACCACCTTGCCACTCTGTGCTCTGCTTGGCCTATGCTGAGTGGCTCCAGGAGTGAAATGACGCCCAGGCAAAGCTGTCCAGTCAGGGAGGTAAGTGACATTCTCTACTTGCTCCTGGCATCCCTTCCCGGGTGAGTGTGGTGGGGACACAGCTTGGGAACCAGATCTGAATCTGCCTTCAGAGAATTTGGGCCAGAGGAGGGTCTTGCTGTGTTCCTGGGTTCTAACTCTCCCACAAAAGGCTGCCCAGGAACAAGGGACTGGAGCCCAGTGTGTGCAGAGGAGGGAAGGAGGCCGGGTCCTTCCTGGGCATTGTCTAGAGGGGCATCTCTGCTGTCCAGGGTGACTCAGTGCAGGGAGGATTAGAGTACACAGGACCCCGCTGGCTCCTTCTGTGTCTGGGTGTCCCAACTCCCAGACCCCTGCCCAGCCATCCCCCGCCCTTAGGCTCTGACTCTGGCCCTGCTATATCTTGCCTCTTGCTATACTTTTCTGACCATCCATATGTGACACACTGACATTCAAACTTCCCAGCAAAATCGTCCCTTCTGCCAAAGCAGGGTTGTGTGTCTCTTATGCTTGCTCCTACACTCTTTACCTGGGATTACAGGCATAGGCCATCGCGCCCAGCCACACCAAGCTCCTAGATCTTGGTTTCTAAACACTGTTCTCCGTTAAAATGAGCCAGGGCCTCTTGGAGAAGCAGCTGCTTCCCGAGATGGAGCAGGAAAAGGACAAGATGAACCTGAAGCATCTTGTGCCAGAAAGTGAGGGAGTGCTCAGAAGGATGAAGACTTATGGAAAGGATATAGAGTTCACCTGGAAAGGACTTCCATTGGCCGAATCTGGGCAATTTGAGAATCAATATAAATAATGATAGTAATGGATAAAACCCGTTGAATAAACTAGGCATCCGTGAGTCCATGTTGAAATAATTAAATTAATGAGTAAGAAAGTGGAGAGAGAAGGGAAAGATTTTTCTTGCAATAGATTGCCAACTAATAAATGTAGAAGGAATGGTGGAAATAAGAAAAAGCAACATTAGGCAGCCATCATAGTGGTGATTGATTCAGGCTGGAGTTGTCAACCAGTGCTGAGACTTGCGGGTGAAGGTTTGAAGAACCAGATATTGATGTAGTATTGCAATATTTCCCCAGATTATGCTAATTACAAAGAGAAATATGGCAACTTTTTGGTAGAGAAACCTGGCAGACAACAGCTTGAGCAAGTGATCAAAGTTAACCTCACTGACAGTGGCATGAGTTGACATCATGTGCCTCCTGATGTGAAGCATTGGGTGTGTGTGTGTGTGTGTGTGTGTGTGTGTGTGTGTGTGTGCTATTCCTGCCAAGAATGTATGGCCTGGGTCTTCTCATTAGGACACTGAGCCGTTGTCCCCAGTTGAGAGTTATCCTATAAAATTAAAGACCTGTACACTTAAAAATAATAAAGGAAAAGCGTAAAAGACGCAGAGCGAGAAGCTGTTCCAGTTTGAACTGGGTGTGAGGGCTGTGGCAGCTAAATGCAGTACGTTCCTAAATGATCGGATCCTGGACCAGAAACGAAAGAACAACCTCCTGGGAAAATCTGCCTGGGGACTGTGGATTGGATGGTGAGATTGCATCAGTGTTGATTTCCTGATTTCGAAGGCTTGGTCATGTGCCCGTGTTTATAGGAAATATGCTTGGGGTATTTAGGCACAATGGGCATCGTATCTGCAGCTTTCTCTCAGAAAAAGACCAGTGATTCCATCCATTGTGTGTCTAGAGAGGGAGAGCACACGCAGAAGCAAATGTGCAAAGATACAGCAGTTGGGAAACTTGGGTGACAGAAATATGACAGTTCTTTGTATTATTCCTTATCTTTCGGTAAATCTGAAATCATTTCAAAATAAATTATTTTTAAATTTTCTTTTTTTTTTTGAGACCGTCTTGCTCTGTCACCCAGGCTGTAGTACAGTGGTGCGATCTTGGCTCACTGCAAATTCTGCTTCTTGGGTTCAACCAATTCTCCTGCTTCAGCCTCCCCAGTAGCTGGGATTATAGGTGCACACCACCACACCTGGCTAATTTTGTATTTTTAGTAGAGATGGGGTTTCACCATGTTGGCTAGGCTGGTCTCAAACTCCTGACCTTGTGATCTGCTGCCTCGGCCTCCCAAAGTGCTGAAATTACAGGCATGAACCACCGTGCCCAGTCCAATGATCTTTTAAAAGTTACAAAAAGCCCACTCATAATTTGACCAATTCATGGGTAACTGCATAACATTTTAGAGCGTTTCTTTGCTGTCTTGTATGTGAATTTCTATGTAGTTAAAACCATGCTCTACATATAATTTTACATGCTACTGTATCATTTAACATGGTAAAATACACATTCTCCTGAGTGTCATGACAAATGCTCTATAAATGTTTTCAATGGCTATGTAATGCTCCACAGACAGACTGTATTAAAACTTACCATCCCAACTATTGTTGGACAGTTTTCAGGTTATTTTATTTAAAAAATTATAAATCATACTGCAATGAGTATCTTTGATAATAGTTTTATGTTTCTCTGCCTTAGAACAGATTTCTAGAAATGAAATTATAAAAGGATATGAATATCTTAAAGCAATCAGCATATAAAGCACCATGCTGCTTTTCTTTTCTTTCTTTTCTTCTTTTCTTTTCTTTTTCTGAGATGCAGTCTACCTCTGTTGCCCAGGCTGGAGTGCAGTGGTGCAATCTTGGCTCACTGCAACCTCCACCTCCCAGGTTCAAGCTATTCTCCTGCCTCAGCGTCCCAAGTAGCTGGAATTACAGGAGTGCACCACCATGCCCAGCTAACTTTGTATTTTTAGTAGAGGCGGGGTTTCACTATGTTGGCCAGGCTGGTCTCAAACTCATGACCTCAGGTGATCCACCCGCCTTGGCCTCCCAAAGTTCTGGGATTTCAGGTGAGAGCCACCGCGCCCAGCCACCATGCTGCTTTTCAAAAGCATATTAGCAATGCAATAATTCCCAACAGCAGGGAATGAGCACTAATTCCAGCACAGCTTCACCAGCATTTAAAAATTCTTCACTCTTTTTTTTTTTTTTTTTTAGATGGAGTCTTGCTCTGTTGCCCAGGCTGGAATGCAGTGGCATGGGCTTGGCTCACTGCAACCTCTGCCTCCCGGGTTCAAGCAGTTCTCTGCCTCAGCCTCCTGAGTAGCTGGGATTACAGGCACCCGCCACCACGCCCAGCTAATTTTTTTTTTTTTTTTCCATTTTTAGTGAGACAGGCTTTCACCATCTGGGCCAGGCTGGTCTTGAACTCCTGCCCTTTTGATCCACCCGCCTCAGCCTCCCAAAGTGCTGGGGTTACAGGCGTGAGCCACCATGCCCGGCCAATTCTTTACTGTTTTGATAGATGAATAGGGATGACTTATTGTTTTATTGTGTGTTCCTTCGATTTCTGGAACTTGAACATTTCACTAGTGGTTTGTGAAACCAGCTGTGGCTCTCTGTTGACATCACCATGGTTTTCATTAGCTTGTCTAGACTGGATACTTCTCCTAGGACTCAGGCCACGTGACCTTTGTGTCTAGTGCAAAGCCCTCCTCTAAGGACCACCAGCATCTGGTGCCCGTGCCTGGCTCTTTCTGGAATCATCTGACTTCAAAGTTGCTCATATGCCTGGCTGCCTTTCCTCTTGTTAGAGACTGTTTAGGGAGCTGGTACCTTACTCAGCCTGGGCCATTTCCCAACTAGTCCTTCTGGTTAGTTCCAGCTCCCTAGCCTGGGAGTAATTCTCATCTACTTTCATTCTATTAGGCTTTTCCCTCCTTTATTTTTCTCTTTTGAAAAATAAAAAATAGGATTATTGCTTTTTCCCCTTTGACTATAAAAGAAGCCTATGCTCATGTAAAAAATTCAGATATTATAGAAAGGTGTAAAAAAAGAAAACTTCTGGCAATAAAATGAGTTTGGCAAAACAACAACATAAAATACTAACAACAGGAGGACACAGGGGCTCACGCCTGCAATCCCCGCACTTTGGGAGGCCGAGGCAGTTTGAGACCAGACTGGGCAACATGGCAAAACCCTGTCTCTCATACAAATACAAAAATTAGTCAGGTGTGGTGGTGCAAACTTGTAATCCCAGCTGCTCAGGAGGCTGAGGCAGGAGAATCGCTTGAACCTGAGAGGCAGAGATTGTGGTAAGCCAAGATGGTGCCACTGCACCCTAGCCTGGTCAACAGAGCGAGACTTAGTCTGAAAAAAAAAATTAACAACAAAAAATAAAACTCACTCTATAATTATATAATCCAGAGCTATTTGATATTAATATTTGGACTATTTTCTTTCTAGATTTTTCTATGCATACATGTATATATTAATTTTTATAAAAATGGACTTATTTTTAAAATTTCGATTTAAAAGAACTTTGTTTAAGTTCATTTTTAAGCATTCACATTAGATCTCAGATTTATATATACAGTTTGCATCCAATACTTTTTTGGGTAACACAAATATTAATACGGCCAAGTATCAACCGCATTCCACTTCTGTGTTAAAAACAAGTTTCTATTTGTAATGCACCACATTCCTGAACTGTTGCAAAAACCTTCTTGGAATTAGTGTGTGCATGTTTTTTAAAAAAACATTGCCTAGGCCAGGCCTGGTGGCTCACGCCTGTAATCACAGCACTTTGGGAGGCTGAGGAGGGCAGATCACCTGAGGTCCGGAGTTCAAGACCAGCCTGACCAACATGGCGAAAAGCCATCTTTACTAAAAATACGAAAAAACAATCAGGTTTGGTGATGTGAGCCTGTAATCCCAGCTACTTGAGATGCTGAGGCAGAAGAATCTCTTGAACCCAGGAGGCAGGGGTTGCAGTGAGCCCAGATCGCACCACCTCAGCCTCTCAGGTAGCTGGGACTATAGGCGTGTGCCACCATGCCTGACTAATTTTTTGTATTTTTTGTAGAGACAGGGTTTTGCCATGTTGCCCAGTCTAGTCTTTAACTCCTGGGCTTAAGCGATCTGCCTGCCAGCCTCCCAAAGTTTGTGGGTTACAGCTTGAGCCACTGTGCCTGATAAGTTTTGATTAATTTAGCATGGCAACATATTGACAAATCATTACTAATTGATATAGGTTTTTCAGTCTGCTAGATATTACAAATTGTGAGTGGAATGAAGCTGCATTTCATGAACATCGTGTGACCCAGGGACAAATGAATCCACTGGTCACACGATGTCTCTTAAAGTACACTTGTGATACTTGAACCAGGGAACTGTGGCAATCAGGAAACTGTGGACCATGGCAACCAGTAAAGATCCATCTCAGTACAGGATAGAATCTGTACTTAAGTGGGGGATTAGTTGAAGGAATACAAATTGTAGCCAAGTAAGAATGTTTCCTCAGAGCTCACAGTATAATTAGAATTAGAGTCAGATGAAAAAAGAAGGCATAGAATAGCCTCATTCATATAGGAAGTTATCCTAATTGCCAGTACCAATGTAGCAACTTCTGACTGAGAGATTATGAGTCATATTAATCAATAATTTGTAATACTGACTTATGAAGGACATTGACGCTGGGCACAGTGACTCCCATCTGTAATCCCAGCTACTTGGGAGGTCAAGGCCAGGAATGAGTGCAGAATGGGGCATTGTGTGCAACCCTAGATCTTGCTCCTGGGAGCCCCTGGAGGGGCACTTTAAAAAAAAAAAGAGGGGGGTCTCTTTAGCTGGGTGTAGTGGCTCATACCTACAGTCCCACCTCCTCAAGAGGCTGGGGCAGAAGGATCACTTGAGACCAGGAGTCGAAGTCTTCAGTGAGCTGTGATTGTGCACTATATTCCAGCCTGGGTGACAGGGCAAGAATTTATCTCTTAAAAAGAAAAATGGCTGAGGCAGGAGAATTGCTTGAACCTGGGAGACGGAGGTGGCAGTGAGTGGAGGTTGTGCCACTGCACTCCAGCCTGGCGCCTGGTGACAGAATGAGAGTCTGCCTCAAAGAAAAAAAAATACAAACAGGACATTGATGAGGATAAAAGTTCTGTGTTTAGGCTGGCTCTCTAAAAGATAACAAATGAAATCTAAATTAACAAATACAATATGGCTGGGCGCGGTGGCTCACGCCTGTAATCTCAGCACTTTGGGAGGCCGAGGTGGGTGGATCACCTGAGGTCGGGAGTTTGAAACTAGCCTGAAAAACATGGAGAAACCCTGTCTCTACTAAAAATACAAAATTAGCGGGGCATGGTGGCGCGTGCCTGTAATCCCAGATAATCGGGAGGCTGAGGCAGGAGAATTGCTTGAACCTGGGAGGCAGAGGTTTTGGTGAGCTGAGATTTCAGCATTGCACTCCAGCCTAGGCAACAAGAGCAAAACTTCGTCTCAAAAAAAACAAAAAACAAAAAACAAACAAACAAACAAACAAAAAAAACAATTTTTTTTTTTTTTACAAATATAGCAGCTTGGAAGTTTCAAGAAATCCTAGTAAATAATTTAAACAAGCTCTTGTGAAAACTGGAAAACAAAAAAAAAGTAAGTAAAATAGCTTGAGAAAATGAACATATAGTATTTGCCAAATTTAATGCCTAAAAATTCAAAATCATGAAATAGGATATAAGGGATGTGTTTGTCAATAGTGAAAGATTGATGAATGCTAGTAAAATGTAAAAATATTTCATACCACATCAACAGGAGTTTTTTTCACCTTATTCCTTGTGTGAAGACATTAAAGAATCTTTTCCCAAGTATACTTCTGCTCAGCAGACAGCCGACCCCCTGAGGGCTGGTTTGTGAGAATGGAGACCTCAGAGAGCAGGTCTTTGAAGGATGAACAGGTGTATTTTGCAGGTAAATTTCAGAAGACCTGCTCAAGTCCATATGATAAAACCCTGCTTCATGTAATTTTCTGTCCCCTGACTTTTTCAGAGAGGGTTGCCTGGCTGATTATCTTCTTCCTGTTATTTTGTTTTATAGCCTCCAATCATCTTGCATTTCTCTTTGTTCTACCAAAATGCTGCCTGAATAAGCTCTGGGTCTTTTGCGCAAATATAGTCAGCACCTGGGTGGGCTATGTCTTGCCTATGGGGCCATTTCTCTGCAGACCTCCTCTGTGTGGTGGTCCGCAGATTGAAGGGCAGAGCCTGGCTTGCCACTGCCCAAGGTTATCAGAGGGATTTAATTTCATTTTACGCTCAGCCATCCTGGTGAGGCCAAAGGTGCCAATGGGCTCCTTTTGTACCTTGGGTGCATACATGGGGTTTCCCTGGAAAAATGTGTGGCTTCATCCACTACCATTGCAAAGTCATGTAAGCCAACATTCGTTGGGCACCAAGCATTCTGCTAAGTGCCCAGGTGCACTATCTTAATTTATTCCCATGAAGTAGGTGCCATTATTATTCCCATCTTGTAGGCAGAGCAACTGAGTCTCAGAACGGTTGGTTTCCCAACTACTTAATGAGGTTTACCGTTTTATAAGTGGCAGAGCTGGAAGTGGAGCCCGGGTCTGTCTGAGCTCCTAACCACTGAACAGGTGGCCTTTCTTCTGCAAACATGTGCACACACACACACACTCATGCATTTTTATAATAATGGAAGAATCTTATATAAACTGTTTTGTAGCCTTCACTTTTCACTAACCCACTTCAAGATGGGGCAGAAACAGCAAAACAGATTGTCCCCCAGTCTCATCCTGACTAGGCAGAGCCTCCATGTCTGTCTTTTTCCCTCAGTGTAGTCTGGAGCATGAGTCACGATGGAAAGGTCTAGAAAGCAGCTTCTTTGGGAGAGCCTCCATGGCGACTCTGCAGATCAGAGGTGGGGCCTTGTGTGTGACCCCGGATCTTGCTCCTGGGAGCCCCTGGAGCGGCACTGGGAACCCACATATTGACAGAGACTCAAATGAAGGTGGGAGACGGGGGTGCTCTGGTGGCCTTGGCGAACTGCTCTTGCCAGAATTTCTAAGCTAGAGGCCCCTTTTCCTCAGTTTCTTCCTTTTCATAGGAAAGGATTACAACCATCGACTTCATGGCTTTTTGTTTCCTTTCCATAGAGTGTATTTTCCCCCAATTATTACAGGAATGTAAATCATTAGAGAAAAGGAGAAAAAAAAAAGTACCCATGCCTCATGACAGCTGTCTATATTTTATTTCTAACAGCTACATCCTAGTCCACAGAGAGACTCTGCCATCACTTACTCAACCATTTCCCTGTCATTGGTTTGTCATTAATTTCACTATTATATAGAATGCTTTCTGGGTACAGGCATTTCAATGGCTGATTGGATTGTTTACTTAAATATATTCTTAGAAGTGGAATTCTTAGAATAGGATTCTTCTTCAAAGTGGAATTACTGGGTCAAAGTTTTTGAAACATTTGGCTAAATGAAAGGTTTGTACCAACTTGTGTACCCACCAGAGATATAAGAGAGAATTATTACTTCTTGACAGGTGAGTGAAAGAGATGGTCTTGTAGAGTCAGTTTCTTATCACTGAAAGTATTCAAGCAGGAGTTATTAGACTGGTGGTTCTCAATGGGGGTAGCGTCATCTCTTTAGTGGTGGTTTTGGAAATAGGGGGATTATTTTTGGTTGTCATAATGATTTTGCAGTCAATTACTTCCATTTAAGAGGGCAAGTCTGAGGCTGGGCGCGATGGCTCACGCCTCCCAGCACTTTGGGAGGCTGAGGAGGGCGGATCACCTGAAGTCGAGACCAGCCTGACCAACATGGAGAAACCCCACCTCTATTAAAAATACAAAAACAAAAACAAAAACAAAAAAACGGCATGGTGGTGCATGCCTGTAATCCCACCTACTCAGGAGGCTGAGGCAGGAGAATCACTTGAACCCAGGAGGCGGAGGTTGCAGTGAGCCGAGACCATGCCATTGCACTCCAGCCTGGGCAACAAGAGCGACTCTGTCTCAAAAAAAAAAAAAGAGGGCAAGTCCTGTAGTGTGTGTGCAATATGGGACAGACCCAGGCACCAAGAAGCTTTCCTGTCTCCTCCTAACTTCTGAATGTCCTGCAAGAAATTCGCATAGGAAAAAAAACCCAACAAAACAAAACAGGCAAACAAGCAAAATGCCCAAAAACCTGTTCACAATTTGCTGATCCCAGAAACGAATGCTATTTTATATATAAATGCAATGTCATATTTTCGAAGTTTTCAAATATAAACTTAATTTTTCAAAAGTGCAAATACTGGGAAAAAGGACAAGATTATACTTTGTGTTGTGTGCAGTGTTAACAAGAGTGTGTCACCATTTTGGAAAATCACAACCTGTATTAAATGACACTTATGATATTTGAGCTGCTGACACATTTATACCTACCTGCATTTGTGGCTATTGAGTCATGGTGTAACACATACTTATGAGACAGGTGGATTTCATTTGTGAGTAGGGGAAAAGATAGCCCCCACCCCACTGGTTTGTATTTTTGAACATCAGGTATTAGGTTGAATCACAAAATTACCATTTTTGTAGATCAAAATTCCATATTGGAAATTTCATAGAGTTCAACTTAATATTGAATATTGTCTAACTTCTGAATCTAAATGTGTTTCTTCTTATTCTTTGCAAGTATCACACTATGATGTGCCCAAGCATTTATGTGTTGAAATAATACTTTATTATATCCCTTTTATTTTTCATTTAAGTTGCAGGTAGATCATTATATTGATTATTTTGTGTTGTAAATAAGGTCAAGGAGGCATTTAAAATGCTTATGAGGCTGGGCTGCTTAAACTCCCGGCCTCAAGTGATCTGCCCACCTCGGCTTTCCAAAGTGCTGGGATTACAGGCGTGAGCCATTACAGGCTCACTTTGGGAGGCCGAGGTGGGCAGATCACTTGAGGCTAGAGTTTGAACACAGCCTGGTCAACATGGTGAAACCCCATCTCTACTAAAAATACAAAAATTCGCCGGGCGTGGTGGTGGGGTGGTAGGTGCCTGTAATCCCAGCTACTTGGGAGGCTGAGGTGAGAGGCTGAGGTGGGAGGCTGCTTGGAGCCTGGGAAGTCAAGGCCACAGTGAGCAGAGACTGCACCACTGCACTCCAGCCTTGGCCACAGAGTGAGACTCTGTTTCAAAAAAAAAAAAAAAAAAAAAAGGCTTATGAAAAGGGAGTTTGGGTCTGAAAAGTTCGCCTTCTTAAGGCAGCACTCACAATACTCTATTCTATGGGCTAGAATGCTGGTTGGAAGAACTTGATCACCGTAGTTACCATATTGTCCTACAATTGGCGAGTCATGCTCCCCTGAGTTCCCTAAGGGCTTCTAAAACCAGGGAGGGAAAGCAACATAAGGAGTGTCTATCTGCTGTGTGTCCAATACTTAAGAGGTATAATCACTAATCCTTACAGCCACTCAGTGAAGAAGGTGGGGCTGTCCTTCATTTGCAGATGCGAAAAATGAGGATTACAGTGTGTCTTAGTCCATTTGGGCTGCTGCAACACAATACCATTGATGGGGTAGGTTGTAAGCAGCAGAGATTTCTTTCTTACAGTTCTGAGGCCTGGGAAGTCCACGATCAAAGCACCAGCAGATTTGGTGTCTGGTGAAGACCTGTGTCCTGGTTCACGGATGGTGCCTCCTCACTGTGTCCCCACGTGGTGGAAGGGGTCAGGGAGTTCTCTGGGGTCTCTTTTATAAGGGCACTAATCCCATTCACAAGGGCTCTGTTCTCATGATCCAATCCCTTTCCAAAAGCCCCATCTCCTAATACCATCACACTGGTGACTAGATTTTCAACATACGCATTTGAAAACATTCAGACTATGGCAGAGTGGTTAGGATATTTGTCCACAATTGCACAGTAAATAGCAGAGCAGGAATCTGATCTAATTTCTGTGGAACTCCGAGGCAGAGTTTTCAGCTGACATAGAAGATGCTCAGTTAAGTTTGAATTTCCGATAAACAATGAATAATGTTTGAGTATAAGTATGTGCCCAAGATTACATGGGATACACTAACACAAAAATATTAATTTGTTTATCTAAATTTCAAAATTAACTTGTGGTCCTGTATTGTTGTTAATTCTGGCAATCTCACTGCAAGGTCTACACTCTACCATTTTCCTTGCTGTTCTTTTTTTTTGAAACAGTCTCATCCTATCACCTAGGCTGGAGTGTATGGTCTGATCTCGGCTCACTGCAACCTTGACCTCCCAGACCCAAGCGATTCTTGTGCCTCAGCCTCCCGAGTAGCTGGGATTACAGGCACCCGCCACCACATCCAGCTAATTTTTTTTTTTTCTTTTGTATTTTTGGTTGAGACAGGGTTTCACCATGTTGGCCAGGCTGATCTCAAACTTCTGGCCTCAAGTGATCTGCCCACCTTGGCTTCCCAAACTGCTGGGGTTACAGGCGTGAGCCATTGTACCTGGCCTTATTTATTGATTTTTTTGAGACAGTCTCACTCTGTCACTCAGGCTGGAGTGCAGTGGCATGATCTCAGCTCACTGCAACCTCTACCTCCCAGGCTCAAGTGATCTTCTCACCTCAGCCTCCCGAGTAGCTGGGACTACGGGTGCACACTACTATACCTGGCTAATTTTTGTATTTTTAGTAGAGACAGGGTCTTGCTATGTTTCCCAGGGTGATCTTGAACTCCTGGGCTCAAGTGATCCTCCCACCTCAGCCTTCCAAAGTTCTGGGATTACAGGTGTGAGCTACCATGCCTGGCCTTCTCTTGCTATTCTTATTTAGAACACTGATCCCTTCCCAGGCTGGTGTTGCTGTAAGGAAAAAAAAAAAAAGGGAAAAAAAAGTAGAACATCGATCTCTTAATTTTTTCTTTCTTTTTAAAAATTATTATCTTTTTTGAGATGGAGTCTTGCCCTGTCGCCCAGGCTGCAGTGCAGTAGTGAGATCTTGGCTCACTGCAACCTCTGCCTCCTGGATTCAAGTGATTCTCCTGCCTCTGCCCCCGAGTAGCTGGGACTACAGGTGCCTGTCACCTCCACACCCAACTAATTTTTGTATTTTTGTAGAGACGGCGGTTTCACCATGTTGGCCAGGCTGGTCTCAAACTCCTGACCTCAGGTGGTTTACCTATCTTGGCCTCCCAAAGTACTGGGATTACAGGTGTGAGCCACCACACCTGGCCTGATCTCTTGATTTTTTTATTTCAAAAATCTCTCTTGGGCCCTAGTGTGAATCACCAAAGGAGGCAGCAGGAAGTAGGAGAGAGCTTTCATCAGGGCCTGCGGGGCCCTGGGACCTGGGCCTGTTCAGCACAGTGAGACTGTGGGAAAGACATATCTGTCCAGGTCAGTTTCCTCGTCTGTGAATTGAAGAGTTGAACAAAACCATCTCAAGGGTCAGAAAATATCTTCCTGGCTCTTACCATATGCCAGGAACTGTTCTAGGCTCTTGGGCTATAGTCAAGAACAAAACTGAAAAAGTGCCCTATCCTTCGGGAGCTACATTTTAATGGGAAAGAGACAGACTGTAAGTAATAACGCCAGCTACCATTTATTCAGCACCTACTGTGAGTCAGGAGTCAAGCCCGAGGCAGGGATTTTTTTCCCCTGAGAGAAGGTCTCACTCTGTCCACCCAGGTTGGAGGGCAGCAGTGTGATTATGGCTTACTACAGCCTCGACCTCCTGGGCTCCAGTGAGCCTCCCACCCCAGCTCCCTGCATAACTGGGACTATAAGCATGAGCCACCATGCCTGGCTAATTTTTGTATATTTTGTAGAGACAAGGTTTTGCCATGTTGTCCAGGCTGGTCTCAAACTCCTGGACTCTTGTCTCACCTGTCAGAGTGCTGGGATTACAGGTGTGAGCCACCGCACCAGGCCGGGAAACTCCCATGGCTGTTTTGTTCCTATCTTGTCCTATACCCAGAGCTTGGCATGGTGCTGATATACCACGTTTAGCAGGGGCAGGCCCAGGTTTTATGAGTCAGGGAACTTTTTTAAAGAAAATAGAGAAGTTGGCTCACGCCTGTAATCCCAGCACTTTGGGAGGCTGAGGCAGGTGGATAACGAAGTCAAGAGACCAAGACCATCCTGGCCAACCCGGTGAAACCCTGTCTCTACTAAAAATACAAAGAAAGTAGTTGGACGTGGTGGCGCATGCCTGTAATCTCAGCTACTCGGGAGGCTGAGGCAGGAGAATAGCATGAACCTAGGAGGTGGAGATTGCAGTGAGCCAAGATGGTGCCACTGCACTTCAGCCTGGTGACAAAGCAGGACTCTGTCTCAAAAAAAAAAAAAAAAAAAAAAAAGAGAAAGAAAATCGAGATTACTAGGCCCTTTCCTGTGTGGAGGAGAGGCCCTGAAACTGAAGCTTCATTGGTTTCACCGTAAGTATGGCTCTGGGCTCAGTCCATGACTGTTGAATGAACAAACAACCTGGTATGGTAGTTTCCTTGTTTTACAAGCGTGGATATGGAGGTTCAGAGAGGTGAAGGGACTCACACAAGTTCCTGTGACCAGTAAGTGACAGAGCTGATGGTGATGTGGTTCAGTAGTGAGGGGCAGAATGTGACAATGGCCAGCTGCTGGGTTTTGGATCAAGAAAGATCATGACTGTTGTTATTTTTGAGACAGGGTCCTGCTCTGTCGCCCAGGCTGGAGTGCGGTGACACAATCTCTTTTCACTGCAAACTCCGCCTCCTTGGTTCAAGTGATTCTCATGACTCAGCTTCCCGAGTATGAGATTACAGGCGTGCGCCACCACGTCCAACTATTTTTTTGTATTTTTAGTAGAGACAGGGTTTTGCCATGTTGGCCAGGCTGGTCTCAAACTCGTGACCTCAAGTGATCCGCCTGCCTTGGCCTCCCAGAGTGCTGGGATTACAGGTGTGTGCCACCACAGCCAGCCTAGAAAGACCATGATTTACATTTTTACCCTTGCATTGACTTGCTGGTTAACTTTGGCCAATTGTCTTAACCTCTCTGTGCTTTTGTGTCTTGTAAAATGGAGAAAGCCAATCAATACTGCTCCTGTATGGTGGCTGGAGATGATTAAGTAACGCTCATTTGGAGTAAGGGCCTCTGCCTGTGTGTCAGCTCCTCCCTGCCCAGAGGCAAGCTTGGAGGCTCCTCCAGCGCTCTGAGGTCGCCCGGAACCTGGGAACACAGGCTGAGGACAGATGGTGTGGGTTTGGCACAGGCGGCCGAGAGGCTGCACATTGTTGGAGGGACTGCACTGCAGCCTATTTTCTGGAGGATGTGGCTTCCTTCTCCCTCCTCGGAAGCACCTGCTGATATCTGCGAGAAGGGAAGGGCAGGAAAGGCAAGGGGCTCCTCCCAGCGCTGGCTGTGTCCAACCTGGATATTTAGGAAAAAATCCAGGACAAACACCATTAACATCTTCTCTGAGCCTCATACAGGAGGAAACAGGCGGCAGGAAAGGAAGGGGGAACTACCCTTTGTGAGTCCCCTACTATGTGCCAGGGGTTTATAGATATTCCATAATAACATAATTTCATACATATGTATGTATATACATGTGTACACACACACACACATATATAGCATATATATGTGCGTACTTTCTTGTGTGCCAGGCACTGTGCTCGGCATGTTACCTGTATTAACTCAGCCTCCCAAGTAGCTGGGACTACAGTTTCATGCCAGCACAGTTGGGTATTTTTTACGTTTTTTTTTTTTTTTTTTTTTAATAGAGATGGGATCTTACCAGTTTGCCCAGCCTGGTCTTGAACTCCTGGACTCAAGTGAACCTCAGACCTGGGCCTCCCAAAGTGCTGGCATTATAGGCACAAGGCATGATGCCTAGCCAGGATATTTTAGCAAGAAATAAAATCTCTTCCGGGAATTGGTAACTAGGACACTCCCCTGTTGCAGCACTCAGTCTCGGTCTCTACCCGAGGACAGTAGAGGACACTCCCCCACAGTGGGTGACAGGCCTCTCAGGGCCTCTGGAAGGGCTGCCTGCTGCCTTTTGAGTGTTTTCTAACCCCTGATGTTGACACACACCTGGCGCTGTGTGTGTGTGTGTGTGTGTGCGCGCGCGCGCGCGTGCACGTGCGCAGAGATGCAGAGGTGGTGGCAATGGTTTACCCATCTGTTTTTCATTTTAAGCCCTGCTTTTGTCTTTTTTTTTTTTTTTTTGGAGACAGAGTCTCTCTCTATCCACCGGCTGGAGTGCAGTGGTGCTATCTCGGCTCATTGCAACCTCTGCCTCCGGGGTTCAAGAGAGACTCTTGCCTCACCTTCCCGAGTAGCTGGGATTACTGGTGCCTGGCACCATGCCCGGCTAATTTTTGTATTTTTAGTAGACAAGGTTTTGCCATGTTGGTCAGGCTGGTCTTGAACTCCTGACCTCAGGTGATGCCCCCACCTCAGTCTCCCAAAGCGCTGGGATTACAGGCGTGAGTCACTGTGCCTGGCCATCCCTTTTTTCTTGCGAGGGAGTCAGAGATCTCTCTTGGAAAGCATTTCAAGTATAGCGGCTGTTCCAGAAAAGGATCATGGGTGGAGGGCCAGGGCTGCAGGAGGGCTAACAGTGCCACAGGGCTCCAGAGAGCAGGCAGCGCTCCTCAAACTGGAGCGTGCCTCATATCACCTGGGATCCTTTACAATGCAGGCTCTAATTCAGTGGGTCTGGGGTGGGGCCTGAGAGTCTAATTTCTGACCAGCTCTCAGGAGGTGCCCGTGCTGCTGGTCTGGGGGCTGCACTTCGGGCAGCAAGGCCAGATCTCCTTGTCCCTCAAAGCTCTGTGGCCCCTGGGGTTTGCCATGGGCTGTTTCGCTCGGCCTGGTGCCCACCTCACACCAGCCCTGGCTCCTTGTTCTGCATTTCCTTCCTGCCCTCGGCCCTTTCCTTCAGGCTACTGTGCAGCCTAATTCAAACTTCTGCAGCAATGGACTCCCAAAGCCTGGCCCTGGCCCTCAGCTGTGTTTCTGAACTCAATTACCACATGAGAAATAAGAATTTTAACTTGAATAATAATAGAAGCAATAATCCTCCTTTGCAGGAAACTTGGAAAATATTAAAAAGCATATGGGAGAAAAATGAAAATTATCCAGAGCCCCATAGCCCAGGGAGAACAGCTGAGATTCTGATTCATCCCTTTGTCTTCTTTGATCTTGCATATCTATATTTTAAAACATAATTGAAATAATAGAAAATAAAAATGGACGTTGCTTCTTCCTACAAAAGAAGCATGTCGCCTCTTGTATCTGCTATACTATATCCTGCTTTCCTGTTTTATTACTGGGTCTTTGAAAACATGAGAAAATGACTATTCCATAGGGAATAATAATTACAAATATTTACTGAATCCTTAAGATTTGAAGTCCTGAGGTAAACCCATGTTCACTATATCAATTTAACCTCATTCCATCATTTGTTTAACTGGCCTTCTAGATAAATAACCCAATAATAAACATCTTTGTACAAGCATTTTAATTTTCTTTCTATTTATTAGACCAGGGGTTGGCAAACGTTTTGTACAGAGCCAGATAAGGAATATTTTGTTGAGTGGGCCACACAGCCTCTGTCACAGCTTCTCAACTCCGCCATGGAAGCACAAAAGCAGCTCAAAACTCTGTCAACAAATGCATGTGGTGGGTTCCAATAAAACTTTATTCACAAAGACAGGTGGCTGGTTAGATTTGGTCTGTGGGCCATAGTTTGCTGACCCTGCCTTACACTAGAATCAGTTCAGGACTGGCAGATTTTTTTCAGTAAAAGACAGGTAGAAAATACTTTAGGCTGTGCCAAAGACGATCTCTGCCACTGCAGTGAATGCCTTCCCTTCCCTCCCCACTCCTTTTCCTCACCCCCCTTCATCTACCTCTTCCATTTCTTCCCCCACCTCTTCCATTTCTTCCCCCACCTCTTCCATTTCTTCCCCCACCTCTTCCATTTCTTCCCCCTTATACCTCTCCTTCCCCCTCCTTTTTAATTTTCCAACCTTTAAAAAATGTAAAAACTGGCCAGACGCAGTAATCCCAGCACTTTAGGAGGCCGAGGCGGGCGAATCGCCTGAGGTCAAAAGTTCGAGACCATTCTGGCCAACATGGCGAAACCACGTCTCTACTGAGAAAACAAAAATTAGCTGGGTGTGGTGGTGGGCACCTGTAATTCCAGCTACTCGGGAGGCTGAGGCAGGAGAATCACTTGAACCCAGGAGGTGGAGGCTACAGTGAGCTGAGATCATGCCACTGCACTCCAGCCTGGGTGACAGAGTGAGACTCCGTCTAAAAAAAAAAAAAATTAAAAACCATTCTTTGCTTGTAGACCATATAAAAACAGGCCTTTGCTGACCTCTAGACAAGATAAATATAGATTGAATTCCTGATTAAGTCAGTATGAAGATGTTTAAGTCTCTCCATACATGTGGCTTGATTGTTTTCCTGGAATGGTGATAGTTCAATTCACAGCCCCATCCATAGTGCAGGAAAGTGCCAGCCCTATTCTGTTCTCACCACATGGAGAAGTTTCTTTCTACTCCGTTAATTCAATACGTGTAAATATGTCTTTTAAGGTCACCTTGCTGGCCTGACATGGTAGCATATGCCTGTAATCCCAGCACTTTGGGAGACCGAGGCAGGCAGATCACCTGAGGTCAGGAGTTCAAGACCAGCCTGGCCAACATGGTGAAAACCATTTCTACTAAAAATACAAAAATTAGCCGGGCGTGGTGGTGTGCGCCTGTAATCTTAGCTACTTGGGAGGCAGAGGCAGGAGAATTGCCTGAACCTGGGAGGCAGAAGTTGCAGTGGGCCGAGACCGCGCCATTGTACTTTATGCTGGGCAACAGAGCGAGACTCCATCTCAAAAAAATAAATAAATTCACATTGCTTTGATTACTAACAAGCTGGCCATCATTCTTATTATCCATTTGTATTTCCTATTCTGGATTTTTTTGTGTGTATGTTCTTTGTCTTTTTCTTTGAGATCTTGTTTTATTCTTATTGGTTTTGCATAGCCTTTTAGCAAAGAAAGGATTTTATTTTTATTTTTATTTATTTATTTTTTGAGATGGGATTTCATTCTTGTTGCCCAGGCTGGAGTGCAATGGTACAATCTTGGCTCACTGCAACCTCCACCTCCTGGATTCAAGCGATTCTCCTGTCTCAGTCTCCTGAGTAGCTGGAATTACAGGCATGCACCACCACGCCCAACTAATTTTGTATTTTTGTAGAGACGGGGTTTCTCCATGTTGATCAGGCTGGTCTCGAACTCCTGACCTCAAGTGATCTGCCCGCCTCAGCCTCCCAAAGTGCTGGGATTACAGGTGTGAATCACTGTGCCTGCCCAGCAAAGAAAGGATTTTAAATGTTGTCATATTTGTTGCAATTATTTTCCCAGGCTTTTATTTTGCTTTTTGATTGTATTTGTGGTTATTCTGACGGACAGAGGTGCTGGCCTTATATTTATCTTTTCCTTTGTGAGTTTCACTTCCTCTTTGAACCATCGGTATTTGGGTTTGTGACGATTGGCTTATTCTGCTTTGCTCTCAGCCTCTTGATATTTCATAAACAGTTCAGAGACACAGTGGAGAAAGGCATAAATTAGAAGTGCTTTCAGCTGCACCTCATAGAAAATCTGATCAAATAGTGCTTTAAGCCAGTGGTTCTCAAACTTAGCACACGTCAGAATTACTTGGGGGCGCTTGGTAGTACTCAGTTTTCAGGGTCCCATTTTTTTTTTTTGAGACAGAGTCTTGCTCTGTCACCCAGGCTGGGGTGCAGTGGCGTGATCTCAGCTCACTACAACCTCTGCCTCAGAGTCCCACCTTAAAGAGTCAAGTTCTATTGGTCTGGGTGGGGCCTGAGAATGTGCATTTCTTTCTCTTTTTTTTTTTTTTTTTTTGAGATGGAGTCTCTCTCTGTTGACCAGGCTGGAGTGCAGTGGCATGATCTCAGTCCACTGCAACCTCTGCCTCCCAGGTTCTAAGCGATGCCTCAGCCTCTCAAGTAGCTGGGATTACAGGTGCCTGCCACCACACCCGGCTAATTTTTTTTTTTTGTATTTTCAGTAGAGATGGGGTTTCACCATATTAACCAGGCTAGTCTCAAACTCCTGACCTCATGATCTGCCCACCTCAGCCTCCCAGAGTGCTGGGATTGCAGGCGTGAGCCACTGCGTCCTGCTGAGAATATGCGTTTCTAACTCTCCCAGATGGTACTGAAGCTGCTGGTCTGAAGACTCACTTGGGGAACCACTGGCTTAAGCAACTGAAACATTAAATTACCTCATAAGGCCAGGTATGGTGGCTCACACCTATAACCCTAGCACTTTGGGAGGCCAGGAGGCCAAGACCGGAGGATTGCTTGAGGCCAGGAATTTGAGACCAGCCTGGGCAACAAAGCAAGGCTTGGTTTCTCCAAAAAAAGAAGAAGCCAGATGTGGTGGCACCTGCCTGTAGTCTTGGCCACATGGGAGGCTGAGGTGGGAGGATCACTTGGGCCCAGGAATTCAAGGTTGCAGTGAACTGTGACTGTGTCGCTGCACTCCAGCCTGTGTGACAGAATGATATCCTGTCTCAAAAAAAGCACGTAAATAAAAATAAATTTCTTCATAGAACAAGAAGTCCAGATGAGAGAGGTCTCAGGCCTGGTTTAAGAGCTCAATAATATCAGGACCTGGGTCAAGTCTTTACTGTTCTCTTGGCTGTTTTCCTCAGGACTGCAAGATGGCTGCCATAGCTCTAAGCATTTATAGTTACACCAACATTCCAAGCAGGAGGAAGGGGGATGGTGGAAGAGGCTTATCTTTTAACAGGATTGGGCACATTGCTGCTTTGATGAAAACTTGTAAGCAAACAACTGATAAAGAAGAGAGGGTGGGTCTTGGTTCCAGACGGTCTCTGCCCTCAGGGCTTCCCTGCATTATGTGGAAAGGCCGGTGCAGGCCCCAGACTCCCAGCACAGGCCTGGTGATGTCCTCTGTCAGGATGTCCTTCAGAAGAATCCAATATCGAGGTAGCCTGGCCTCCAAGCTGGTTCTGATCTTGGCTCCACTGAAGTGACTGGAGTTCTACCGTATTTCCGATACTAAGGCTGGACTGACCCCCGTTTTGGTATTTGGACACTTTCTCGCCTGAATTCCCAATGAAGTAATTGGCCCAAGTCTCTCTAAGTTGGGAACTCTGCTTGCTTCTGCCAGTTCTTCTAGTCAGGAGTCCTATCCTCAGAAGTCTAGAGCTGTGGAAACTTCCCACACGTTAGCAGCCATGCTGAGTGCCACCTGGCTTCCCCAAGATGTCCCTTGGCTGCTGCCAAAGCCCCCTGAGAGTGGGGCAGGTGAGATGGGGGAACCTTTGCAGGGTTGCCTGGATCAACGGGGTGCTGCACTTTGCCTGCCGATCCAACTTTCTCTTATTGTTTATATCTGGTGTTTGAATGACTTACAACCTTCCCCGGAGGCCGGGGCTGGCTCAGCTGGCACCATCTGGAGTGGGAGTTGGGAGGAGGAAGTTCCTATCTTGGAAGATAGGAAATACCAAAGGCACAGAAGAATGGGCTAAGGCAGTGCCCGTAATAAAGTTCTAGCATGCGGGTGCAGGGCAGGGTGGGGTAACCTAACTCTAGAGGGGTTGAAGGTGCCTTATCTGGTGGGATGCTAGCAGTCCCACATGAAGAAAACTGGACCCAAATAAAAGTGTGAACTGCGCAGTCCAGGGGAAGCCTGGCTTTAAGCACGGCTCATTGCATTGGTTCAGATGGTTTCGCAAGAATCCAGTGGTTTTCATCTCTCAGTCTGGTGTCCTCTGTGTTCACTTCTTTCTCAAACCGGCTCTGCCCTCACCGCCACAGGATGACTGCCAGCAGCTCTAGGGGCTACATCCTTCTTAGATTCTTTCCAGGGGAGAAAAAGAAAATCCACTTCCCTGATGGCACAAAGCGAAGTCCCACAATTGAGATGTGTTAGCCCTGATTGGGGGGCTCACTGCCCTTCCCTGAAACCAACCACAAGGGCTAGGGAAATGTGATGTGTGGCTTGGTTAAAGGTTGGGTTATAGGATTCCACCCTAGACTTGGGTAGCATCATTCCCACCCAAACCATGGGCTGAAAATGAGAAGTGTGCTTCTCAAGGATATTCAGGGGCACTGCCAATGGGAGACGGAGAGAGTGGATATGGGGGGCAGCCCACAAATGTTCATCCCTATTGGAGCTGAACTTGGGAGTCACAGCTGGGCATGTATGGCAATGGCAGGATCTTAAAATCAGGAAAAAGCAAGCAAGGAGCAATGCATGGAGAAGAAGGGGAGCTGATCATTGCCTTGGCCACCAAGGATGTGACGTGTGACTGGTTGGGCTGACTTAAAGGGCCAGGGACAGCAGACACCTCGCTCTGGTCCCTCTCCTCTCCTAGCATCTGCCCCAGCCGAGTTTGCAGGTCTAGCTCTGGGTCTCAGGCCTCCCAGGCTGCCAATCCTGCTGCATTAACTCCTCCAGACCTGGGATGAGATTGACATCCTCCTACCCAAGGAACACAGGATCTAATCAACCAGTGTGTTTATTCTCTTGGCAATAAAAATGCTGTGTAGAACATTCATTGCCATTCAGGACAATGCCTCCTTGAAAAGTCCTTTGGGCTGACTGCCCTTGTTATTCTCTGTAACTCAAATATAACTTGTCAGCCCCATGTGATATATTTCAGCTTGAGTTTAGTCCCAGAAAAAAAAGCTTGTGGCCACAGCTGCATGCGAATGCTTTCTGTCACCGGAGGACAAAACCAATGTAAAGTGAACATTTTTCCACATAGGGCCAAATACAGCATCCAAGTTAGAAACTGGCATTCCTCAGGTGTCTGCAGGTGTCCACTCTGTCTGCCACCTTTATGGTCTTTGTTCCTTTTTGTCCCTAATAATCATTGTCACCATTGTGTTTAGTCTTGTGAGCCTCCTAAATGTTTTTAGAATCAGAGTAAATTCAAGGGGAGTAAGTAAATAACATGTGATTTGTTGATTTGTTTTCCGTTATGTGTTCATTTTCTCAGCATGGAAGAGAAAAATGCATAATTGAAACATAAACTTTGTCTGATTAAGATCAAATGAGATCAACTGAGATTCTCTTATTTGTCCTCCTTTTTTCTCTTTGCCTTCTTTTCTGTGCTCCTCCCTTCCTCCTCCCTGTCCTCTTTCCATTGTGAAAAAGCGTTTGATCCCTTTTCTGAAGGGGAAAGAGAAATGTTGGGAGCTCAGAAGTGGCTGCTGCAACATGCCCGCTTCTCAACTTCCTCTGGGGTGGAAATTCATTTAAAACTCGCAGTTTGCAAAGTGGCTGCCAAAGCCACAGCATTGGGAGGGAGGAGGGGACTCAGGATCTGGGAGGACAAGCTGGAGCCAGGCAGGGAGATGGGGGTGGGCACATCCTGCAAAGCCCATCCCTTGGGAATACCCTGGAGGTCTAAAAGAGAGTGTCGTCTGAATGGTGAAAAGTCTAGACCCTTCGACTGCAGCCTCTAGTGGGTCTTAGCTTCCATCCCATTACTTTCTCTGTGAAAACCCACGGAAGTTCCCCGTTTCCTTCTTCATTAAGCTCAACCTCTTCCTGGCTTGCAAAACTCTCCATAATCTAGGTGCATCGTGCCAAGAACACCTTTATCACCACTGACACCCAACACACCCCTAGCTTTCATCCTCCTCTTCCACTCCCCACACAGACGCACACACTCTGTTTCGTGGGGTTTGAACAGAAGGTCTGAACGTCTCAGCCCACTTCCCATTGCTCTAGATTCAGGGCAAGTCGCATAACCATGCTGAGTCTTGGGTTTTCTTCAGGCAAAGGAACAAGTGGATATTTACTGACTTCCAGAAGCATGGCATCTATTTCCATCCATATTCTCTCTTTGGTAACTATACACTAATTGTCCTCTGAGAACATCCCCATCTGACTTTTGGTCCATGGACCTCTGGGTGGAGTTAGTCCATTCTCAGCTTCAAGAATAGAATCTGTGATCCAGTCTGAAGCAAAACAGTGCATCCCAAGCCTCCATTCTCCCTGATGTGTTGGTTGGTAGGCAGGTGACCTAAGCTGGTAAGTCTCAGGGCTTGTGGTGGCAATGCCGGACACAGACACTTACTCTTTGCAGCAGGATTTGAATCTGGAAGGACGTGGCTGCAGCAGCTGAATGGTAGGGTCAGGCCTGAGAAGGCACCATTCCCAGGGAGCGGAGCTGAGCTGGGGAGAAAGAATCGGGTCCCAGCCAGTGTTGGAGCGCTGTTTCCCCCAGCTAGAAGGAAGCTGCTGCCTGGCTTCCTTCTCTCCTCCCTCTGTCCAAATCCTTCCTGACCAGCACAAAGTTGTCCTCTGGGACTCTGATCACTGATCTCACCAGCCCTTATTGGTACCCATCACCCAGGACACCAGTGACACCACCCAAATCAACTCTTGGTTATATGTGGGCTTCTGTGGCTTCTAGTGGGCTATTTGGGTGTTTTCAGTAGAATGAGTACTTTCTTGAGGGTAGGCCTCTGTGAATCCTTGGTGTCTGGCATGGTCTAAGAACCCTGGAGGTGCAGAATCAATATTTCCTGTTCGATGTCCTTATGGGATTGTCTTTGGCAGAGATTGTGTTTTTGAAGCATCTAACACTGTCTGGCACACAGAAGGCAGGTAGGGCCATGAGAACAGTGTGGGCTTTAGATTCAAATCCCTGTGTTGCCCTATAGAGCTGTGTGACCTTGGGCAAGTCACCTAAGTTCTATCAGCTTCTGTTTCTTCAGTGCAACGTGAAGCTACAATATTTCCCACACAGGCCTTGCATTTTTCAAAATAATTGGCGTGGAGGTGCTAGGTAGATGTGTGTTTCTTCCTCTGCCTTCCCAATGCTGGTGGAGGCAGCTATTCCGCAGATGAGATGCAGAGACAGCTGAGAGATTGACACATTGGGGTTTGGAATATTTGGGGGTAACTGACATTCCTAGACAATCTCCAAGTTTGCTTAGGTCAATGGTACTGACCCAGAGCCCTCCCTACCCAAAGGGGAGCCAGGCTACTAGTAAATGAGTAATAACTAAAGAATAATTCAGCCAGGTTTTGTTAAACACACACTCTGAATGAAGAGATCCCCCAAACAGGTGATGTGTGAGCAACGTGGCTGTTCATTCACCTGGGTGCAGGTGGGCTGAGTCTGAGAAGAGTCAGCGTAGGGTGGTGGGGTAGGCGTTGGTTTTGCAGGTTTGGGGTAGGCAGTGGAAAGTTACCAAAGTTACAGTTCAGGGCGGTTTTTGCAAGCTGGGAGGGGGCCGTAGGGTCTGGAGTCACAAGGTTGACCAAGGTGGGTTACAAAGTCCAGTTGCCTCATCCGTTGAGGAGGGAATAAAGAACAATAGAAGAATGTCTCAAAGTGAATTAGGTGATCATGTCTTCTCCTTTTGTGGTTTTCCAGTTACTTCAGACTTTCTAGTTCCAGGAACTCATCTGGAGGATACGTGCAGGTCACAGAGGTTACCATGCCGTCCATGGCACAGTCAGATAGCCTAAAAGACCTTACAGTTTTAATTGGACACAATTGATATGCCTAAATCCAACTCAAGTCTCACTTCAAATACTGCCTCTTCCAGGAAGCCCTTCTTAATCCCACAGGACCTGGACATATCTTTCTGTTTAATTTGATCGGTTTCTTTCCTTGATGGGAAGTGTCAGCCAGCACATAGTAAACTCTTATTAATCATTTGTTGAGCAACTGAATGAATACATTTTCATCCAGTATAGGAAGTCTAAGGAAACAGTGAAGTGCCCTGTAAGACTGCAGCAGGAAACAGACCCAGAGGGATCACGAAGAGTCCACAGCAGGCTCTCTGGATAATGGAAAGAGGTCCTGATTTTGCCATTTTTCTTCCAGCTCCCAATTTTACGTAGCATAACCAGTGAGCACTTAAGTTTGCACTTAGATCTGGGTTAAATTCCTAACTCTGCCACTTACTGGCTGAAGGGACATTAAGTAAGTTACTTGTCCTCTCTCAGCCATCAGAATGCAGCCCAGTTAGCTTTCATTATGGCTTTGCAGAAGC
This sequence comes from Sapajus apella, assembly GCF_009761245.1. Classification (NCBI taxonomy): domain Eukaryota; kingdom Metazoa; phylum Chordata; class Mammalia; order Primates; family Cebidae; genus Sapajus; species Sapajus apella. Next base: position 36,064,839 of record NW_022436952.1, read on the forward strand.
AGCTCTCCTTCAAGGCCCCACCTTCCCCTTGTGCCCCTTTGGGGCTGTTCTCTTCCCTCCAGGCTGCCTGCCATTTACACATCTGAGAAATATGCAGGCCAATGGAAATACACATCCTCCAATCTGCCTGCTCCTCACGCAGAGGATTAAAATCTGTCTCATCTTCCCAGTTTGGAATGCTGAGTATTTGGTCAAGGATTCAGCTTCCCTTTTTTATGAGGCTTTAAGAAAACCCAAATTAAACCCTGATTTGTTTTTAAATATCAGAATTCTTAATCTTTCAGCATTTGGCTCATTTTCTTTACAGGCTTAGAAAGCAGCATTAAACAGATTCTGTTTCTTAGCACACTCTGCTTTTTCTCTGGTGTGTGCTGGGGGGTGGCACATGGGGCAACATTTTGTCTCATAAGAGACACCTTTAGAGACTGCTGTGTGTCTTGTTGTACTATGCTAGCTTGCTCTGTGACCTTAGCCAAGCCCCTTGACTTCTCCGAGCCTTCATGTCCTCATCTGTAGAATGAGGAGACTGAGCATCAAGGCCTGTGCACTCCTCAAGGGGAGGAGATCATGTAGAACTCCATATTTCAAGCTGGGGCTCAGAGAGGGGAAGAGTCTTACCGAAGGGCACACAACTATTTAATGGGCAGAACCAGCTAAGGGCTTCTGGCTTCTAGGAGAGTCCTCTATTCACTAGAAACCCTGCTTTCTCTGAGAAAGAGATATGGGGTCAATATACAATGATTCCTGTATAATTTTCTTTTCTTTCTTTTTTCCCCCACTCTTTTCGCCCAGGCTGGAATGCAATGGCACAATATCAGCTCACTGCAACCCCCATCTCCTGGGTTCAAGTGATTCTCCTGCCTCAGCCTCCTGAGTTTCTGGGATTACAGGTGTGCACCACCATACATAACTAATTTTTGTATTTTTAGTAGAGACGGGGTTTCACCATGTTAGCCAGGCTGGTCTTGAACTCCTGGCCTCAGGTGATCCACCTGCCTCAACCTCCCAAAGTGCTGGGATTACAGGCATAAGCCACCATGCCTGGCCTGATTCCTGTATAATTTTCAAACCCTCTTCCTTCATGAGTAGAGTTCAGTAGGACTTCAAGATGAGGTTTGTGTTTTAGATGCTTTTAAAAAGATGGAAGAGAAGGAGAATTAAGAAAATCTAGAAATGGGGAATTAAGCTGTGTTGCCACTGTTCTGTGGTGCATTGTTGGATATACCCAGAAGAAAAATCTTTGATTCAAACCAAAATGATGCAAGAAGCAGCAGACCTCATGACATCTCCTCCAGCCTCTGATAATGGCCTATCAGGTAACCAACTACCCCAGTTTGCCCAGGGCAATAGTTTCCTGGGACATGGGACTTTCAGTGCTAAAATCCAGAAAGTCCTGGAAAGTCTCTGTAAGCTGGGATGAGTTGGTCATTCTCATGGCCAGCTGGTAACTGAAGAGAGATGCCTTCTAGCAGGGTGAGCTTTGACTGGTGTGATTACCGGCTCTGCTACTTACACGCCAGCTTTGAGAGGGCCAAGCTGTCTGAACCTTAGTATTCTCATCTGGCAATTGGATTTAAATGAGGTAATTCACTAAAGATACCTCCTTCAGTGCCTGGCACAGATTAATCACGCAACGAATAAGTATCTTTCCTTCTGGGGAAAAACTATTTAAAAATTCCAAGCACGTGGAAGAAGAAGTATAGATAATGTGTTTAAGGAAGGATTTTTTAAATCATACAATATTTTTCTCTGGGCTAGGTATGTTGGGATGAATTACCATGTCTCTTTTGTTGAATTCTTTAGGCAAAGCAACCATATTGTCACTACTGTCTCTTCTTCTTAAAAAATTTAGAGAAGTCATGGGTCAGCGTTGGGGTATGGGGGGAGGGGTCCAGCCCTAAGCAGTGTAGCTGGGCAAGTGAAAGAGGAGGGTCATTGGCATGAGACCTCATTTAAAATCTCCTCTTGCCACATTCTGACTGCCACTGTGATTTCCACCTGTAGCAGGTAAATGATCAGACATAGTCTGTGAGGTTTTTATGTGGCCTAGGTCAGAGTTGATGCTTGGTATCTTCATGGGAGCTCAATTTATGTTTTAGTCTTGCCTGTTTGGGTTCATGTCTCAGAGACCTTGGAGGGACTCAGGGTCTTCCCTGTGACATTCAAGGCTGCATTAAAACAGGGTTTGGAGACAGTGTGTTGGCTCGGATGGGAAGCCAGGTTCTTGATAGGGAACAGATGATTTCCCCACAGAGACCTGGAAATAAAGCCCCAAGCCCTTGGCCCCAGAAACTCAGAACTACCACGCCACTCTGTTGGCAGCTGGGCTCTGTGTTCTGGCCAACCTCTGTAAAGAAAAGGTCAAAGTCCTTCAACCCTGAAGATCAAAATCTCATCCCACAGACCTCCCTGGCAGGTTAGTCCTGGGATCGTTGCACATTTTAGAGGTCTTTATTTTCATTTCTTCCCTAGCCTGCACTTGGGAGCTGCAGCTGGAATCTGTGGAGCTCTGCAGGCTCTTAGGAGGGCTGAGGGGCTGAAGTTCCGACCTCCTGTCTTTTCCCGGGGGTTTGAGCAGCAGCAGGAAAGCTGATACATGACCCTCATTTACGGAGCAGGTACTATGTGCCTAGCACATGCTCGATGATTATCTTATTTAACTCTCACGTCAAGTCTGGGAAGAAATCAGAGTACTTACCACCAGTTGGTGCACTGTATATTTACATGGCAGTGTGGTTGTGTGTTTTTTTCTCTCTCTGCCCTATTTGTAAGCTTCAGGAGGACAGTGACTTTGTCTGTTTCATTTAAGGCTGTATCCTAGCACTTGAGCGTCTGGCATTTATCAGGTACTCAGTAAATATTTGTTGGCTGACTGACCAGAGCTCCAAGGGGTGGAGGAACCTGATTAATTTCGCACAGCTGGAGAGGTGGGAGAACCCAGCGTCTCTAACACCAGAATCTTAAACCCTGTCCTATACTCGTGATTAACCCAGAAATAAGGCTGAGGCAAGCTAAGGTGTATCTGCTTCTTTCAAAACATCTTGCATAAATCATCCTAAAAATATAGAACATTTGCAAAATGGGAAAAGGGGGAAAAAATCACCCGTATAATATCACCACCTTAACAGGCTACAAATATAATTTTTTTGTAGGTCCTTTTATTTTTTTCTAAATATGTATTTTTAAAACTAATGAGTAATCTTAACAAACACAAATTCACTTCCTACTCTTAATGCTTTATCCCTGGTCTTCATTATTTTCTTTCTAAATGACTGCATAATAAATAGTTCATAAGCAACTATGTCCCTGTTAACGTAGCGGTTCCCTATTGCTGGGCACTTAGGTGGCTTCCATAATAAGTAACATTGTGATGAATATCTTCGAGATAAACTTAATCATGTGTGTGTGTGTTTTTAAATTATTTGTTAAGATAGTTTCTTAAAGTGAAATTATTAGGTTGAAAGGGATGTCAGAGAGCCCCGAAATTTCTGGAAGTGTCTTCAGTTCTTGGACATTTATTCTCAGGAATGGGAGCAATAGTCTGTTAAAATATATATTATGTCCTGAAAATCCCCAGTGAAACTCTCACCCACATGCTGGAATGTCACTATGGCAACGGAAGAGCCTGGGTTTCACTGACAACGGGCTCAAGTAACCTTCAGGGAAGCTGCGCTGTGCCTGCTCCACAGGTGAGGTTTCCTGGGAAGGAACGTTGAGCAATTAAAAGAAAATTTGAAAACCTTTTGAGTCGGTCTTCCTAAAATTTATCCTGCCCTTCTTGGCCTTGGCAAATAGCCTCCTGATAGGACAGACCCCTCCTCAAACATCAGGATCAATCAAGCCATGAGTTATTGCCCTACAGTGCCATAATTGCTGCCATTTTTGATATTGAAACAACTTCTGGAGCCAGGGCCAATGGCAGAGAAGCAAACAGAACCTTCTGACCTTACCAAGGGGGTGGGGTGGCATGTCTCACTTAGTTCAGCTGGAGACAGAAATGCATTTCAGCTCTGGCTGGGTGTCAGCTTCCTTACGCAGACCAGGGAGGGACAGGCTGCGGTGCTGGTGGCAGCGTCAGGCCTTCTGGTGGCTGTACCTTCAGCTTAGCAAATCTGGTTATTCTACCAGGTTCTTTATCAAAGCTGCTACATGGCCCATTTTTTCAAGTTTTGACTTTTCCCTCTTTGAAGTAGGCACAGCTGTTTTAGAGTCCTGTCTGACAGTGCCAGGAGCCAGAGTCCCTCTTTGTTTGTGTCTTTCGCCCATTTTTTATGCTGGTTTTCACTCATGATGTCTTGTTTCTTTTGTGCTTGGTAATGTTTGAGTGCAGGATTTTGTGTCTGAAAAAATATGTGTAGAAATAATTTGATGTGAGGCCTGGGACGATGATGTCTTCCTTTTTTTTTTTTTTTTGAGACAGAGTCTCACTCTGTGGCCCAGGCTGGAGTGCACTGGTGCAATCTCGGCTCACTGCAACCTCTGCCCCCTCGGTTCAAGCGATTCTCCTGCCTCGGCCTCCTGAGTAGCTGGGATTACAGGCGTGAGCCAGTGCTCCCGGCCTGATTTTTTTTTTTTTTAATGAACAAGTGTTACTTTTATACTTGGATAATATAATAAAGACATTTTCATTTTGAAAAAATAAGCCTGTTTTAGCAACTGGTTATGGATCCTGTCTTGATATTCCTGTGCTCCTCTTCTTCCTTTCTCATCTGTTATTACCCACACACATACACACACACACACGCACATACACACACATACACAAATACACACACATACACACATGCACACATACACACATGCACACACACACATACACACATACACACACACATAGACATACACACACATAGACATACACACACATACACACATACACACATGCACATACACATACACACATATACACACACATACACACATACATACACATACACACACATACATACATATACACACATACACATACACACATACATACACACACACACACACATATACTCTAAACTCCCAGCCTCTAGAGGAAAAGCACCACTCAGGCATTGACGCCTCTGTGTTGTGTGACTCCTGTGGATGACAGTGGCATTTAATGCCACAACTTCCCTGCAGGGCAGTTCGGAGTGGTTTCATCTACCCAAGCTGTGTCTCCAATTTTGTAAATAGCTTCTAGATGGGCCTGGGGGAGAAAGCCAGTATATATTGAAGCTTAATTACCCTCATAAGTGTGTAAGGTGGGCATTCTTGACTTGGTATTTTAAGGGGTAACTAATTCTCCAGGGGTCAAATTAACATGGCCAGCAGGGCTCAGAAGCTGTCAGCCCCCAGAGCTGTCAGCTTCACTGCGCAGGAGATTCCAGCAAGGGAAATGAGGCTCCAAGATCCTTCTCTCTGGAGCCACTGTGTATGGAGAAGTGTGGCCTGGTTCTGGCAGTCCCCTTGTGGTTACAAAGCCCACAGACACATTCCAGACTCCTTCTGTAGTGGAGGGGTATTGTGGATGCACATGCAGAGGGCCGGTGAGCTCCAAGGACTTTACCGTGGGGTTTCGTGGGACTCAGGCCTCCAGCTGCTCTCAAGCGTCTTGCTGTTCCCGGCTCCCTGACCTATCCCACTGGCTACGAAAGTGTGGTCGCTGAGTCCCCTGCATCGGACTCTCCTGGCGTGGGGGTTTAGACCCATCCCTGGCCACTCTTCTGAATCAGACTTTCTAAGGGTGTGACCCCGGAATCTGCATTTTCAACAAACACGCATGACGAGTCTTACGTTTGTCATTTCAGAGCCCCTGCTCTACTTCTCCCCTTTTCTTTATCTCAAAGTTTCTTTCCTCAGAGCTTGAGCTAGCCGAGCGGCTTTTTACATTTAGCTTTTCAGTGTTTCTCGCTTCAGTCCTTCTGGAAAACATTTCAGTCTTTCTGGAAGGTTCGGATTTTCAGAGAGAAAATCTGACTGGGTCAGTTTACCCCAGGCTTGCCAGCCTATAGATCGGTGGCCAGTCTCTGCACCCATTAGCAGCAGCAGGTAGGGTGGGGGAGGGGGGACAGGGTCACACAGCATAAAACTCACTGCCCACTGGGGTAGACACTGTGATTGACATCTGAGTGTCAGCCTACAGGCTTGAGGTATGTAGGAATGTAATGTTAATTTCCCATTGCACAGCTAGCCCCATGCTGCTGGTACCAGAGGGCGAAGGGTACGCACATGCTGCAGAGGTCATGCACGCGTGGGGCGGGAGCTGAGGCAGGTGGAGGCTTGAGGGGAATTGGAGGCTTGGCTGTCCTGGGGGCCCTGGAGGCCCGTCAGCTGGGCTACATCTCCTTAGCCCAACCTACTCACCGGCTCTGTGTCCCCAGATGGGTGTTAACCAAAACTTCCTGAGGGCAGCTTCTCCTTGGCCCCAGCGTTTCCTTTGAATCACTTTTTACCCTGAACTTATGTCTCAGAGCCCTGCCTGAGACATGGCCTGACCTGTGGCGTGGCCTGGCCCCTCATGGGCTGCTCTGGGCCCCCACAACCTACTCTGCTGGTAGATGGCTGTTTGGCAGCTGCCTTGGAACCAAAGAAGTTCCAGAAAGTTCTGGCGAATTGGTCCCATCCAGGCTCTGGAGCCCAAGCTCCCCTGTCACCCTGGAGTCTGGCTGCCTCAGCTCTTGGGCTACAGGGGACAGCCAGAGGCAGCCTGGGAAAGTGGGAAGGACTCCAGTTTTGGCATCAGAAGGCTGAGGTTTGAGCCCTGGCTCTGTGAATTCCTGGCTGTGTAGGAAAGAGCAGGCTTTGGAGGTGAGCCTTGGATCTGTGGGCTCTTGTCTACTCTTTGCCAGGCCAGGCTGCCCCTAACACTCCCCAGGCCATCCCCGGCATGCTTGGCCACCTCCTGCAAGTGGTAGCAGGAGGTCCGGAAGGGCAGCCCATCGCAGCCAAGGCTCCAGTCCCCATCCTGTTATGTGTCCAGGAGTCGCTGGTGTGTAGGAGTCTCTGGGTGAGGGACCAGCTTAGTTGGTCTCGTTGTAGGCTGCAGCTGCTGTGAAGGGGCTGGGTGGATGTTATCCTGGGTGAATTATGTCCCAAGTGTGGGTTGCTGGGCACAGTTCCCAGCCCCTGAAGCAGCTGCAGGTGCTGGGGGTGTTATATGGTCTCCCCAGAAGCCACTCACAGCCCCCTTCTTTCTTGCATTCTTTTTCTCTTTTGAGACAGCATTTCACTCTTGTCGCCCAGGCTGGAATGCAGCGGTGCTATCTCAGCTCACTGCAGCCTCTGCTTCCTGGGTTCAAGTGATTCTCCTGCCTCAGCCTCCCATGTAGCTGGGATTACAGCCACTCAGCACCACGCCTGGCTAATTTTTGTATTTTCGGTAGAGACAGGGTTTTACCATGTTGGCCAGGCTGCTTACGAACTCCTGACGTCAGGTGATCTGCCCACGTTGGCCTCCCAAAGTGCTGGGATTCCAGGCATGAGCCACCGCACCGGCCCTTTCTTGCTTCTTATGTACCTTGCTATTCCACGTGTGATAGAAAAACCAGCAGCATTGGTTAGAAATGCCGAATTTGGGTCCCCAATCTGTATTTTAACAAAATTCCCCAGACAATTTATTGTACTCAGGTTAAGGCAGCACTGCTTTACCACAGAAGCAGAAAAGTAAAAATACTGACTCTCCCGGACCCCCTCGCAGCCCGGAGTGGACATGGACCTGGTTCTGGCCAATGAGATGCAACCAAAAGGCATGAAGTGGGAATTCCAAGATGGCTTTTTTTGTTTTTTGTTTTTTCTGAGATGGAGTCTCACTATGTCACCCAGGCTAGAATGCAGTGGCACGATCCTGGCTCACTGCAGCCTCCCCCTCCCGGGTTCAAGTGATTCTCTTGTTTCAGCCTCTTGAGTAGTTGGGACTATAGGCACGAGCCACCATGCTCGGTTAATTTTTTGTATTTTTTGTATTTTTAGTAGAGACAGGATTTCACTGTGTTAGCCAGGATGGTCTTGATCTCCTGACTTCATGATCCGCCCGCCTCAGCCTCCAAAGTGCTGGGATTACAGGCGTGAGCCACTGCCCCCGGCCTGAGCCCTGCCTTTAATTCAGGCCTCAGGTCAATATTGGCTCTAGCTCAGGGTAGTGTAGACTGGCAGGTTTGGCCAAGGGGCCCCAGCAGTGGGTGGGGGAAGGGCATGGAATGGTCATAGACCAATTAGGACAGAGGTTCAGAGGAGTGAGATTGCAACCTTTGTATCAAAGAAGGCTTCCTGTAGGAGTCAGCTTTAGTCAGGGCCTTGAAGGATGAACCTGGTTTGGTTGGGAGGAGAACACAGCAGCCATCAGTCTCCCCTTGTGACACCTCACTTTGGCTTATTCCTCTTTGTGTGCATAGTGAATTCAGCTCACCCTCCACAGCTTGGTGGGACTCTCTCCACCCTTGTGAAAGCTTCTCTGAGCTTCTCTGTTGTGCTACCTACCCCAGTCCAGAAAGGCTTTTCTCCTGCTACATTCTGGTTATCTGTTTGTCTGTCTCCTAGCCAGCCTGTGAGCTCTGGGAGGGTAGAGACCACGCCTTCGTCTCTGTAGCCTGCAGTGCAACAGGCGTTTGCTGAATGACTGCTGGGGGAAAGGACAAGACCATAGGAAATGTGAGTCTCCAGGTGCAGAAGTGGTGTCTCCAGGCCAGTGGGGAGGCAGTAAGCTGATGGGTCGAGGGGTACAGCCATGTAGGAGGCCTAGGGGGGCAGATTGGAAAGGAACGTGCTTCAAGCCCTGCTTCCTGATGACATTTCAGGGAAATTCCAGGGTAAGGTCTCTCCCAAGGCTGAGCCACTGAGAATATCTTGGGGCATTTTCTTTTCCTTTTGGTGCTGATACTGACATGCAGGAATGGGGATTCCACTGACACAAGCCCCCTGCACTTGACCTTGAGCCAGAGTATTTTGGAATGGATTAGCATAATGTTTCCCATTTCCAAGGAGCTCATCTCCCCTGATTACAGAGATGCGTTACCTTGTTCTTCTGACCTTAACCTCTGGGACTAGAGGAAGCACATGTGCTAGAGTGGGAAAAATGGCCTGCATGCAGAAGGCCAGAGTTCCTGTCCTGCCTCTGCCACTGACCAACTGGGTGGCTCGGGGCTGGTCTCTGTTCTTCTTGTGGTCCAGTTTCCCTCCTGGGGCTGGATGACCTTCTAGCTCCAACATTCTCACTATGGTGCTCCCGTGATTCCTAATACTGGCCACCAGAATGGAAGGCCCTGGGGCCATGGTAGTTGCCATCTTACATGGGAGCTTTCAAGGTTTCCACCTCCCGAGATGCTGAAGAGGATGATGGTGTTAATAATCGCTGGGTATTGACTGGACACACGCATTGTGCTTAAGGGTGTTACATATATTACCTCATTTAATTGCCACAAAACCCCACGAAGAAGGGGCTATTATTGTCCCATTTCGCAGATGAGGAAAGAGAAGCAAAGAGTGATTGCCAAGGTCCAGGCAGTCTGTACACAGAAGGGACTATCCTATTTGCAGTTATGTGTGTGTCTGTGTATAATTTTTTTTTTTTAAGATAGAGTCTCTCTCTGTCACCCAGGCTGGAGTGCAGTGGTATGATCTCAGCTCTCTGTAACCTCTACCTCCAAGGTTCAGGGAATTCTTCTGCCTCAGCCTCCTGAGTAGCTGGGATTACAGGTGTGTGCCACCACACATGGCTAATTTTTGTATTTTTAGCAGAGTCGGTGTTTCTCCACGTTGGCCAGGCTGGTCTCAAACTCCCGACCTCAAGTGATCTGCCAGCCTCAGCCTCCCAAAGTGCTGGGATTACAGGCATGAATCATCACACCCAGCCTGCAGTACTATAAATTGACTGTCCCCCGACTTTTTGGTTAGGTTGGATGGTTTTGCAGCGACAGGAAGAATAAAGGTCTGGTAAAAGGAGAATGAATTCAAACAGAAGGAGGTGCCTTGAGTGTGTGGGATGAGGAGCGCATGGGTTGTGGGGGGAGTTCTGGAATTGCTGGGTCTCTGGTATCAGGGCATACATACCCAGGTTTCCACCCAGCCTGGGCCCCCAGGGAGATAACCAAGGCCTCTGGGCACATTTCAGATTTGGGTTTTCCTCCAGGCTGGCTTCCACTGCCCCAGGCCCTGCTGGGGAAACTACTGGATACTGAACTCAGCCTTAAGGACTGATTTTGGGTCTGTCTTGTGGATGAGCTGTAATTATGTCCATTATACCTGTCTCGGAATGATTCATAGACGGCAAGAGCTTACGTAGGAGCAATGTTCCACTTAGTTTTTTTTTTTTTTAAATTTACATTTTCCGGTGACTCACTAGATTTGAGAGTAGTCTCATTGACTGGAGAAGAAAAAAGGGGGGAGGAAAAAAAAAAGAAAATGTGATCAGGTACATTGAAGACTAATGATATTGTCTAAATCATGCACAGGTGATTCTGGGTTCATGTTCTGTGGGTTCAAACCTACCTCCTACTCTCTGAGCCTCTCGATTCCCCCTCTTCCTAGAAGTGGGAGGCAGCCCTGTGGCTCCATGAAGGCAATGGAGAGACAACCTCATGCTGGGAAGTTTGTGCTTTAGAAGGAGCTGGGTTCAGGCCAGGTGCAGTGGCTCATCTGTAATCCTAGCACCTTGGGAGGCCAAGGTGGGTGGGTCACCTGAAGTCAGGAGTTTGAGACCTTCCTGGCCAACATGGTGAAACCCCATCTGTACTAAAAATACAACAATTAGCAGGGTGTAGTGGCGTGCGCCTGTAATCCCAGTAACTCAAGAGGCTGAGGCTGGAGAATTGCTTGAACCCAGAAGGTGGAGGTTGCAGTGAGCCAAGATCATGCCACTGCACTCCAGTCTGGGCGACAGAGCAAGACTCCATCTCAAAAAAAAAAAAGAAAAGAAAAGAAGAGAAGAAGGAGAAGGAGAGGGAGAAGGAAAGAAGGAAAGAGAAGAAGAAATGGAGGGAGAGGGGGGGAGGGGGGGGGGGGGGGGGGGGGGGGGGGGGGGGGGGGGGAGGATCTGAGTTTGAATTTTGGGGGGGGGGGTAGGGGGGAGGAGGGAGGAGGGAGGAGGATCTGAGTTTAAATTCCTGCCCAGACTCCCATCCTTGCTGTGTGACCCTAAGCAATTTCTTTAACCTCTCTGAATCTTCAGTTTTTTTCATCTGCAAATTGGGGAAAAAAACCACAAAACAGTGCCTGCTTTACAGGTTTCTGGGAGGATTAAATGAGGTGATATATATTAAGCATTTGGCATAGAATAAGGAACGTGACAGTAAATATTTATTAGTGCTTGTAACACCCTGTCTTGGTCATTATGACTACCCTACGGGGGAGTGCAATGATTCCCTACAGTTTACAGGTGAGGAAACTGAGCTTAGAGAGGCTAATGATTTGACTGAGGTCACACAGTGAGTGAATGGCAGAGCCTGGGAAACTAGAGCTCAACTCTAGCTAGCTTCAAAGCCCCATGTAGAACACTGGACCTTACCCCCCAACTGCTCTCATTTCCATGGGAAATGGGTTTGTTCTTCCCGTCCCTCAAAATGACCTGCCTGAATTTGAAACCTCACAACTTGTCTATTTCTGGTAATGACGCTGCCAGCCACTCAGTCACCCCCGTAAGAAACTTGGGGTCATCTTTGGCTCCTCCCCTCAGCAGGCCCCATGCTTCCGTGTCAACACTGTTGACACCATCCACAGCCTCCCTCGGCTAATTCAGTGCAGATCTGTTTCTGCCTCTCCTTCCCCAGGGTTCCCCAATGAGTTCTTGCCATATCCCCCCACCATGTAGCCAGTTTGAGCCACCCTGTCGTTGGGGCCTCACTGCTTCCCTGAAACCTTCATGTCAATCATTGCCTCCCTGAAACCTTCAGTGGCTCCCCTGCCTGCCGCGCTTAGCACTCACTCTTTAGCGCAGCGATAACTCCCCGTGTCAGCTTGGCCGGGTCCTTCTGCTCTCTGGTCCTGGTTTTCCCAGCTGTGGAATGAGATGTGGGTGGTGCTGCCTGCTGTCTGGGGTGCCTGAGGGGCTGGTGGCTTAAGAGTTCCTTCCCTGCGCCCCCACCTGCTTTGGGGCAGCGTTAGAAGGACATTGGCTGGGAAAGCCCTGCAAGTCAGTGCGTCAGCCAACAGCCTTCGCAAGTTCCAGCCTCTTAGTCATCTGTCCAGGCCAGGGACCCACTCCCAGGGACTGCCACCTGCTTCTTCCTCTTCCCGCCAAAACAGACTCACCCGGGCTTGGGCTTTGTCTGGGCAGCTGGGAGGGATGTGCTTTCCTGCGGACTCATCCGTGATAGCCTCAGGCTGGTGGCCTTTATACGGGGCTCCCTCCCTATCCAAGCACTGCACACCCTGGACCCCACACCACAAAAGGAAAGAGGGGCAACCCTTAGGTGGAGCCAGAAGCCCCCAGACAGAGGAGTCTCCCCAAAGGCAAGCTGCACTCAGAGACCCACAGCCCCAAGATGGGGGAGGACCCTGTGGTTGGTCCCAGGTGTGGATGTGGCTGCTTCCAGTTCTGAGGGGCTGCCTTGTCCCACAGAAAAGCAATACAAGGTGTAGACAAGGCGCCCCCTCTACTGAGAACAGAGGCCTCTGGGTATTGACCCTAAGCCTTACTGTGACTGACGCTGCTACAGGCACCAGGGACAGAGGGGATGGCATCTCTACCCCTCAAGGAGTTCACAGGCCTCGTGGTGGGAGCAGATACAATAATCCCGTGATTCGTGGTTTATTGCGGAATGTCCATTCGTGGGAGTCTAAACAGGAAATGGTTTTATTTTTCATGTTGCTTTCCGTGATGCGATGAGAGTCCTCCCTTTCCTGTCCTCTGACACATTTGGGGCAGATTCCACAGCTTCCTGGTCCCTCTCGGGGTGGTAGTTTGTGGTGGCTGTGCAGGCCCAGCCTCATCTTTGGGGCACAGAGGTGTCCTTTTGTCCTTGGCTTTGGGCCTTCACTCAGTTCTGGGCAGCTAAGTCCTTTATGTGACCTATAAGACGGAATGCAGGGGCCTGTCGGAGCTGAGACGGGGCACTCAGCCTGGCTAGGGGCAGGAAAGGCGCTGGGCAACCTTGCTCACCCCAGGTGTGGCTGGGACTCGGATTCTCTTGGGGGATAGTGCTTGATGTCTGTGATGTTCTCCTCTTCCAGAAGTTTCCTAAGAGCTCAGGGCCCCTATTTCAAAATCACGATGAATTTGAAGGCAAGGACCTTCTATGCCCCCAGTGTTCATCAGGGCCTGCACGTGCATGGTGGTGAATAAATGAATGAATGAATGAGCTGATGCCGGTTGGGAATTGTATTTTCTTGTGCTTTGGTGAATGAATGAATGAATGAGCTGATGCCGGTTGGGAATTATATTTTCTTGTGCTTTGGTTAATGGAGTGTCTTGAGATCCTAGAAGAGCTGGAATTCTTTGGAAGAATTTCTAGAAGACGAGTGTTATAGATTGAATTGTGCCCCCCGCCCAAATTCATCTGCTGAAGCCCTAACTCCCCATGGGACTACACTTGCAGACAGGGGCTTTTAGGAGGTAATAAAGGTTAAATGAAATCATAAGGCTGGGGCCCTAGTCCCATCAGACTGGTGTCCTTCTAAGAAAAGGAAGAGACACCAGAGAGCTCTCTTTTCACACGAAGAGATGAGGCCAGGTGGGGACACAGCGAGAAGGTGGCCACCTGCTAGCCACAGAAAAGCCCTTGCCAGATACCAACCCTGCCGGCACCTTCACCCTGGACTGCCTGCCTCCAAAACTGTGAGAAACCAATTTCTGCTGTGGAAGCCCCCAAGTCTGTGGTATTCTGTTACGGCAGCTCAAGTAGGTGGAGAAAGTGAGATGGCCCAGCCTGAGCCAGCAGCTGGGCAGCTGAGAGCTGGGCTCCACTGAGCTGTGCAGGAAGCTTGCCCCTGGCCAGTGCTCTGCATCGGCCCCTGCTAGAGCTGGAAGCCCCTTCTTCAGCCTCTGCTTCCTCTCCGGGACAGCCCTCCCAAGCTCTCCCTCTTCCCTCTTGTTGGAACGGGCTCTCAATCCATGCAGCGCCATTTGCTCCCTCCAAGGTTATGCTCGTGGGACTGTGTCCTTTCCGATGACATTCAGTTAGCCAGTCTATTTATAACAATGACTCACACACCGCTTCAACTTCTGCAGGAAGAGTTCGGCTTGGGAGCCAACTCTCCTGGAATGTAAAACAATTTGCCCTTGTAAATTATCACCATTTCATTTCCACAAGATCGTTTATCCTTGGCCTCCTCTTGACCCTCATGCCAAATCACTTCACGAAACCTCCTGCACCCACTCCCGGTGCCACCATCCTCTCCTGTTTATCAAGAATCTTGCCGGCCCCGTGACCTGCACCACCAAGCAAGTTCCTCCTCAGAGCTGACCTCGGGACCAAGACTTCCTTGCTCTGCAGATGGGAAGGCATCTGCTAGATGTTCTCCCTTTGTTTTCATGTGGATAGCTTGGAGTGAGCTCAGGTTGGTACTGGGACAGGGAGTGAAAGAATCTGGAAGAGAGCTCTGAGCCCCCATCCTTGGCCTGAGGCTGCCTTCTCCAACTTCATGTCCCAGCCTTTGACATGTAATGCCCACAGGACTGCAGGCTGGCTTCTGCATCCGCCCCGCCTCGTTCCACCGCAACTCTACCTATCTCCTAGGTGACACATGGAGGCAATCCTTTAAGTCCCAAGCTTCAGTGGTCTCTCTGCGGCTTTTGACATGGTTGAGCTCCATCCTCCCTGGCTTCTGACACGCCACCATCTCCTGGTTCTGGAACAGTCCTAGGCTCCATAACCTTCTCATTATGCCTCGATTCAGCTCCATCTCTTCTCCTTTCCGTCACTGTACAGCCACCAGCTGGATGCCCTGCCTTCAGGCTCTCCCTCTTCAATTCACTCTCTGTCATTCAGACAATGTCACACCCCTGCTTAAGTCCCCACCTTAGTAGAATACAGGCCCCCATGGCCAGACCTGGCTAGCTCTTGGGCTCGTATCCTGCCCCTTACTCCCACCAACCCCACTCCACCAGCCGAATTTTGCAGCCTCCTGGATTACTCAGATGCCTCCAGATTGACTTTCTTCTCTCACATCTCTTTGCCTTAGCACATGGTGCCCTCATGGCACAGAACACGCTCTTCTTCCTTTGTCGAAGCCCTGGCATTTGGAGTTCTGCTAGGTCATCCCCTTCAGCAGGAGGCTTCAGGGAGCAGCCCTTCCTCTCCTCTCCCAGCATCTTCACCCACTGCTGAACCATCTGTGTGTCTGCTTACCCCACTGGCCCCAACTCCTACTCTCCCTACTGACCTGACACTCCAGCCTGGGTCTAATTCCTTTATTTTATGCTCCCCTGAAGTGTTTCCATTTTCTTTAGAATACAGCTTAGTTCGTATTTATATTTCATAAAGAACCATTATTTGATTATTGCCTTAATCTCTCTGCACCAGGCTAGAAACTAATGAGAACAGATAAATATTATTTATTTATTTGAGACAGAGTCTCGCTCTGTCGCCCAGGCTGGAGTGCAGTGGCACAATCTCGCTCACTGCAACCTCCGCCTCTTGGGTTCAAGCAATTCTCCTGCCTCAGCCTCCTGAGTAGCTGGGATTACAGGCACACGCCACCATGCCCGGCTAATTTTTGCATTTTTAGTAGAGAAGGGGTTTCTCCATGTTGGTCAGGCTGGTCTCGAACTCCTGACCTCATGATCCTCCCATCTTGGCCTCCCAAAGTGCTAGGATTACAAGAGTGAGCCACCATGACCGGCCTATCTTTATTTATTTTGAGATGGAGTTTCACTCTTGTTGCCCAGGCTGGATTGCAATGGCACAATCTCGGCTCACTGCTACCTCTGCTTCCCAGGTTCAAGCAATTCTCCTGCCTCAGCCTCCCGAGCAGCTGGGACTACAGGCGTGTACCACCATGCCAGCTAATTTTGCATTTTTAGTAGAGATGGGGTTTCACCATGTTAGCCAGGCTGATCTCTAACTCCTGACCTCAGGTGATCCGCCCGCCTCACCCTCCCAAAATGCTGGGATTACAGGCATGAGCCACCTCGCCTGGCCTCTATTATATCTTTTAAAAGACTAATGAACACCTGTTACTCACAGCCTAACTTTGTCCAATCTTACCACTTGCCATATTTGCTTCAGATGCTTTTTTAAAAGATAAGATTATAAACATGATTGAAGGCCTTTAAGTTTCAAGGCACATCTATAAACCTTGCTGTTATTACATGTTGAAATGTTTAGATATATTCATAAAATATGCACAGTGTCTAAGGATGAGCGAAAACAGCCAATAACTGCATACCCACCGCTCAATTGAGGAAAAAGAATATGACCATTCATCTGAAAGCCCCTTTGAGGCCCCCTCAGCGCCTCCCCTCTCCTCAGTACCCATGATCCTGAATCGTGTGTGTGATTTTCATGCTTGCTTTATGCTTATACCAAATATATTTGTATCCCTAAACAATAGGTTGTTTAGTTTTGCTGTGTTTTCAAACTTTATGTAAATGGAAACATACAGTTTGTATTCTATTGTGACCTGCTTTTCAAAACACTTTGTTCTGACATTGTGTGTACCGTGTAATTCATTCATCTTCACTGATGATTTTTATCCTGTTACGTGGACATACTGTATCCGTTCCCCTGTTGATAGACATGATAGACATTTAGTTTGTCGTTCCCCTACACCCATCTGTCTTTTCTTTTGTTTTTCTTTTCTTTCTTTCTTTCTTTTTTTTTTTTAGATGGAGTCTCTCTGTTATCCAGGCTGGAGTGTAGTGGTGTGATCTCCGCTCACTGCAACCTCCGCCTGCAGGATTCAAGTGATTCTCCTGCCTCAGCCTCCCAAATAGCTGGGATTACAGGGGCCTGCCACCATGCCTGGCTAATTTTTTTTTTTTTTTTTTTTTTTTAGAGGAAGAAAGAGAGAAAGAAAGAAAAAGAATAAAAAAAAAAAGAAAAAGAATAAAGGAAAGGAAGAAAGAGGAAGAGGAAGAGAGAACAGGGGTGTTGCTTTATTGCCTGGGCTAGAATGCAGTCTAAAACTGGGTATGCCTGTAATTGTGTTTAATAATAGAGACATTAAAAAAAAATGAGGGAATAAAATAATTAACAAGCAGCCAACCAATATTTCATTTAAACCTGTAAATACGTGTGATGTAGTACTGATAAGAGTGTATATTTTGTGTATTTAAAGTGGAGAGTTCTATGAATATTAATTAAGTCTGCTTGTTCCGGATCTGAGTTCAAGTCCTGAATATCGGTGTTAACTTTCTGTCTCATTGATCTGTCTAATATTGATGTTGAAGTCTCCCACTATTATTGTGTGGGAGTCCAAGTCTCTTTATAAATTTTATATATCTGGGTATCTCTGTATTGGGTGCATATATGTTTAGGATCTTTAGCTCTTCTTGTTACATTGATCCTTTTGTCTTTATGTAATATCCTTCTTTGCTTCTTTTGATCTTTGTTGCTTCGAAGTCTATTTTATCAGCAAAAATTGCAACTCCTGCTTTCTATTTATTTATTTTTGCTCTCCATTTGGTAAATTTTTCTCCATCCCTTTGTTTTGAGTCTTTGTGTATCGTTGCATGTGAGATGGATCTGGATGTAGCATACCAATGGGTCTTGGCTTTTTTTGCCTGTCTGTGTCTTTGGATTGGGGGATTTAGTCGATTTAAATTTAGAATTAATAACAATATATGTGTGTTTGATACTGTCATTTAATGTTAGCTGGCTGTTTTGCCCATTAGTTGATGTAATTTCTTAATTATGTTGATGTTCTTTATTTTTAGGTATTTTTTAGAAAGGCTGATACTGGTTGCTCCTTTCTATTTGTAGTGGTTCTTTCAGAAGCTCTTGTAAAGCAGGCCTGGTGGTGATGAAATCTCTGAGTGCTTGCTTGTCCACAAAAGATTTTATTTGTCCTTCGCTTATGAAGCTTAGTTTGGCTGGATGTAAAATTCTGGGTTGAAAGTTCTTTTCTTTAAGGATGTTGAGTATTGGCACCCACTCTCTTCTGTCTTGTAGGGTTTCTCCTGAGAGATCTGCTGTGAGTCTGATGGGCTTCCCTTTATGGGTAACCTGACCTTTCTCTCTGGCTGCCCTCAGTATTTTCTCTTTCATTTCAACCCTGGTGAATCTGGCGATTATGTGCCTTGAGGTTGGTCTTCTTGAGGAATATCTATGTGGTGTTCTCTGTATTTCCTGGAGTTGAATATTGTCCTGCCTTGGTAGGTTGGGAAAGTTCTCCTGAACAATATCCTGAAGCGTATTTTCCAGCTTGGATTGATTCTCTTCGTCACATTCAGGTACACCTATCAAACGTAGATTAGGTCTTTTCACAGAGTCCCATATTTCTTGGAGACTTTGCTCGTTCTTCTTTATCCTTTTTTCTCTAATCTTGTCTTTTTGTTTTATTTCATGAAG
>NW_022436952.1:36083348-36083687 GCF_009761245.1 Sapajus apella
TTTTTCAGCTCCATTAATTCACTTACATTCCTCTCTAAATTGTGTGTTATTGTTAACATTTCGTCAAACCTTTTTTCAAAGTTCTTGGTTTCTTTGCATTGGGTTAGAACAAGTTCTTTTAATTCCCAGAAGTTTCTTATCGTCCACTTTTTAAAGTCTGCTTCTGCTAATGGAACACAGTCTTTCTCCATCAGGCCTTGTTCTGTTGCTGATGAGGAACTGTGATCCCCTGCAGAGGGAGAGGCATTCTGATTTTGGGTATTCTCAGCCTTTTTAGGCTGGTTTCTTCCCTTCGTTATAAATTTATCCATCTGTGGTCTTTATAATTACCGTCTTTAT
>NW_022436952.1:36088687-36137709 GCF_009761245.1 Sapajus apella
CCACCCCCACCGTCCCTCCCCTATTTCCCCCCAACAGACCCCAGTGTGTAGTGCTCCCCTCCCTGTGTCCATGTTTTTTTTTTTTTTTTTTTAAACAGAGTCTCATTCTGTTTGTAGTGGCACAATCTCGGCTCAGTGCAACGTCCGCCTCCCAGGTTCAAGCGATTCTCCTGCCTCAGCCTCCTGAGTAGCTGGGACTATAGGCACGCGCCAAGATGCCTGGCTAATTTTTGTATTTTCAGTAGGGACAAGGTTTCACCAGTTGGCCAGGTTGCTTTCAAACTTTTGGCCTCAAGCCAAATGTGCCTGCCTGACCTCAAGTGATCCACCTGCCTGGGCCTCCCAAAGTGCTAGGATTACAGACGTGAGTCTCCACACCCAGCCGTGACTCTTTATTTCTAATAATGCTTTGGACTTAGAGTATACTTTGCCAGAGACTGGTTATAACAGCTTTCTTTTGATTAATATTTGCCTAGTTTATCTTTTATCATTAAATAAAAGTTTCAGCTCTTTTGAATCTTTGCGTTTTAGGTGTGTGTCTTTTATAAACAGCATAGATCCAACTTTTATTCCTTAATCTAATCAGACAATCCCTATCTCCTGAGTAAATCCTTTAGCATTTTTAAATGTACTGTGATTACTGATATGTTGTATTGATTATCTCATTTTGGTTAATATACATGACATATAGATCTAATTTATATTACTTTTATTTTGTTCTTTCTAGTGCTCTGTTTTTCCTCTTTTTTTTTTTTTTTTTTTTTTTTTTTTTTTTTGAGATCGAGTTTTGCTCTTGTCACCCAGGCTGGAGTGCAGTGGCACCATCTTGGCTCATTGCAACCTCTGTCTCCCAGGTTCAAGTGATTCTCCTGCCTCAGCCTCCCAAGCAGCTGGGACCACAGGCACAAGCCACCACGCCTGGCTAATTTTGTATTTTTAGTAGAGACGAGGTTTCACCATGCTGGCCAGGCTGGTCTTGAACTCCTGACGTCAGGTGATCCTCCCACCTTGGCCTCCCGAAGTGCTGGGATGACAGGCGTGAGCCGCCGCGTCCAGCCCGCTTTTCCTCTTTTTTCCCTCCATTTCTCGTCTCCTATTGGATTGATCCAGTTGTTTTTGTTTCTTTTTTCACCTCTATTAATTTGAAAGCTGTGAATTCTGTTTCTATTCTTTTATTGTTGTTCTTAAATTTTTAACATATATATATGTATTCTTTACTTAACCAGGTAACGATTATTCAATATCTTTATATTTTTCCCAAATAATGTAGGTACTATTTGATACTTGAAGTATGATCATTTTCTTCCTAGCTTACATATTGTTCTTCAAATTTTTTATGTACCTTATTTCAATATCCTTAAATTATTTATTATAAAAATTCATCCTGTTTTATGATGGCACGGCTTATTTAGATTCATCTTTATCAGTTTGTTCACTCCTTGTTGTTTATTGCTTCTTGTTTCTTTTCTATATTCTTGTTCCTTTTTCTATATGTTGCTGTTGAGAAGTCTACTGTCAGCCAGTACTGGTAATCAGTATTTTCTCTGTGACTGCTGTTAGTCTGTCTTTTTCTTTCTTTTTTATTTCTTCTTTTTTCCTTTCTTTTTCTTTGTTTCCTATCTTTTCTTTTTCTTTCTTTTCTTTCTTTCTTTTTAAAAAAGCTTTAAAATATTTTATTAATGGAGAAAGGTTTGGGAAAGTAGAACCTTTTTTGGAGGGCATTTTGGCATGATCTGTCAAAATTTTAAAGCTAGCATTCTTGTTTCTAGGAATAGATCCTTAAGATCTGGTTGACCAGACCTGGAGCTGTGTGCTGAAGAAAGTTCTCGTGGCGTTCTTTGTAATCATCAACCCTGGACAGGACACGGGGCGGCAGGCACACTCACTGGCAAAGGAGCAAAATCCCACTCAAAGGAGCACACTCATTGGCAAAGGTGAGGTGGCTGCGTGACGCCATGGGGTTCCGAGCACCTAAGGAGGAACGCCCCCGCCTGCTGGGCCCTGGGGGGTCCTGGCGGCAGCCAAGGCCCCTGTCCTCATGCAGGGTTCCGGGAGACACTGGGATCCATGTGTATACATAGAGGTGCTTTTCTGTCCCAGAGAAGTCAGGAACTGCCTGCGGTGTGTGAGGAAGCTGCCCCTGACATGGCCCGAGCCCTCGCACCCCGGCGCGGGGCAGGACGTGCCTTCCGTCTTGACCCACTTCCAGGAGAACTGGGAGCCATTCACCGACCCGTGGAGCCATTCTGCCGCATGGCCGCCAAGCGGCACGCGGATGCTCTGCGCTGGGACGCGAACTCCTGGTGATGTGACCCCAGCCGTTGCACCTGGGGACCACACCTGATGGGCTTTTGATCTTCGTATTTTCTTTGCTCTATGCTATCTTGATATCGCTTTTCTTTGCTCTCGGGCGACCTGAAAGACCCAGTGCCGCCCCGGCCTGGGCGCCTCCAGACCACTGCCCTGAGCCTGCGTCCTCCTGGGAGTCCATCTCCGTTTCTCTTGAACGCGCAGGAACAAGTTCTGTGACTATTTCTCCAGAGGATGATATGTTCTGATTTTTCCCTGGACACTCCTCGTTTATACCTGGCACCCTTGCAGAATTATTAATAGTGTTCTATTTACTCTCAAAAATATCCTAGTTAGAATGATACATTTCGTGGCCACCCTAGGTGGAATTTCATTTTTACTTCCTCTTCTAAGGATTAATTGTGCATTCTGTATCCGATGATTCATCAATTCTGCATATTTTAAGCCATGTTCCCTTTATAATAAGCCTACAAATAAAAACTTCTAATTTAAAATTATATATTGAGAAAATAACAGCACATGATTAGATTAATATATCCTTTTTTTTCTCTTCTAATTGTGTGGCCTGTCAATACCCTTTAGAGCTGGTATAGTTACTGTTAAAACACACCAGCTGTGTTATGTAAATGGAACTTTTCTGGGCCCTCAGTCTCTGACACTTGCTTCAACACTTTCTGTGTTTGCTTTTCTTGTGTGTCACACACAAATGATACGTAAAACATATGTTAGCTGGACCTGCGGTGGCTCACGCCTATAATCCTAGCACTTTGGGAGGCCAAGGCAGGAGGATTTCTTAAGCTCAGAAATTTGAGACCAGCTTGGGGAACTAAAATTAATTTTTTTAAATTTAATTTAATTTACTAAAAAAGAAAAAATTAGCTGGGTGTGGTGGTGTGTGCCTGTAGTTGAAGCGACTTGGGGTGACTGAGGAGGGAGGATCACCTGAGCCCGGGAGGTAAAGGCTGCAGTGAGTCCATGCCACTGCATTCCAGCCTAGCAACAGTGCAAAACCTTGTCTCAAAACAAAACAACATATGTTAAAGAATACTGTGCGCAGCACTCCAGTTACCAATTTGAATGTAATCTAATGCCTGGGATGCTCCCTTTGGCTACTGTTTCAGTGCATTCTGTTGCAGTTCCCCTGTAATCACTATTCTGAATTTTATGTTGATTATTTAATTACTTTTCCTTATCCTTTTTACCACATGCATTTTAAAACAATTTATTATTATTTCTTCTGCTTTTAGAATGTATACAAAAGGGCCAAGCGCAGTGGCTCTCCCCTGTAATCCCAGCACTTTGAGAGGCCGAGGCGAGCAGATCATGAGGTCAGGAGTTCAAGACCAGCCTGGCCAACAAAGTGAAACCCTGTCTCTACTAAAAAATACAAAAATTAATTGGGCATGGTGGTGCATGCCTGTAGTCCCAGCTTCTCGGGAGGCTGAGGCAGGAGAATCGCTTGAACCCAGGAGGTGGAGATTGCAGTGAGCTGAGACTGAGCCACTGCACTCCAGCTTGGGCAACAGAGTGAGACTTCATCTCAAAAAAAAAGAGAATGTATACAAAGGGAATCACACCCTATTATATGTATTCTTCGGTGACCTTTTTTTCTCCTTCAAATTTATATTTTTGAAGTTAATTAATGTTGATGGATATCACATTGTTCATTTATTTCAGCTACGGTATAGTAGCCTAGTGTTTGACTATATCACAATATGTATATTGACTCTACTTAATTTGGACACAGAGAAGGTTTCCACTTTTTTGGTAATTATATACCTATCACTGGGACTGGGGGTCATAGAGTATATGCATGTTCAACATTATTCATTAGTGCCTAACAACTAGTGCTGATATCAATTTCATTCCCATTTGCAATATTTGAGTTTCACATGCTCACTAGCACTTGGGACTGCCAGTGTTTTCATTGTTGCCCAACTGGTAATCGTGGAATGGTAGGGCATTGCGTCTATGCATTTAAACTTTTAATTTTGGCTTTGTGATTTTAATTGGTATTTCCTTGATTCTCAATTGTGTTGAGCATATTCTCATGTTTATTACACATTTGCCTTTGATCTTCAGTGGAACTCTGGGTTTTCCTCTGTTTCCTTTGGAGCTGTTTTTCTCTTTCTTATTGATTTATAAGCATTCTTTCTATGTTCTGGAAAGTAATCCTTTGTAATCTGTGTTGCAATTGTCATCTTCAAGTTTGTGGCTTGTTTTTTTCTTGTTCTTTACTAAGTCTCTTGAAAACCAGAAGTTCTTAATTAATTCATGTACTTTCTTTCTTTCTTTTTTTTTTTGAGACGGAGTTTTGCTCTTGTTACCCAGGCTAGAGTGCAATGGCGCGATCTTGGCTCACCGCAACCTCCGCCTCCTGGGTTCAGGCAATTCTCCTGCCTCAGCCTCCTGAGTAGCTGGGATTACAGGCATGCGCCACCATGCCCAGCTAACTTTTTGTAGTTTTAGCAGAGACGGGGTTTCACCATGTTGACCAGGATGGTCTCGATCTCTTGACCTCGTGATCCACCCGCCTCGGCCTCCCAAAGTGCTGGGATTACAGGTGTGAGCCACCGCGCCCAGCCTCTTTCTTTCTTTTTTTAAGAGTTGAAGTTTCACTCTGTCACCCAGGCTGGAGTGTAGTGGT
The DNA here is from genome assembly GCF_009761245.1 of Sapajus apella. NCBI lineage: Eukaryota > Metazoa > Chordata > Mammalia > Primates > Cebidae > Sapajus > Sapajus apella. The sequence continues at coordinate 36,093,645 of NW_022436952.1, forward strand.
GTGATCATAGCTCACTGCAGCCTCGAACTTTCAGGTTTAATCAATCCTTTTATCTCAGCCTAGTGAGTGGCTGAGATTATATGTGAGCCACTGTGCTCATCTGACCTTTTTATTTTTTTTTAAAGGTAGGTGCCTTTTGGCCCTTATTTAAGAAGACTCTCTCTACCCTGAGGACGTAAATTATTATTTTCTATATTATCTCATATGATGTCCTAATTTTTGTTATAGTTTCACCTTTCACATTTGTGTTTAATCTACCTTAAATGGATTTTTATATAGGGCATGCAGGAGGATTTAATTTTAGCTTTTTTCCATATGGACAACCAATTGTGCCGGTATCATTTTCCTATTAAACTATAGCATCTGTTCCATATCATAAATCCAGTTTCTGTATGTTTTAGTTCCTTTGGGCTGCTATCACAAAATATCATAAACTGGGTAGCTTAAAAACAACAGAAATGTATTTCCCATGGTTCTGGAGGCTGGGAAGTCCAAAATCAAGGCTAATTTGGGATCTGGTGAGGCCCTGCTTTCTGGCTCTCAGATGGCAACTTCTTGCTGTGTCCTCACCTGGTGAAACGGGTGAGGGCTGTCTCAGCCTTGTCTGATAAAAGCACTGATCCCATTCATGAGAGTGCCACCTCCTCGACCTCATCACTTCCCAAAGGCCCCGCTTCCCATCACCCTTGGGAAGACGATGTCAACGTATGAATTTTAGGGGAGATAAACATTCAGACCACAGCACTATATCTGCCTACATGTGTTTCTGGGCTCTTTCTTCTATTTCATCAGTCTACTCTTGCACCAATACCATATTATTTTTTATTACTGTCACTTTGTCTTGATAGCTGGGAGGGGAGCCTTTATTTTGATATCTAGTAGGGCAAATCTTCCCCTCTTGTTCTTCTTCAAGAATGACTTAGGATTTTATGGCCCTGTCATCTTTCCTACAGATTTTATTTATGTATTTATTTATTTATTGAGATGGAGTCTCTCTCTGTTGCCCAGGCTGGAGTGCAGTGGTGCGATCTTGGCTCACTACAACCTCCGCCTCACAGTTTCAAGTGATTCTCATGCCTCAGCCTCCTGGGTAGCTGGAATTACAGATGTGTACCATGACGGCTGGATCATTTTGGTATTTTTTAGTAGAGATGGGGCTTTGCCACTTTGGCCAGGCTGGTCTTGAACTCCTGGCCTCATGTGATCTGCCCATCTTGGCCTCCCAAAATGTTGGCATTACAGGTGTGAGCCACCATACCCAGCAGTAATCTTATTTATTTATTTATTTATTTGAGACGGAGTTTCGCTCTTGTTACCCAGGCTAGAGCGCAATGGCGCGATCTCGGCTCACCGCAACCTCCGCCTCCTGGGTTCAGGCAATTCTCCTGCCTCAGCCTCCTGAGTAGCTGGGATTACAGGCACGCACCACCATGCCCAGCTAGTTTTTTGTATTTTTAGTAGAGACGGGGTTTCCCCATGTTGACCAGGATGGTCTCGATCTCTTGACCTCGTGATCCACCCGCCTCAGCCTCCCAAAGTGCTGGGATTACAGGCTTGAGCCACCGCGCCCGGCCAGTAATCTCATTCTTTCAAAGTCCCTGTCCGTCCATCTAAACCATTATCCCTGTCTGCAGACATCCATACCTCTAGCCTGGGGGTGGGGCTGGGAGAAGCCACTGATTACAGAACAGCCTAAGAAACTACCATATCTTGTTATCGTAAGTGTGAAGTAAGAGTCTGTGGAAGGCTATGAACTGTGGTTTCTGTACAACCTCAGAGTGGGAGCTTGTGGAAAATATTGCAAATCCATGTCTGACTGTCAAAACCTGAAAAAAAAAAAGGCTATTATTTTATCTTACATCTACCAATCTTGTTCAAGTTTTCTTATTGGCTAACTCTACCTTGGAGTCATACCAGTAAAAGTAATTATCTGACTAAAAGAAGTGATGATGGTACCAAGTTGACAATGGACTATGTAGCCCAGTGCTATATATTTATGTTGCTCTCATTCCCATGTATAGGTAAGGCTAGCCACCTGCTTTCGGAATGACGTCCAGGAATAATACTACCGCCCACCCTGTTAGTTCACCTGAGATTGTGGCATAAGGCACAGGGATCAGATGTTGTGCTACTATAACAGGTCTATAATGTTCAGCATTAGATGCATATGGTTATTAAAGGAGAAATACAGTTTGAGATGTATGATGCCAAAATCTAGTCTGTTCAAATGTAAGCTACAGACATATCTTAAAGTTAATGTTAAAAAGCTCGTTATGGCCGGGCACCGTGGCTCACGCCTGTAATCCCAGCACTTTGGGAGGCTGAGGCGGGTGGATCACAAGGTCAAGGGATCGAGACCATCCTGGCCAACGTGGTGAAATCCTGTCTCTACTAAAAAAATACAAAAATTAGCTGGGTGTGGTGGCGTGCGCCTGTAGTCCCAGCTACTCGGAGGCTGAGACAGGAGAATTGCTTGAACCCGGGAGGTGGAGGTTGCAGTGAGCTGAGATTGTGCCACTGCATTCCAGCCTGGTGCCTGATGACAGAGCGAGAGTCTGTCTCAAAAAAAGAAAAAAAAAAAGCTCGTTATATCTGTGATTAAAATAAACAATGTCTCTTTCTTTATCCTTTGAATGATTGGTCTCAAAATAACACTGCAACTTATAACAACATAACACTATTCGTAAAATATTCTATTTTAGGCAATTAGGCAAGAAAAAGAAATAAAAGACATCCTAATAGGAAAGGAGCAAGTGAAATTGTCTGTTTTATGGTGACACAGTCTTGTATAGAGAAGACCTTAAAAACTCCACCAAAGAGCCTGTTTTGAGCTCATAAACAAACTCAATAAAGTTGTAGTAGACAAATCAACATAAAAAATCAGTAGCATTTTTATACACTAATAGCAAACTATCTGGAAAGAAAATTAAGAAAACAATCCCACTTACAATAGAAACATACACAAAATAAAATACTTATATGTAAATTTATCAAAGGAGGTGAAAGACCTAAAGACTGAAAACTTACATAAAACACTGATAAAATAAATTGAAGAAAACACAAATAAATGGAAACATATCCTGTGTTTGTGGATTGGAATAATTAATATTATTAAAATGTCTATACTACTCAAAATGATCTACACATTCAGTGCACTCTCTAACAAAATTTGTCAGTTTTTTAAGTAAAAATAGAAAAAAAGATTCATAAATTCATATGAAACCACAAGAAACCCTGAACAGCCAAAACAATCTTGAGCAAAAAGGACCAAACTGGAAGCATCACACTACTAATTTTAAAATATATTATAAATCAACTGTAATCAAAAGAGCATGGTACTGGCATAAAAACAGACAGCAGTGAAACAGGATAGAAAGCCTAGAAATAAACCCAGGAATTATGGTCTATTGATTTTTGACAAAGGCACAAAAGAACACACAGTGGGGAAAGAACAGTCTCTTCAATAAATGGGTTTGGGAAACTGGAAATAATCAATTACGCACATGCAGAAGAATGAAATTGGATCCTTATCTTACATCAAATACAAAAATCAAAACAAAATGGATTAAAGACTTATTAAAAGAACTGCAACTGTAAAACTACTAGAAGAAAACATAGGGAAAAACCTCCATGGCATTGGTCTGGGCGATGATTTTGGATATGATCCCAAAATCACAGGCAGCAAAAGCAAACGTAGATGAATGGGATTGCATCAAACTGAAAAGCTTCTGCACAACAAAGAAAACAATTAACAAAATGAAGAGGCAACCCTCAGAGTGGGAGGAAATATTTGTGAACCATACATCTGATAAGTGGTTAATATCAAACATATATAAGGAACTCAACCCAATAGCAATAATTTAAATAACCTAATTTTAGAATGGACGAAGGACCTGAACAGCCGTTTCTCAAAAGAAGACAGCAATGGCCAACAGGTTCATGAAAAAAATGCTCACCGTCACTGATCATTAGAGAAATACAAATGAAAACCACAGTGAGCTATTCCTTCCCACCTGTTAGTATGACTGTTATCAAAAAGATAAAAGATTATAAGTGTTGGTGAGAATGCAGAGAAAAGGGAACCTTTGAACACTGTGGGTGGGAATGTAAATTAATACAGCAACTATAGAAAACAGTATGGATGTTTCTCAACAAACTAAAACTAGAACGACCATATTACGCAGCAGTCCTACTAATGGGATATATTCAAAGGAAATGAAATCAGTATGTTTGAGGGACACCTACACTCTCATGTTTATTGAAGCATTCTTCGCAATAGCCAAGATATAGAATCAACCTAAGTGTCCATCAACAAATGAATGGATAAAGAAAATGTGGTACATATACACGATGGAATACTTTTCAGCCTTAAAAGAGGAAAGGCTGTCATTTGTGACAATGCGGATGAACCTGGAAGACCTTATGCTAAGTGAAATAAGCCTGACACAGAAAGAGAAATACCAATAATTTCACTTACACAAGCATATCTTGCTTCAGTGTGCTTTGCAGATAGTGCTTTTCTAAAAAAAATAAATTCAAGGTTGGTGGCAGCCTTGTGTTGAGCAAGTCTATCACCACCATGTTCCCAACAGCATAATTTCACTTTGTATCTCTGTGTTAGCATGTTAGCAGTAAAATATTTTAAAATTAAGGTATGTACATTTTTAGACATAATGTCATTACATGCTTAATAGATCACACGGTGATGTAAACATAACTTACATGCACTGGAAAACCCCAAATTTTGTGTGATTTGCTTTATTGTGATACTTGCTTTTCTGTGACAGTTTAGAATCAAGCCTACAATATCTCTGAGATAAGACTGTGAAATTTTAAAAAGCTGAACTTATAGAAGTAGAGAGTAGAATGATGATTATCAGAGGCTGGGAGTTGGGGCAGTGAAGGGGGAGTTGTTGGTCAAATTGTACAATCCAGGTTAAATAGCAGATAAACGCAACTGAAGCGATAACTGGTGAGCTGGAATTCCTCAGTTAGGAGGAATAAGTTTTGAGGTCTGTTGCATAGATGGGTGACTAAAGTCAATTATAAGGTATTGTGTGTTTAAAAATAACTAAGAGTAGGCTGGGTGTGGTGGCTCACGCCTGTAATCCTAGCACTTTGGGAGGCCGTGGTGGGTGGATTGCTTGAACTCAGAAGTTGGAGACCAGCCTGGGCAACATGGTGAAACCCTATCTGTATCAGAAAACCCCATCTGTCCTGGCTACTTGGGGGACTGAGGCAGGATGATTGCTTGAATCCAGGAAGTTAAGGCTGCAGTGAGCCAAGATCATGCCATTGCACTCCAGCCTGGGGGGACGAAGTGAGACCCTGTCTCAAAAAACAAAAAACAAAAGCTAAGAGTAAATTTCTAAGGTCTTACAACTCAAATTAAGTTAAATGATATAATGGGTATGTTAATTATCTTGATTTAATCATTCCACATTGTATGCACATATCAAAACATCACATTGTACCCCACAAATATATACAACTATGATTTTTCAATTTAAAATATTAATTTTTAAAAAAGAAAATAAATGAAAATTAAATTTAAAAAACATTCTGTTGTGTAAGAAGCAATAAAGTAACTTATTAATAGAGCTGTCTTCCAGCTCACCAGCTATCGCTTCAGTTGCATTTAATTCACCTATTAGGTTTTTCATCCCAGTGACTTTCTGTATTTTTCTAATAGTTCAAGTTAGACATTTTCCAAATATGCTTGTTTTTTGTAATGGTATCTTTCTTTTTCTTGTTTTTTTGAGCCCTTCCTTTATGTTGTCAATTATTTAAGGCATACTTATTTTAAAGTTTCTATGTTTGTTCCAATGGTTGCATTCTTGGCAGAGTTGATCACATCTATTGCTTATTCTGTCTGATTCTTGCTCACATACATAACCTGTAATTTTGGACTATGAGCTCGTCTATGGCAGCCCTATCTCAGTGAGAATCATACGAAGCCTTGGTTGCGAGCATGCCTTCCAGCGCAGTTTGTGCTTGTTATTGTCAGGCATCTTAGGGGTGTCACTGTCTTGAGGCTAGTCAGTAGGTTACATGACTGGTTTGGGAGTTCTGGGACTGCAGGCGTACAATCAAACTTTCTCACCTGACGTGAGGCGAAGCCCCACAGTTCCAGCCCTTGGGGGAGAGTTTTTCCCACTCGGAGACTAGAATACAGCAGAAAAGCTTCCTTATAACCTCTTCACTCCCCTCTACCTCCTGCCCCGACCCTATGCAACTACAGCATTAACTCAAAAGCTTATTCCTTTGATATTGGCTTCCCTCTCCATTTTTGGTCCCTGGGAATTTCCTTGCTTAAGCTCTTAGCTCTGCTTTTCAGAGGCCATCTATTATATTTTATCCATAATTTCCAGGTGTCTATTAGTGGGAGGGTTTTGAGGTTATCTAGTGAATCATATTTCTAGGACCATGAGCCTTACTATTTGGTTTTGTTAATTATTGTGTCCCTTTTGCCTATCATAATGCCTGAAGAAAAGCATTTAATTAATATTCTCTCTCCCCCCGGACCTTTTTTTTTTGAGACAGTCTCACTCTGTCACCAAGGCTGGCGTGCAGTGGTATGATCTCAGCTCACTGCAACCTCTGCCTCCTGAGTTCAAATGATTCTCCTGCCTCAGCCTCCTGAGTAGCTGGGATTACAGGCACATGCCACCTTGTTTGGCTAATTTTTATATTTTTATTAGAGACAGGGTTTTGCCATATTGGCCAGGCTGGTTTCAAACACCTGACCTCAAGTGATCCACCAGCCTCAGCCTCCTGAAGTGCTGGGATGACAGGTGTGAGCCACTGTGCCCTGCCTCTCTTCTAGTGTTGTTAGTGTCTTTTGGTAACAGATACTTAAACCTCTTGGCTTTCCCCCAGTGCCCAGCAGAGCTTGGCCCACAGCAGGCACTCAAGAAATGTTTGTGGAATAAATTGAAAGAATAAATTTGACAGATGAGGACTCTAATACCAAAGATGAGAAGCAACTTAAGTCTCTGGAAGTTCTGTGCTGGTAACGGGGATTTCTAGATGACATTGTTCACTCACATTTCTATTTTCCGCAAATTAACCCATCCGGCAGTCATATGAAGACTTTCCCCCTCTAGTCCTGCCCTGTGGATCCGATTTCATTGGAGAGTGTGGGCCTGTGCTCCCACTATCTTCTCCAGGTGTCAGAATGTCAGTACCTTGTACCTAAGGGCTGCAAGTCCAATGATCCAGAGGGATTGTTGGTGGCAGCTGCTGATGGGTAGGAGAGAGGAAGAAGGAAAGCGAGAGAGTGGCCATCGAGGAGGATGGAAATGTTCCGTGTGCTTCCAAATCGCCTCATCTGTGGTCTGCTGCCCCATTGCTGATTTCAATTCCCTCTTTTTCTTTATTATTATTAAATTTGAACTCTTGGTAAGAGGTCAGTTGTTTTAGCTAAGAATGACTTGATTGATAAGTCGGGAGCGGTGGCTGTAATTCCAGCACTTTGGGAGTCTGACACGGGTGGATCACAAGGTCAGGAGTTCAAGACCAACCTGGTCAGCATGGTGAAACCCTGTCACTACTAAAAAAAAAATACAAAAATTAAATGGGCGTGGTGGCGTGCACCTGTAGTCCCAGCTACTTGGGAGGCTGAGGCAGGAGAATCGCTTGAACCCAGGAGGTGGAGGTTGCAGTGAGCTGAGATTATGCCACTGCACTCCAGTCTGGGCAACAGAGCGAGACTCTGTCTCAAAAAAAAGAAAAAAAGAATGACTTGATTGATTTATTTCTCGTGTCGAAGAATAACAAACTTTGCCCTAACTTGAGGCTAACTTTGCCATAACTTGAGCCCTCCTTGGCTGTCTGGGAGTATATTCACTGTGGGCCATGTGGGCGTGGCAGTAGAGACAGCCCTGAGCAAGGAGCTGGGAGGCTCCTAGCCAGGCAGTGCCACTGTGACCATGGGCAAGTCACTTGCCCTCTCTGGACTCAGTTCTACCATCCGCAACTTGAGAGGCTGATCGTTAAGAGTCTTTCCAGCTGTGATATCCTGTGGTTCTATTTTACCTTCACTTATTCCTTTTCTAGTGCTTTTCCTTTCTTTATGGAGATACAAGTTTCTGACATGATTTTCCTTCTCTTTGAAAAACTTACTTTAACATTTCTCACAAGGCAGGTCTACTAGCAATAAATTCCCTCCGTTTTTGTTTGTATGATTCTCTGCTAGAAATCAGAAACACAGTAACAGAAATGAAGGGTGATTTTTCTTAGCATTTTTCCCTCTGTGCTTACATAACCCATCTGTCCTTGCATGCTGTCTGCTTTCCCATTACAGCCCTTAGTGTTTCTTTTGAGACATTGTTTCACTCTTGTTGCCAGGCTAGAGTACAATAGCACAATCTCAGCTCACTGCAACATCCACTTTCCCTATTCAAGCGATTCTCAGCCTCCTAAGTAGTTGAGATTACAGGCATGCGCCACCATGCCCAGCTAATTCTTTTTTTTTTTTTTTTTTTTTTTTGAGACGGAGTTTCGCTCTTGTTACCCAGGCTGGAGTGCAATGGTGCGATCTCGGCTCACCACAACCTCCGCCTCCTGGGTTCAGGCAATTCTCCTGCCTCAGCCTCCTGAGTAGCTGGGATTACAGGCACGCGCCACCATGCGCAGCTAATTTTTTGTATTTTTAGTAGAGACAGGGTTTCACCATGTTGACCAGGATGGTCTCGATCTCTTCACCTCGTGATCCACCTGCCTCGGCCTCCCAAAGTGCTGGAATTACAGGCGTGAGCCACCGCGCCCGGCCCCAGCTAATTCTTTTTTTGAGATGGAGTTTCATTCTTGTTGCCCAGTCTAGAGTGCAATGGTATGATCTCGGCTCACTGCAACCTCTGCTTCCCAGGCTCAAGTGATTCTCCTGCCTCAGCCTCCCAAGTAGCGGGGATTATAGGCATGTGCCACCATGCCTGGCTAATTTTGTATTTTTAGTAGAGACATGGTTCCTCCATTTTGGTCAGGCTGGTCTTTAACTCCTGGCCTCAGATGATCCACCTGCCTCGGCCTCCCAAAGTGCTAGGATTACAGGCATGAGCCACTGCACCTGACCTTTTTTTTTTTTTGAGTCAGGGTCTTGCTCTGTCACCCAGGATGGAATGCAGTGATGCATGATCAGGGCTCACAGCAGCCTTGACCTCCCAGGCTCAAGCAATCTTCCACCTCCCGCATAGCTGGGACTTCAGGGACGTACCACCATGCCCAGCTAATTTTAAAATATTTTGTAGAGTCAGGGGTCTCGCTATGTTGCCAGAGCTAGTCTCAAACTCCAGGTCTCAGGCGATCCTTGGCCTCCCAAAGTGCTGGAATTACAGGTATGAGCCACCATCCCTGGTTGCCCTTAGCATCTTACTTACAGTTTTTTAAGCATTTCTTGTCTGATTGAATTCCAGCGTTCCTGCCATGTCTGAGTCTGGTTCTGATGCTTGCTCAGCCTCTTCAAACTATTTTTTGTCTTTTGGAATGCCTTGTAATTTTTTCTTGATGGCCAGACATGATGTACTGGGTAAAAGGAACTAGTCAACAGGCCTTCAGTGATGTGTGGTCAGAGGCTGCGGGGAAAGGAACTGTTCTATAGTCCTGTGATTAGGTCTCAGTCTGCCTTTGGGCTGTGACCTTCACGAGTGATTCTCAGTCCCCCCTCTTTAGGGGGAAAAGGGTGGCTGTAGGGGACTGGAGTTGGCTATTTCCCTTCCCCTAGTTATTGGGCTCTGATAAAACCCTAACAGGTTAGGCTATGATAAAATGGTTTGTATGGAGCGCAGTCCTTCTTACAGAGAATGAAGTGCTCTGGTGTATTTCAAAGTGGCTACTTTTCACCTTCCCTGCCGGAAGCACTAGATTTTTCTCTGATTATCACTGTGAGAAGCTGTTAGTGCTCCTGTAGATAAAACTCACACAAGTGTGAGGGTTCGCCTGGGACTGGGCTCCCTGGGGTTTTTCTCTCAGACTCGTCCACGCTGGGCTCCAGCAATCGCCAGTTACCGGTCAGGGTTTCCTGCTCTCGGACTGGTTCCCAAGGGGGTTTCTGCTCAGGGTTTCTGTCCTGCTAAGTTGTGATCTTCTGTGTACGCCTGTCTGTCTCTCCAGTTTTGGGGTAGGATGTACATGTGTAGCTACAGAATAAACGAAGCAAGGTTAAAAACGAGGTATAGCGCAAAAGGCTGGAGGTGGAACCATGGGGGATTTTCTTTCTCTGGGGAGGCAGTTTTGCTCTGCTTGCTGCATTTTCTATGTTTCCTTTAGTGAGGATGTAGCTCTCTTGCAATGGCAAACAAACCATATTAAAATAATATTTTAAAGACTGTTCCATTTTGTGCTGCCGGGAACTGGGAGACCTGGTTGACCCTCACGTCTAGGCCAGGGCCCAACCAGGGACATCGATGGGTTGGAAAGTGTCAGGGGAATGTGCTGGTGATGAGATGGGAGCCCCACAGCTGCCCGTGCTGGCAGCAGCTGCTCAAACAGGCTATTCTGCTTCAAAAAATAAAGATGGGGTCATCCTTACGCCCTGGAATGGTCCTAGGGAAAAGGAACTGGTCACCTTCTGAGGGGATCTGGAGGGCAGAAGCTGCACTGCTGGGGGAAGCCTCAAGCTTGCAGGGACCCAACTTTTGGCTTAACAGAAAGAATGGCTGACCTTGTGAACTGCCCAAGATTAGAGCCAACAACCTTGAAAGGCACTGAGCCCCTCGTCATTGGGAGAGTATGACCGAGGCTGCTGACTGCTGTCAGGGACACTGCAGTGACCTTTTCTGCAGTGCTGTGAGACTGCGGTAGAGGAGATCAAAGCTGCCCTTTTACTTGTTAAAGAAGGAAAGAATTGGAGGAAGAGGAATAAGATCATCATGGTCAAGAGAGGGGTCTCTCAAGTCAGACAGCTGGCTTCAAGCACTGGATCTGCTACTTACTAGCCGTGCAATTACAGGCAATCTGCTGGACCACTCAGTTTTCACATCTGCAAAATGGGTGGAATAACAAGGTGGCTGTGATCAACAATGAGATAGCACATGAGGGTAGCTGCAGAGCCCTGAATACAAGAGCTCTGTGAATGAGGCTGGCGATGGGGGCGTCATTTTCCAAGGCACCGGAGACCCCAGGCCTCCTGCAACCTGCGCAGCTCCCAAGTCACTCATTTTATCTGCTGGCCTTGTTGCATTTGGAACTTTAGCATCTGTTGGTCAAAAGTCATATTCTGTATTTGGGGGAACTAATGTGATCCCGGATTACGTCTAACAGAGTCAACATTCTTCCCCCTCCTGCCTCTGAATCTTCTCAAAGGTAGACATTCTCCAGGCGGGCTGCTCTCTGAGCTTGGTTCCCTTGGCCTCCCTCCCCATGTCGGTGCCCAGAATGTAGTAACAAATTGCGTCTCCTAGCCAGGAGCTGGGTGCCCAGGAATTCCGGCCCCGCTCGGCCAGCTCTGTTTGCCAGCGCATCTGTTTCTAATCAGTGCAGCGGGATGCATTCTTTCTGCCGAGTGTGCAGGCCCGGAGCCTGGGGACTGTGCTAATTGATTGCTAAATGGATCTTGTCATTTCCAAAAGAGGCCTCTAGGCCTGCCCTTTGCTCTGCCTCTGCTCTCCGCGGGCTGAAGAGCTTAAGAATTAACTCGTCCACTGCCTTTGACGGAAGGTGAGGACTGTCTCAAACTTCAGTGTTGGGAAAGCCTCTGCTCTTTGTAAAGAGACTCATGGCTAAAAAAGCTCTGCCACGGACGGGGTCCCATTTCATTCTCCTGGTGGCTCATAGGGGTAGGCCTGACCCCACTGGACAGATGAAGAAATCAAAGCTCAGGGGTGTGAATTGAGTGGCCCAGGTCACGCAGAGCTACTGGCAGGGATGAGACTGTCTTGAGCTTGACTCATGCTGGGTCCAGGTTCTATCCCCAGATCTCCGCCCATCGGCAGTGTCTGGCCAGGGCTTGCCATTGAGATTGCAGAGAAAGTGGACAGCACAAGGTCTGCTGACAGGGCCGCCTGGGTCGTCAGGACACCCACAGGTGTCTTGGTGTCCGGCCGCCCTGTCATGATGACAGCACCAAGATGGGGAAGAGGCTGCTCGCATTCTGGACTGTAGCACTGCTGCCTCAACCTCCCTTCCCTAGCAGTACAGCTCCTCCCATGCCAGCATCCTTGCACCAGGGCCCCTGGGCTTGCCTGGCACTTACAGAAGTATTGAGTCACCATCTGTTTTCTCATCTGTCTCCCCAGCTTGAAGCCAGGGATTGTTGTCTTTCTGTCTCTCAATCTCTGCCTGGAACAGGGTCTGCTCATGGTAGGTGGTCAGTACATAAATGCACAGTAAACGAATGAATGACTCGTCCTGGGCTGTTTTCTCTGATTTCCTCCTCCTTGGTCTTTTGGCAGGGTTGGTCAGAGACTAAGATTTGCGTTTACTCTCAGCAGAACCCTTTAGCACTCAGACGGCTCAGTTCCTGACAAAATCTCTCAGCTTCAGTTTTCTCATATGTCAAATGGGATGATTCGGTGTGTGCACCCCAGGCTGGTTGGAGGGCCAGTTGAGATAATGGAAGTTTGAACATTATGCTCATGTGAGTGCTGTGTGTGTGTGTGTGTGTGTGTGTGTGTGTGTGTGTGTGTGTGTTGGTGGTGGTGGTGGTTTGGGTTTTTTGTGTGTGTGAGAGCGAGTCTCCCTCTGTCACCCAGGCTGGAGTGTAGTCGTATGATCTCAGCTCACTGCCAGCTCCACCTCCCAGGCTCAAGTGATCCTCCAGCCTCAGCCTCCTGAGTAGCTGGGACTACAGCTGTTTGCCACCACGCCTGGCTAATTTTTTTACTTTTCACAAAGGTGCGGTCCTATGTTGCCCAGGCTGGTCTCAAACTCCTGGCCTCAAACATTCCTCCCACCTCGGCCTCCCAAAGTGCTGAGATTACAGGTGTGAGCCACTGCACTCTGCCTGTTTTAATCTTTAATGGATTCTGGGCTCAACTCTTTTCCAGAAGCTTCCTCATTGGCTCACACTGCCAAAAGGGCTTATTGTGGAATCAGGGGTGCAGAGAAGTTCCTTCAGCCTGTAAAACTATGTATGGTATCAAAGTAACTCTTGGTTCAGACTAAGTGGCTCAGATAGACAGAACCCAGAAGAAGGGGGCGTCCTCAGCCTCCTGAGCCCCAGATCCTGGGTCCTCGCCACCTTGGGGCCCCTTGTTCCTCTATTCTTCCCCTCTTCCCTACATTGATTAAGACTCAAGTTAAGGCTGGGCGCGGTGGCTCACGCCTGTAATCCCAGCACTTTGGGAGGCTGAGGCAGGTGGATCACGAGGTCAAGAGATCGAGACCATTCTGGCCAACATGGTGAAACCCCGTCTCTACTAAAAATACAAAAATTAGCTGGGCATGGTGGCATGCACCTGTAGTCCCAGCTACTGGGGAGGATGAGGCAGGAGAATTACTTGAACCAGGGAGGCAGAGGTTGCAGTGAGCTTAGATCATGCCACTGCACTCCAGCCTGGTGACAGAACGAGATTCCATCTCAAAAAAAAAAAAAAAAAAAAAAGGCTCAAGTTAAGAAATCAAAGAGAACTGCGCTTACCTTCTGGATCTCCTTCTTCCTAGCTGTGTGACTTTGGGGAAATTATTTAACCCATCTGACCCTACCATATTAGGGCGGGGACAATAGCATACCTTGCAGGGCGTTGCCAGGAATCACTGAAATAATGTACAAAAGATGCTTCACAGCGGGTGGGCACGTGCTAAATGCTCCACAGGTGCTAGTTCTGGTTGTGCTGGAAGGAGCCCCCCAATTCTCTGTCTCTTCTCTCTTGGCCGTGGAGTCCTCTGCCATCTGATCGCCCCACTGACACTTTTACAAAGGCCTCCCGTGCTCTTAATTGCAAAATCCAAAGGGAAAAAAGCTTCATTCTTACCCTCTGTAGCCTCTTGGCAGCATTTGCCACTGTGACCTTTTCCTTCCTGAACATTCTCTCCTCCCTTAATTTCTAGGCTGAAATACCCCCTTGGTTCTCCTGCTTCACTGACTGTTCTCTGTCTCTTTCATGCGTTCTTTCTTGGCCACAGTCCTAACGCCTGCTGTTCCCCAGGGCCCTGTGTATTTTTTCTCAGTTAGTAGTTACCAGAGTTCACAGGTTCAAAACACAGAATCCCTGCCCATGAGAGCTTATAACCTGGCAGCACTCAAGCTGACTGCTACCTATTGAGCATTTGAGAGAAGCCCAGTGCTGTGCTTAGTGCTTTTAATGTATCATGCCATCTGACACTTGCAGACCGACCAGGGCTCACATCCAGCCCCATCACGTCAGTCCCTGGGAGCAGCTGCAGGTATTCCCTGGGTCCCTCACTGGTGGGGAAGGAGCTGATAAGCAACGCCAGGACCAAGAATGGTGTGGGGGTGATCCTGCCCACCAGCCTATACAGCCCCAAGCTCTGGGGCAAACAGGCATAGAGAGAAAGGGCTGGGAATTTACAATTGCAAAGCTAGTGGCTTATCTCCTGTTTTGCCACTCACTTGCTGTGTGACCCTGGGTAGATCCCTTTACCTCTCTGAACCTCAGAGATATCAGTGAGGCCCAATATATAAGAGTGCTGAGTGGGTGCAGTGGCTCACACCTGTAGTCCCAGCACTTTGGGAGGCTGAGGCGGGCAGATCATGAGGTCAGGAGATTGAGACCATTCTGGCCAACATGGTGAAACCCTGTCTCTACTAAAAATGCAAAAATTAGCTGGGTGTGGTGGGGCGCACCTGTAGTCCCAGCTACTCGGGAGGCTGAGGCAGGAGAATCGCTTGAAACCAGGAGGTGGAGCTTGCAGTGAGCCGTGATCACGTCACTGCACTCCAGCCTGGTTACAGAGCGAGACTTCATCGCAAAAAAAAAAAAAAAAAGAGTGCTGAGTAAACAAGATGCCAATAATTATCATCATCAAAGCACTTTCAGGTCCATGATCCAGTCAGATCCTGACAAAGAAATGACTTGCTCGAGGTTCCGCCTGAGCTGGAAATCCCCACTGGATCTCCTGACTTGTGGGACACCATTCAGTCAGTTCCACAGTGTGGGGGCCTTTACATGTATGACCTCATTTGCTTCTCCCAGCAATCCTGGTGACAGTATGAGCATGCCCATTTTATGGATGAGAAAACTGAAGCCCCAGGAAGTTAAGCAATGTGTCCAAGGCCCACACAAGTGGTGGGAACCAGGCTCTGTCCCCGGGCTGTGCTCCTTCTGCTGCTGGTCCTTACCTTCAGCAGCCGCCACCTGATCCGTGATTTGGTTTCACGTGCACCAGCCTCCTAGGAGCACCATTAACTGTTTTGGGCCAGGTATTCACCCTCCATCTTACACAACAAATAGCTTTAAACAAATTAATGTTTTATGGCAGCCTGTTCCCAGAACCTAATCGTCTTTGGGAGAACTGGGGAGGGGGAGCATTAATGAAAGCAATCTGGGAGATAATCATTCTCTCGAGAGAGACTGGATTGTGGGATGTCCCTGGGGCTTCTCAGAGCCCCCAGAGCCTTGTGTGTAAAATCATGTCAGGTATGATTATTGAGTACCTGAGCTAAGTGACTTGACGTGTATTATCTCATTTAACGCTGACACAGGCCCTATGCGACAGATGCTATTTTTTTCTTTCTTTCTTTTTTTTGAGATGGAGTTTCACTCTTGTTGCCCAGGCTGGAGTGCAATGGTACAATCTTGGCTCACCACAACCTCTGCCTCCTGAGTTCAAGTGATTCTCCTGCCCCAGCCTCCCAAGTATCTGGGATAACAGGCATGTGCCACCACGCCCGGCTACTTTTGTGTATATATATATATTTTTTAGTAGACATGGGGATGACCATGTTGGTCAGGGTTGTCTGAAACTCCTGACCTCAGGTGATCGTCTGCTTCGGCCTCCCAAAGCGTGAGCAACCGTGCCTGGCTGACAGATGCTATTTTTATCTGCAAGTTACAGATTCAGAAAGTGAGACCAGAGAGTGCACAGCTAGTGAGTGGTGGAGCCAGGATCTGAACCTGGACAGTTGGAGTCCTTAGCCCAAGCCCTCCAGTGCCACATCACAGTGGGGGAGGACCAGAGGGTCTCTGAGGTGCCTCGCCACTCTGTGATTGGCTGAGCCTCTTCTCTCTTTCTCTCTCTCACTCCAGCAAGCCTTCTTCTCTAGTTCTAGTTCTGGAAGCTTCCTTCCCTCTCTACTGAGCGACGCTGCTGGAGATGCTGGCAGAACCCCGATGGCCACCTCCGTGGCTGGTCTGTGCGCTGTCTCAGTCCGTGCCCTGAGCTCCTCCTTGGCAGTCCAAGGCGGAGTTGGCCAGAGCTTATGTTAACATTTTAAAGATTTATTCTGCTCTTTGAATCTTCTCTTCCTTTGCCTTGCACTGTTTATTGAAATAGTTCATAGGATACTGTTAAAGACCAAAACAAAAGTCAACAGAAACATATTTATGGGTGCTGGTGGGATTGCTGCCGCATGATGAGGGTGGAAACGGTTCTCTTGGGCTGGTGTTGAGCTTTAGAATGGCCAGCAGGGGTGGGGGAGCAGGCACTCGCTTCCCGGCTCAGCTCTGCAGGTTGACACCCAGCTTCCCAGGGATCCAATCGGATTATTCGTCCCTGTTTTGGAGAGCTGTTGCTTTAGTGAGTTCATGCCTGTCCCAGGTGAAGCGGCTTGGGGGCTGGTCCCAAAGGTCCTTCTCTAACCTGGTCCTGCGGGCTCTGTACGTCGCGTAAAGTCCTTGTTGTTTCCGGCACGTGAAGGACTCTTCTGGCTTCCAATGTCTATGCGAGGTTTTCCTCTAATAGGTGATTTCTGTCCTAAGCTGTGAAGAGGGATCAAAAGTATATATACCTCATAGCATCTTCCCACACTCCAAACTGCTGGCTTCTCAAAGGCACTGCAGCTGGTATTATTAATATTATTTTCCTCTAGAGCATGACCCAGAGAGGCCCCAGGGGGCTGGGAGGGCATAGGCACGTTCAGAGCACAGACTGGGGCCAGCACAGAACTTCCAAGCAAGCAAGGGCCAAGGCCTAAGCAGGGGCCAGGCGACAGCTGGGGGTCCGAGGGTAGGGCCCAGGACAGGAAGCAGCCACAGGCAGGAGGGCAGCACCTAGCCTGAGCTGGGAAGGCAGCTCCAAATTGGGGACGGGGAAGTAGCAGAGTTGGAATCGTGGGCCCGCTGTGGTGTCATGAAGTCCAAACAAGTGACCCCCTGCCAGGGTGGGAGGTAGGTCCCAAAGCCAGATGGAGTGTGAGCCCGGTACCCAGGCTGCGGGCAGCCTTTCTGGGAGGAAGAGATGGAGGGAGAGATGTTCATTATACTGTCCCTCAATGACAGCCAGGCCCTGCCAGGGCAGGTAACTGCAGCCAGGGGCCAGATCAACTACCTCATTGAGTTTGCTAACTGGGAACCAGGTGGGATGAGGTGTGCAGTGCAGAGGTAAAAACATGGTTTTGTGATCTGGGAGGCTGACGTGGTCTGGGAGGCTGACGTGGTCTGGGAGGGTGATGTGGTCTGGGAGGCTGATGTGGTCTGGGAGGCTGACGTGGTCTGGGAAGATGGGCAGCTTCCAGGTCAAGGGAGGGGAGAGAACTGTTCTACCCGGTTTAGTCACAACGTTGCATTCAGCTCTTGACAATACATTTGTAATATTAAATTAAACGTTTAATTTAATTTTAGAAATAAGAATTGCCTTCACATGGTTCAAATGTAAAAATAAAATATATAAACAGGGAAACATCAAAAAACCTCTTTATATACCCCCCCTTCCCCCTTCCTACCCCCACCTCTAGCCCCCCACCAGTCTCCTTTATAAATATTGGTATTAGTTTCCTGAATATTCTCTGGAATTATTTTAAGCTTAAATAAGAAACTATAAATATATGATTTAAAAAATTTATTCTCCTTACAGTAAAACTACAATAGGCTGGGTGCGGTGGCTCACGCCTGTAATCCCAGTACTTTGGGAAGCCGAGGCAGGTGGGTCACCTGAGGTCAGGAGTTCGAGACCAGCCTGGCCAACAGGGAGAAACCCGTCTCTACTAAAAATACAAAATTAGTCACGTGGTGGTGCAGGCCTGTAATCCCAGCTACTTCGGAGGCTGAGGCAGGAGAATTGCTTGAGCCTGGGAGGTGGAAGTTGCAGTGAGCCGAGATTGCGCCATTGCATTCCAGCCTGGGCAACAGAGTGAAAATCCGTCTCAAAAAAAAAAAAAAAAAAAAGGTAGAATATTGTACACATTTTTCTGCAATTTTCATCCTTATTCCTTTTTACTGCTGGGTTACGTATTTTAATAACATCTTCATCCATGGCATCAGCTAACATTTTGCATCTGTGACAGGAAGTGTAAATTCCTTCCTTACAGTATTTCGATCTCACTGAATCCTATAGCGACCTTACATGGTAGGTACGGTAGTTGTGCACCACGCAATGACATTACAATCAATGATGGACCACTTATACCATGGCGGCCCCAATGCAGTTACAATGGACCTGGAGAATTCCTATTGCCTAGTGACCTGGTAGCCGTCATAATGTCACAGTGTAACGCATTACTCAAATGTTTCCAGTGATGCTGGTATAAACAAACCTTGTCCACCGCCAGTCAAATGAGTATAAAAAGTATAGGCCGGGCGCGGTGGCTCATGCCTGTAATCACAGCACCTGGGAGGCTAAGGTGGGTGGATCACTTAAGGACAGGAGTTTAAGACCAGCCTGGGCAGTGTGGTGAAACCCTGTCTCTACAAAAAATATAAAAATGAGACCGGCATGGTGGTGTGTACCTGTAGTCCAGCTACTTGGGAAGCTGAGGTGGGAGGATGGCCTTAGCCCAGGAGGCCGAGGCTGCAGTGAGCCATGATCCTGCCACTGCGCTCCAGCCTAGGTGACAAGGTGAAAGGGTGCAGAGTGAGACACTGTCTCAAAAAAAAAAAAAGAAAAAAGAAAAGAAAAAAACAATTAGGTAGAGTACCTAATACTCAATAATGATAATAAACTACTATGTTACTAGTTTATGTATTTGCTATGCTACTTATTATTTTAAAGTGTATTCTCTCTACTTACATAACAAATGTTAACTGTAAAGACTATTTTAGATGACTAAACATACTCTGTTGGCTGGGCGCGGTGGCTCACGCCTGTAATCCCAGCACTTTGGAAGCCCAAGGCAGGCAGATCAGGAGGTCAAGAGATCAAGACCAGCCTGGCCAACATGGTGAAACCCTGTCTCTATTAAAAATATAAAAATTAGCTGGGTGTGGTGACTCGTGCCTGTAGTCCCAGCTACTCAGGAGGCTGAGGCAGCAGAACTGCTTGATGCAAAGAGGTGTAGGTTGCAGTGAGTGGAGATCACGGCACTGCACTCCAGCTTGGCGACAGAGCAAGACTCCGTCTCAAAAAAAAAAAAGAAAGAGAGAGAAAATAAATAAATAAATAAACTGTTGATGGACCAGTAGTATTTGGATGAGCAATAAAGCAAAAGCATACATAAATCACTATTTTTCTTCTTCATAAAATTTGTTTTCTTCCCTTATTTATTTAGAGACACAGTCTTGCTCTGTCACTCAGGTTGGAGTACAGTGGCATGATCCCGGCTCACTGCTACCTCCGCCCCCTCAGCTCAAGCAGTCCTCCCAGCTCAGCCTCCCAAGCAGCTGGGACTACAGACATGTGCCCACCATGCCCAGCTAATTTTGGCATTTTTTGTAGAGACAGGGTTTCATCATGTTGCCCACTCTGGTCTCGAACTGGACTCAAGTGATCTGCCCACCTCAGCCTCCCAAAGTGCTGGGATTACAGATGTGAGGCACCACACCTGGTCCTTTCTGCCTTATTTTTTTAAAAATCACTAATTATGCTTATAATTAATATTTTTACATAATTTATGTTCTATTGATAGCAGTAATCTGCTTTATCATTATTAATATTATTATTTTTAGAGATGGGTCTCAGTCTGTTGCCGAAGCTTGAGTGAAGTAGTGTGATCGCAGCTCACTGCAGCCTCAAGTTCTTGGCTCAGCCTCAAATTCCTTCCACCTCAGCTTCCTGAGTTGGCGGGCGGTGCGCGCACACTTCATCCCACCCAGCTCCCGTTCAGCAAACTCAGTGAGGTAGCTGGCCTGGTCCCTGGCTGTAGTCACCTGCCCTGGCAGGGCCTGGCTGTTGTTGGGGGACAGTGTAATGAACGTCTCTCCCTCCATCTCTTCCTCCCAGAAAGGCTGCCCACAGGCTAATTTTTGAAGAAAATTTTATAGAAATGGAGTCTGTCTTTGTTGCCCAGGCTGGTCTCAAACTCCTGGTTTCAAGTGATCCTCCCACCTTGACCTCCCAAAGTAGTAATGAGCTTTAAAAAGAGTATTCAAATGTATTTTCTGTACGTGTAACAAATTTTCTCATGCACCCCATAAACGTGCACGAATAAAATACATTTTTAAAAGTATTTTCATCAGACCGGGTGTGGTGGCTCATGCCTGTAAACCCAGCATTTTGGGAGGCCAAGGCTGGTGGATCATTTGAGGTCAGGAGTTTGAGACCAGCCTGGCCAGCATGGTGAAACCCTGTCTCTACTAAAAATACAAGAAAATGAGCTGGGTGTGGTAGTGCACGCCTGTAATCTCAGCTGCTTAGGAGGCGGAGGCAGGAGAATCGCTTGAACTCAGGAGGTGGAGGGTGCAGTGAGCCGAGATCGTGCCACTGCACTCCAGCCTGGGTGACGAGTGAGATCCCGTCTCAAAAAAAAAAAAAAAAAAAAAAAAAGTATTTTTCACCAAATGTGTAAATAAAGGTGAATGTAAAAATTTAAAAATGATTTTGTTTTTTTTAAAAAATTCTTATCTTCTAAGCAAGGATAAGGTGCATGGTTTTAGGCCTGTTTTTGTAAACAAGTGTATATCGGAACACAGCCACGTCTGTTCCTTTACATACTGTCTATAGCTACTTTTTTGCTGCAACACCAGAGCTGAGTGGTGATAGCAGAGGTCATACGTCCTGCAAAGTAAAAATGTTTATTCTCTGGCCCTGTGAGAAAAAGTGTGTTGACCCCTATTCCAAATTATCAATTAAAATTAAAGGTAAAATATAAATTGTAATTAATATGAAGCTAATCAAGTTATTTAATAAAATCACTTTTTATAATTTAAATCTTATTAAATAATTTTATTAAAAGGCTGTTTGCAATTCTGCAGTTCAAGGTCTGACAATACAAAGAATTAGTATCTCGCTTCACGTATATCAGGGGTCCCCAGCCCCCAGGCCATGGCCTGTTAGGAACCGGGCGGCATAGTAGAAGGTGAGGGGCAGGCAAGTGAGTGAGGTTTCATCTGTATTTACAGGCACTCCCGTTCACATTACCGCACGAGCTCCATCTCCTGTTAGATCACTGAGGGCGTTAGATTCTCACAGGCATGCAAATGTGAACTGCGCACGTGAGGGATCTAGGGTGTGTGCTTCCTTTTCTTTATTGTTTTGAGACGGAGTTTTGCTCTTCCCGCCCAGGCTAGGCAATGGCGCGATCTTGACTCACTGCAATCGCAGCCTCCCGGGTTCAGGCAATTCTCCTGCCTCCGCCTCCCGAGTAGCGGGGATTACAGGCGCTCACCACCATACCCTGCTAATTTTTGTATTTTTAGTAGAGACGGGGTTTCACCATGCTGGCCAGGGTGCTGTGGAATTCCTGACCTAAAATGATGCCCCTGCCTCAGCCTCCCAAAATGCTGGGATTACAGGCGTGAGCCACGCGCCCGGCCAAGGGATCTAAGTTGGGTTCTCTTTATGAGAACCTACTGTCTGATGATCCGAGGTGGAACAGTTTCATCTGGAAACCATTTCCCTCACCGTGTCAGTGGAAAAATTATCTTCCATGAAATTAGCCCCTGGTGCCAAAAAGGTAGGGGACCGCGATGCATATTATGTCTAGACCTAGACGTATGGAAATCTGAGACTAACATGAATTATTAAAGATTGCAAAGTGTGCCTCAGCCACTCCTGTGCAACTCTTGAGAATGACGTATTAATTTATGAATAGCTCTAGAACAATTAATCGCAACGTCAAAGAAGAAGACAACGCCCCTGGAAAATGTGATACATTGAATGCCGGGATCTGTACATTCCTGCTAGGCGAGAGGAAAGATTTCACAAGTTATTTCATTTGTCTTTTCTTTCGCTCAAGTGTTTCTGCTCGTTGCATCCTCTCTGCTCAGTGTCCAACCTTGGCATTGGCAAAACCCACAAAACTTCGTGGTATTTAGGGGTAAAGCTTTGGACAGTAGCCGCGTTGAAGCAGTTCCTGGGGTCTGGACGGTCTTAGCCATGAGAGCAGCTGTTTAGGGCTGGGGCTGTGCTGTGCCAGGGTGGAGGGCAGGATCCCGAGTTACAGACAGTCCAGTGCTTGTGAATTCATTGATTGGTTTTTGTGTGTTTGTGTTATGCACAGCCCACTAGAGCTCAGAGCCTATGTGTTAAGGTTAATTCTGGTCTGGGGAGCAGCTTTCAGGGCTCGGAATTTTATCTTGAAGAAGAAAATGTTTTTTCTCTGTCTTGTCCTTACCCCTGTATCTCTTCATCCTATTCGTCTTCTTCCCTCTTCTCTCGGAAGGAATGTCTCAGAGACACTTAGCCCCCGCACAAGGCCAGAACTGGACCAGGATGTGGACCTTACATGGAAGGACATTTTGACTTGATGGAAGTCAGGGGTTCTAACAATGAGGCCACCTAATACTCAAATGGGCAGCTGGCAGAGGAGGTGGGCGCCCGCCCCCAGAGGTGCCCAGTCATGGGTTCACAGTGCTAGAGGATTTCTGTGTAGGGTAATGGGTTGGTTTGGAGGAAGACTTTTTGATTCCGATCACCCTAGGGAGCCCTAATTCCAATCTTTGGAATATCATCCCTTCCGGTCTTTATCTGGATACTGAGTTATGGATGGGGGTGAGGATGGTGGTTATGGATGGGTTGGACTTGCAGGTTAGCCAAGTGCAGACCAAAATAGCCAACCATTAACCCGGAGGGACCAGCCTCGTGAGAACTGAAGTTTCCAGGAAGGCCCTGGGCAGAATGTGACCCAGCCTCCCATCTCTGAGGCATTTCCTGAGAAACCACTCGCTCTCCCAGTGAAACCTGCTCCCATTATTAATGATCTGAAGCTCATTAATAGGAGGCAGCCTGAGGCTGTGGGCAGAGGATCAGCTTCAGAGTCAAAGGGGTAGATGTAAGTTTAAGTTCTGCCAGTTATTAGTTGTGTGAACTTGATCAAAGCTTTTTGTTGTTGTTGTTGATATTGTTTGAGACGGAGTTGCACTCTTGTTGCCCAGGCTGGAGTGCAATGGCGTGATCTCAGCTCACCACAACCTCCACCTCCTAGGTTCAAGCGATTCTCCTGCCTCAGCCTCCTGGGTAGCTGGGATTACAGGCATGCGCCACGACACCCGGCAAACTTTGTATTTTTTAGTAGAGACGGGATTTCTCCATGTTGGTCAGGCTGGTCTCGAACTGCTGATCTCAGGCGATCCACTCACCTCAGCCTCCCAAAGTGCTGGGATTACAGGCATGAGCCACCATGCCTGGCCGGTCAATGTATTCACATTGACTCAGTTTCCTCGTCTGCCAATGGCAATAGTGACACCCATATCTACCATACAAGGTTGTTGGTGGGGCAAAAGGAGAAAGGGATCTGGACAGCGCTTGTCAATTAGAGGGTGTTTTTCCTTCTTCCCCGGCTCCCACTGACTACCAGGCATTTGAATGCATTTCCTATTTCAGGGGAACCCCAGAACAGATGGGAAGCAAGACCCTCTTCAAATAAGAGAAGTAAATAAGGAAAGATGTTCCTCTCCTCTACTTCCTGACACTTAGGGCGTGCCAGTGACGGTGTCCAGGCTCTTGCCTGGGCCCTACAGTCCTGAGGGAGTAACACAGAGACCCATGGCCTGTGGTGGGGTGGTATAAGAGGGTTTTAGGGTCCAGTATGGGCGGTGCCAGGAGTGGTAACTGTGAATATTGAATCACAGCAGCCGAATTATGGTTACGGTTGATGTGGCTGGGTACCTTCTCAGCATTCATTTCTTCCTTCTTCTTAAAAGAACTATGACTTTATTCAAATATCCACTCCTTCCCTAAGTGGTCTGTGTACCTTGGGGGAAGCCCATTCCCCCACAGTTTTAGGGATGGACCTGGATTGACCTAAATTTAAATAATTTAATTGTTCTTGCCAGGGATTGGTTCAGCACTCTACTTTTAAGCCAATCAGCTGAAGGAGTTCCCCTATCCATAGTTATTGGCCAAGGGTAGGCATGTGACTTAGGCTGGACCAGTCAGACTAAAGGGAAAGACTTCAATTCCATGATGAAGGAAGAGGCTCGTTGGTCTCGAACACTTAGAATATTGCCTGCACTCCAAGACACCCCCGTGTGTACCTTTTCCATTTTCAACCCCCTCTCTCTTCCCAGAAGTAACTACCATCCTGACTTTCAAGATAATATTTTTCTTGCTTTTTATTTGCTTATTATCTCTCCTCTGTATTTACCCATAAAGAAGATATGCTTATTTTGCATATTTGACGTATATATATTTTTAAAGAAATTGAATTGTTCTAAATGTATCCTTCCGTATTGTTTGTTCAACATAATAAGTAAGCTTCATTTACCTTGTTGCATATAGCTATAGTTTGTTGATTTCCATGGCTGTATGGCACTCCATTTATGAATATACTACAATTCATTTGTCGGATCTACTATTTTTGGAGATCTGGGCTGTTTCTAGTATTCTGGTTTAACAAGGAAGCTGCTACAGACATTCGTTGTTCACCACTTCTGGTGCAGACACACTGCATGAGTTTGTCTAAGTATGCTTCTGTTTATTCAGCTTTACCAGAAAGTGCCGAACAGTTAACCAAAGTGGTTGCACCAATTTCTCGTTCATACAAGCAGTGTGTAAGAGTTCGTGCAGCTCTATTTCCTAAGCACTTGGTAGTGTCCGAATTTGACTGTCCTTATGGCGTGTATGTAGTAATATGTCTTTGTGGTTTCAATTTACATTTTCCTGATTATTAATGAGATCAAGCACATTTTTGTATGCTTATTAGCCATGTGGATTTCCTCTTTAATAAAGTGCCTAGAAAGAATTTTGCCAATTTTTTTATTTTTCGAGATGGGGTCTCACTCTGCTGCCCCGGCTGGAGTGCAGTGGCATGATCACAGCTCACTGCAGCCTCAACCTCCTGGGTTCAGGTGATCCTCCCACCTCAGCCCCCAGGTAGTTGGGACTACACGTGTGCACCACCATGCCTGGCTAATTTTTATGTTTTTGTAGAGACAAGGTTTTGCCATGTTGCCCAGGGCATCCTGGACCTTCTGGGCTCCAGTGATTTGCCTTGCCTCAGTCTCCCGAAGTCCTAGGATTACAGGAGTGCATCACTGTGTCTAGCCTTAAGTTTGCTATTGGGTTGTATTTATATCATTTTGTTATTACTTTTTTGGTCAGTTCTTTGAGTTGCAACTATCTTCCCTCACTCTGTGAATTGTTTTATCCCTTTTAAGAGCAGCAGTTTTAAATTTTAATGTAGTAGAGTTTATTAGTGTGTTCCTTTGTGATTTGTACTTTTTGTGAATGTGTTTAAGAATTTCCTCGCTGCCAGGCGTGGTGGCTCGCGCCTGTAATCCCAGCACTTTGGGAGACCGAGGCGAGCAGATTGCTTGAGGTCAAGAGTTCGAGACCAGCCTGGCTAACATGGTGAAACCTTGTCTCTAGTAAAAGTACAAAATTAGCCAGGTGTGGTGGTAGGCGCCTGCAATGCCAGCTACTCAGGAGGCTGAAGTGGGAGGATCACTTGAGCCCAAGAATTTGAAGCTGCAGTAAACTATGATCACACTACTGCACTCCAGCCTGAGCAACAGAATGAGATCAGGCTGGAGTCTCAAAAAAAAAAAAAAAAAGGATAAGATAAATAAAAAATGTGCTTCTGATGTGTATCATGGTTCTTATTCCATCTGGAATTGATTTTTGTGTATAGTATGAGATAAGGGTACAATTTTCACCCCCTGTCCCCAATATAAATACTCTGCTACTCTAGACCCATTTATTTATTGCAAAGTCTGCCCTTTCCCTCTCTCTGCAATCCATCTCTATCATACACAGTGTCCATATTAGTATGAATCTATTTCTGGACGCTCTCTTCTGTTCCATTGGTCTATTGGTCCATCCCGGAGCCAACACCACATTGTCTTAATTACTACAGATTTAAAATAACCTTTTTTTTTTCTTTTTTGAAATGGAGTTTCGCTCTTGTTGCCCAGGCTGGAGTGCAGTGGCATAATCTCAGCTCACGGCAACCTCCACCTCCCGGGTTCAAGCAATTCTTCTGCCTCAGCCTCCAAAGTAGCTAATTGGGAGGCTGAGGCATGGGCACCACCATGCCTAATTCTGTATTTTTAATAGAGACGGGGTTTCACCATGTTGGTCAGGTGGACTTGAACTCCTGATCTTGTGATCCGCCTGTCTCAGCCTCCCAAAGTGCTGGGATTACAGGTGTGAGCCACTGCGCCCGGCCTGTAATCTTTATATTTGGTAAATCAAATTATTCTACCTTGTGGGGGAAATTTCAAGGGTATCTGAACTATTCTTAGTCCTTTGCATTTTCACATAAAGTTTAGAATGTGCTCAAGTTCCACAAAATAAAAAATAAGCATCAGGGATTTTTATTCAATTGTATTGAATTTATAAATAAATTGGGAAGACTGTTGAGTTTGCCAGCCTACAAAGTATATTTCTGCTTTTATTGAAGTCCTTTAAACAAAATAGCTTCAATGGGGTTTGCTTGACTTACAATAAATTACACATAAAGTGTACAATTTGATAAGTTTTGACATATGTATACACCCATGAAACCAACGTTACCATCAAGATAATGAACATATCCATCAGCCAATAAGATTTCTTCCTGCCCCACTATAATCCCTTTGCTCTTATTGCCCAGGCTGGAGTGCAATGGGGTAATCTCAGTATACGGCAACCTCCACCTCCCAGGTTCAAGCAATTCTTCTGTCTCAGCCTCCCAAGTAGCTAATTGGGAGGCTGAGGCATGGGCAATGCTCCCCACCCTTTCTTTCATAATGACATTGAACTGTTTTTCCTTTTTTTCTTTTTTCTTGAGACGCAGTTTTGTTCTTGTTGCCCAGGCTGGGTGCAATGGCACGATCTCAGCTCGCCTCAGCCTCTGCCTCCCGGATTCAAGCGATTCTCCTGCCTCAGCCTCCCGAGTAGCTGGGATTACAGGCATGCACCACCATGCCTGGCTAATTTTGTACTTTTAGTAGAGATGGGGTTTCTCCATGTTGGTCAGGCTGGTCTGGAACTCCCGACCTTGAGTGATCTGCCCGCCTTGGCCTCCTAAAGTGCTGGGGTTACAGGTGTGAGCCACCGCCCAGACTTTTTTTTGAGACAGAGTCTCACTCTGTTGCCCAAGCTGGAGTACAGTGATGCAATCTCAGCTGACTGCAACCTCTGCCTCCCGGACTCAAGTGATTCTCCTGCCTCAGCCTCCTGGGGTTGCAGGCACCCGCCACCATGCCAGCTAATTTTTGTATTTTTAGATATGGGGTTTCACCATACCGGCCAGATTGGTCTTGAATTCCTGGTCTCAAGTGATCCACCCACCTTGGTCTCCCACAGTGTGAACTTGTCTGTATATATCTTCTTTGGTGAAGTGTCTTTTCAAATCTTTTGCTTCTTTTTAACTGGGTGGTTTTCTTATTACTGAGTTTTGAGACTTCTTTATATTCTGGATGGAACTCCTTTGTTAGATGCTTGCTTTGCAAAGACGTTTCCCCCCTAGTTTGGGTTTGTCGTTTTATTCCCTCGTGTGCCTTCTGAAGAGCAAGTGTTTTAATTTTGATGAGGTTCATTTTATCAATTTGTTCATTTAGGATTGCGCTTTTCTTGTCATATTCAAGAAATCTTTGTGGCCGGGCATGGTGGCTCACACCTGTAATCCCAGTACTTTGGGAGGCCGAGGTGGGCAGGATACCTGAGGTCGGGAGTTCGAGACCAGCCTGGCCAACATGGCGAAACCCCATCTCTACTAAAAATACAAAAATTAGCTGGGTGCGGTGGCGCATGCCTGTAGTCCCAGCTACTCAGGAGGCTGAGGCAAGAGAATGGCTTGAATTCTGGGAGGCAGAGGTTGCAGTGAGCTGAGATGGCACCACTGCACTCCAGCCTGGACAATAAAGCAAGACTATCTCAAAAAAAAAAAAAAGAGAGAAATCTTGGCATAACCCCAGTCACAAGGGCATTCTGCTGTTTTCTTTGTATAATTTTAGTATTTACATTTAGGTTTGGGACCTATTTAGAGTTAATTTTGTATGTAGTAAGAGGTATGTTTCTGCTTTTTTGAAATCTTTTTAAATGTCCCTCAGTACATATTAATAATTATACTACAAACAGACTGCACACCTTTCGTTAGTTTTATTCCTAGTAATTTAATATCCTTGATGATCCTGTAAATGGCTTTTTTTTTTTTTTTTTGAGACGGAGTTTCGCTCTTGTTGCCCAGGCTGGAGTGCAATGGCGCGATCTCGGCTCACCGCAACCTCCGCCTCCTGGGTTCACGCAATTCTCCTGCCTCAGCCACCTGAGTAGCTGGGATTACAGGCACGCGCCACCAGGCCCAGCTGATTTTTTGTATTTTTAGTAGAGACGGGGTTTCACCATGTTGACCAGGATGGTCTCGATCTCTTGACCTCGTGATCCACCCGCCTCGGCCTCCCACAGTGCTGGGATTACAGGCTTGAGCCACCGCTGTAAATGGCTTTTTAAAAAACATTTTTATTTTTTACTTTGCTGATATGCAGAAATGTGAATGATTTTATATGTATTGAATTTATATCTACCAATATTGTCAAGCTTTCTTATTAATTCTAATAATTCACCTATAGATCCTTTTAGATTTTCTATATACAAAATTTATATCATCTGCAAATAATGACAGTTTTATTCTTCCTTTCCAATTCTTTTATTTCTTTCTCTTTTCTGCACATGACTTATAATTGTTTTCTAGGTGAATTGATCCTTTTACCATTATGCAGTGACCCTCTTTTCTTTTGTAACTTTTTTTTAACATAGTGTCTACTTTGTCAGCTATTAATAACATGGATACTTATAATAATTAACATAATATACGGAGGTTTTCTTTTGGTTAGTATTTGCACTTTTTTTTCCTGTCCCTCTGCATTTACCCCTTACATATTTTTATGTATCTTTTGTAAAAAGCACATAGTTGGATTTTTATTTTTAAAGCATGTCGATAATCTTCATCCTTTAGCATAATTATATAATCAATACATGACGTATCTTTGGGCTTA
This sequence comes from Sapajus apella, assembly GCF_009761245.1. NCBI lineage: Eukaryota > Metazoa > Chordata > Mammalia > Primates > Cebidae > Sapajus > Sapajus apella. The sequence goes on from NW_022436952.1 coordinate 36,122,993, forward strand.
AATTTACCACCTTATTTTGTTTTGCTTGTCCTACCTGCCTCATCTTGCTTTTTGTCTCCCTTCTTGCCCTTTTTTGGGGAGTAACTGACTCTTGAAAAAAAAATAATTTCAATTTGTAAAAACATCTTTTCCCATTTTTTTAGTGATGACTTCAGAAGGTACAGCATGCATTCTTTTTTATTTTGAGAGACAGGGTCTCGAACTCCTGGGCTCAGGTGATCCTTCCACCTCATCCTCCTGAGTAGCTGGGGCTACAGGCGTCTCGCGCACCCAGCAACACGCATTCTCAATCTACCAAAGCCAGAAATTGATCAAAACCTTCACCTTCCTCCCACACAACGTAAGAGTCTGAAATCAGTTTGACTCCATTAACTCCCTCTCAGTGTAGATGCTATTTTTGCATTTAATGTATGTTTATTAATTCCAAGTGTACGTGTATATATATTCATACATACATATATATATAAATATATATATATATTTATTTATTTATTGCATGTGAGTGTGTTCAAACTTGCCTAACAGTAAGAGTTTAGTCAATAAAACAGAAATGACTGTAGACACAACAGGCGGAAGCCGCAGGACTGGGGACTTTTCCCTGACTCCATACGTGTCGTACTCCTGCTTGAGTGTATCATTTTCTACTCAATCTAATAAATTCCCTTTTCTCTCACAAGAGGAAGTTGCGGTGGTCACTTCTGTTTCTAGCAGTGGAGGCGAGGGATCGGGGGTGGTAAGTCAGGGAGGACCAGGACGTTCTCTCTCAGCAGCTGAGTGGGGACTGGGAAGGAGCCCACAGTCTTTAGAAAACAACCATCTATGAGTTCTGTAATCAGGAAGTGGCCCAAAGGATGACGGTGCCTTCCCGGTGCTGGGTGAATGTGACAGTTCAGCTAGGGTGGGCTGCCCCCTCAAATCCTCTGCAGGGGACACCCTTACTAACATGACCCCTGTTGTGGGGTCTGCTTCCTGGGGAGAAAACATTGAATTTGAAGGCTGGAGGTGTGAGCCTGAATTGGCATGACCCTAAGTAATATTTCCTTAAAACCTCTCCAAACCTCAGTTTCCACATCTGTAAAATGGGGAGAGCAATACTTACCCCAAAGCGTTGCTGGACAAATTAAATCACTGATGTTAAAAAAAGGGAATCAAAAAAGCCTGGCAGAGTGTCTCTGTGTCATATAATGGAGGTAGAATTAAATCATCTGCAACAGCCCACAGGAGGGACTGCTGGAAGAATGGGAGGAGCAGGGGACTTGTAAGAAATACTTGGCCGGGCGCGGTGGCTCAAGCCTGTAATCCCAGCACTTTGGGAGGCCGAGGCGGGTGGATCACGAGGTCAAGAGATCGAGACCATCCTGGTCAATACGGTGAAACCCCGTCTCTACTAAAACTACAAAAAATTAGCTGGGCATGGTGGCGCGTGCCTGTAATCCCAGCTACTCAGGAGGCTGAGGCAGGAGAATTGCCTGAACCCAGGAGGCGGAGGTTGCGGTGAGCCGAGATCGTGCCATTGCACTCCAGCCTGGGTAACAAGAGCGAAACTCCGTCACAAAATGCCATGATGAAAAAAAAGAAATACTTAAGAAGGCCGGGCGCGGTGGTTCACGCCTGTAATCCCAGCACTTTAGGAGGCCAAGGTGGAAGGATTGCTTGAGCTCAGGAGTTTGAGACCAGCTTGGGCAACATGGCAAAACCTCATCTCTACCAAAAATATGTAAATTAGACTGGCATGGTGGTGTACACCTGTAACCCCAGCTACCTGGGAGGCTGAGATGGGAGGATCACTTGAGCCTGGAAGGTGGAGGCTACAGTGAGCCGTGATTGCATGTGGCACTCCAGTATGGGTGACAGAGTGAGACCCTGTCTCAAATAAATACATACATACATACATACATACATACGGAAGAAGGAGCGGCAGAGAGAAAGAACAAGAGAGGGAGGGAAGGGCCCCAGTCCAGGGCTTGGGTGAAGCAGCCCTGGGTTTATCCAACTCCTTTTACTCTAATTCCAGGCTCACCAGGCAGCCTCTGGTTGCTAAATTGTTTTCCTGTTGACCTTGGTCTGGCCTGAGGACAGGAGTGACCTACTGGGTATTAGGCAAAGCTCACATGTTGGTTGTTTGTTGTTCATCTTAACTCTGCACAGAGGTGTCATTAGCCTCTTTTTTCCAATGAGAATGTAAAGCTCAGAGATACTGGGGGGTTTGCTCAAGGTCCCTGTGCTGGGAAGCAGGAAATCCCGGGTCTGTCCAGCCCCAGCACCCCCTTTCTCACACAGGACATTTCCAGCCGCAGGTCCGGGCCCCCAGCATGGGTACCTTTGACCCTGAAAAGCCACGCCCTCATTGCAGGCTTCAGAATCTGCATTCGGCTTTTGCAATGGAGTCTTGGCTTTGGGGTTTAATTCCTCTCTTTTCTCCTTCCAGCCTGAGCCCCACCTCTGCTCACCGCTAGTGACTTGAGAGAAATCGAGCTCTGGAATCACCCAGACCTTGAACCAGTGTGACTCAGCAGCCCCAGTGCAGAGGGCTGTCCTCTCCAGCAGCCCCCAAGCGCCAGCTGTCACCACCGACATTGCTTCACTTGGAGAATCTTTTGTAACAGCGACGAGCCCCGCCAGCTGAAGGCGTTAGGATGCCTGCCAAGTTGCCTGGGGCTGGAGGGTAGGCAGCAACCAAGCCTACTGCTGGGTTTGTACAGCTGCCTACAGGTAGGGTGACTGACATGTCCCGGTTTTCCCACCAAATCCCCAGGAAAATTGGGATGGTTGGCAACCCTACCTCCAAGTCCAAAGCACTGTCTTTGCACCGATAGCCATGGGGGCAAGCCAAGGGGTGGCTCCGTTTGCCGTGTGGGCCCATCCTTTGACCCAGACACTGGGCAGGAATGGGTTCCTGTCACTCAGCTTGCCTCCAAAAGTCATTAATAGACTCAGAATGTGTGACCACCCGGCCAGTCAACCCAGCTCATCCCACTGTGTCAGGGGCCATGGGGTTAAGGGAATAACTGTTTTAGGAAAAAGTCAGGCTGGGTTTTTGTTGTTTGTTTGTTTTTTGACAGAGTCTCGCTTTGTCGCCAGGCTGGGGTGCAGTGGCACCATCTTGACTCACTGCAACCTCCGCCTCCCAGGTTCAAACGATTCTCCTGCCTCAGCCTCCCGAGTAGCTGGGATTACAGGCACTCACCACCATGCCCAGCTCATTTTTGTATTTTTAGTTTAGACAGGGTTTGACTATGTTGGCCAAGATGGTCTCGATCTCTTGACCTCATGATCTGCCCGCCTTGGCCTCCCAAAGTGCTGGGATTACAGGTGTGAACCACCAAGCCAGGCTGGGTTTTTTTCAACTTCCTTTTCCTTGTCAATGTCCAACTATCTCTGGCCCCTTAGCAATGCTCTGTCCATCTTCTGGCTGGTCTGCCTGTCCATTTTCTCCTGATGGATTTGCTGCTGGAGAGGTCACCTCTGGCCTGGCTCTTGTGGACAGTGTGCTTTATGGCAAGCATGTGATCCGGTTTCCAGGGACAGCATGACCTTGGCCCTGCTCCTTCAACCTCTGACCCTTGCGAGATCAATGCATGGAGCAGGGAGCAGAGAGCATCCGCGCTAAGGAAGGAGTCCCCGTCACGGCCACCGCTTCAGCTCAGAGCCTGGATGGCAAAGGGATCACAATGGGAGATTTCCTCCAGGGAGAGGATGCATGTCCTAAGATCTGTGGTCAGGGTCTGGCCTGGGAGGTTCTGATGAGAGACCGGGACAGTTGTGGTTGGCAGAACAATAGCCTCCTAAGATATCCACTCCCTAACCCCCAACAGCGTTGCCTGACACAGTAAAATGGACTTTGCATATGAGAAAGTTAAGGCTCTTTTTTTTTTTTTTTTTGAGACGGAGTTTTTTCGCTCTTGTTACCCAGGCTGGAGTGCAATGGCGCGATCTCGGCTCACTGCAACCTCCGCCTCCTGGGTTCAGGCAATTCTCCTGCCTCAGCCTCCTGAGTAGCTGGGATTACAGGCACACGCCACCATGCCCAGCTAATTTTTTGTAGTTTTAGTAGAGACGGGGTTTCACCATGTTGACCAGGATGGTCTCGATCTCTTGACCTCGTGATCCACAAGGCTCTTGACATGGGGAGATTCCCTGGTTCTCCAGGCAGACTTGATGTAATGACAACAGTCCTTCTAAGAAGGAGCCAGGAGGTCAGAGAGAGGAGAATGAGGCAATGTGACAGCAGAAGCAGAGATCCAAGCCATGCGGCCACAAGACAAGGGGTGCCAGCAGCCGCTGGGAGAGTCAGGGAACGGCCTCCCCCCAGAACCTCCGGAAGGAACCAGCCCTATGGACACCTTGATTTGAGCCCCTAAAGCTCATTTCATACTTCTGACCTCCAGAGCCATAGAGAATAAATGTGCTTTCTAAGCCACCTAGTTAAAGAAAACTTGTTACAGTTGAAATAGAAAACTCAGTGTGGTTTGAACAATGCACGATCATTATTGCTCAAGTTCAGAGAAAATGGGGGCCTCCCAGCTCGGTGAGTGGGGTGTGGTAGGGCTGAGCACCAGGTTTGGCACACAAAATGCTCTGTGAAGGGACACTCCTGGCCTTGTTCCCAGCCTGTTGGAGAGAATCAGGTAAGTTCCCTGAGAGGGAAGATCTGATTTTGATCTGCAGCCTCACTCCTCAAAGTTGGTCCACAGACCGGCCGCACAGACGCCACCTGGAGTGTTGTTTGCACTGCGGAATCCCAGGCTCCAGCCCAACGTAAATGAGTCAGAACCTAGATTTCCACAAAATCCCCCGCTGCTTCTCGTGCATACAAATGCTTGAAAGGTGCTGATCCTAAGAGCTTGCTAAATCCTGAGAACATTGTGGTGAGGAGGGCACAGCTGTTATCACCTGTAATTGGAAAAAACAGAGAGGTCAAGTGACTTGCCAAGGCACACACAGCTGGTGAGTGGCAGAACCAGGACTCAGACCCTGGCACGTCTAACTCTAGAAGTGGTGTCTTGGCCTAGGGGCAGCACACCCGAGACCCTCCCTTCCTGCCCCTTTCTGCTCATCCCTGGATCATACCCATTTTCATCCTCCCATCTTTCTCTACTCGCCTTCCCCCCACCTCCTCCTCCCTCCCTCCCTTCCTTCTCCGTCCCTCCCTCCTCCCTCCTCCATCCTTTCTCCTTCCTTTCATTTTTCTTTTTCTTTCTTTCTTTTTTTATTTTATTTTTTTTTAGACAGGTTCTCACTCTGTCGCCTAGGTTGGAGTACAGTGGCATGATCTCAGCTCACTTAAACCTCAGCCTCTGGTTTCAAGTGATTCTTCTGCCTCAGCCTCCCGAGTAGCTGGGATTATAGGCGTCCGCCACCATGCCCGGCTAGTTTTTGTATTTTTAGTAGAGACAGGGTTTCACCATGTTGGCCAGGCTGGTCTCGAACTCCTGACGTCCTGATCCACCCGCCTTGGCCTCCCAAAGTGCTGGGATTACAGGCATGAGCCACTGTGGCTGGCCACATTTTTCTTTCATTCAATTTTTTCATTCTCTCTCCTTCCTATCCTCCCCTTCCTTCCTCCCTCCCTCCCTCCTTCCCTCCTTTCCTCCCTCCCTCCTTCCCTTCCTCCCTCCCTCCTTCCCTTCCTCCCTCCCTCCTTTCCTCCCTGTCTCCCTCCTTCCTTCCCTCCCTTCCTTCCTTCTTTCCTTCCTTCCTTCCTTTCTCTCTCCCTCCCTTCTTTCCTTCCACACTCACTGAACATCCTCTGAGCCAGGCCCTGGTATGGAGGAGAAGGCCCGACTTCCCAGGAGTGTGCCATGGTGCACTCCACACCTGGCCAAGCATCACAAGCACTTGGGGTGTCTACTTAACATTTCTGACATCTGGGCCTACTCCAGACTCTCTGAGTCAGATTCTCCCAGGGCGGGGCCTGGGCTTGACTATCTGGAAATCACTCCTGAGGTGATTCTGACGCAGCAAGCAGATCCGCATGTGGGGGTGGAGAACCACCACTGTTTTGGAAGAAGTGTTAGTTGTGCTGATGGACAAAGAAAAAGAAGCAATCGACCCTAGGGTATGGAGCAGGAAGGGTCCACTGCTAAGAAACAGGAGGACTTCATAGAGGAGATGACTGAAATGGGTTTTGAGGGATGTATAGGAGCTTTCTAGGAGGGCAGGGTTGGGTTGGGAGTAGAAAAGGTGTTTTAGGTAAAGGAAGCAGTTTCTACAAAGGCATGGAGGCAGAAAACAGTGACATATTCAGGAAACTGTCAATAATTTAGGGTGGCTGGAGGGTCAGGCCGAGATAGGGCTAGAGAAGTGCCGGAGCCGGCTCACCAGCAATGCAACAGCCCAGTTTGTCTTTATGTTTTCTCAGAAAACCCTTTCTGCCCTTGAACATCATTTTTAGTTTCTCTGCACCCTTTCCCTGCAGTTTTCCAAATGTCACAACCCCCAGAGGGACCTGTACTCTGCTGGCATCTAAGACCAGAAGAAACGGAGCCAGGGGGCGTCATCCGATCCTGAGAGTGTCCAACAGCGAGACACTTCCCTAGGGGCTGGGGCACACAGGTCCTGTGGTGAGGAACGCACAGAACCTGCAACTGCGGTTTCAATGCCAGCCCTGCCTCTAAGCCGTGGAGCCTGGGATTGGGCATGGCACCACTCGGAACCTCATTTTCTCCTCTTTTTCAAAACAGGGTGGACGCTAGAGGCATGGATCTCCCGTCATAACCCGCCAGCGCCCGGCACATTGTAGGCATGAAGCAAACACAGCCTTCCTCCCTCCTCGCCTGCTCAGCTGCCCTCACCCACACCCAGCTGCTTTCCTGTAAGTCTGCAGAGCTGCCAACTATCTCGGCTTTGTTTTGAGACGAGGTCTCACCCTGTCACCCAGGCTGGGATGCAGTGGTGCAGTCATGGCTCACTGCAGCCTTCAACTCCTAAACTCAGGGGATCCTCCTGCCTTGCCTCTCCAGAAGCTAGCACTGCAAGCAAGCACCACCACACCCAGCTAATTAAAAAAACATTTTCTCATGTCCGAAATTCCAGCACTTTGGGAGGCCAAGGCAAGCGGATTATCTGAGGCCAGGAGTTCGAGACCAGCCTGGACAACATGGTAAAACCCCATCTCTACCACAAAAATACAAAAATCAGCCAGGTGTGGCAGTGCGTGCCTGTCATCCCAGCTACTCAGGAGGCTGAGGCACAAAAATCGCTTGAATCCGGGAGGCGTAGTGGGCAGTGAACTGAGGTCGCGCCACTGCACTCCAGCCTGGGTGAGACCCTGTCTGAAAAAAAAATTGTTTTTTGTAGAGATGGGTTCTTGTTTTGTTGTTCAGATTGGTCTTGAACTCCTGGTTTCAAGTGATTATGCTGCCTCAGCCTCTCAAAGTGCTGGGATTACAGGTGTGTGCCAGCGTGCCCAGTGAATAACCTGGTTTTTAATGACATAATGTCCGGTATTGTTAGATGAAAGCCACATGGCTGTGGTCAAGCCCCTCCTTCTCTGCACCTCACCTTGCTCATCTGTGAAATGGGAAGAGTTATGTGTGGGCTGGGCTGTAATCCCAACACTTTGGGAGGCTGAGGCGGATGGATTACCTGATATCAGGAGTTCGAGACCAGCCTAGCTAATATGGTGAAACTCCATCTCTACTAAAAATACCAGATCAGCTGGATGTGGTGGCAGGTGCCTATAGTCCCAGCTACTTGGGAGGCTGAGGCAGGAGAATTGCTTGAACCTGTGAGGCAGAGGTTGCAGTGAGCCGAGCTCGTGCCGCTGCACTCTAGCCTGGGCAACAGAGTGAAACTCCATCAAAAAAAAGAGTCACGTGGCAAGGCTTGAGTTTTTGCAAGACCTAGGCTTGTGGTAGCTGACTGGCAGCTGTTAACCCTTATGTGACCCTGCTCCCAGGTCATGGTGTGTGCGCAGGGCTGAACTCATAACCTCCCTGGCCAATTGAGCGTTTCCCTGGACACTACTGAGTTGGGCCTGACCAGGAGGAACGGTTTCTTCTGTGGGCAAAGCTGTGAGGGCAAGTCTGGAAAGGGAGAGGGGCCGTCTTCCTCCACCACATGGAGAAGATGCTCTGTGATAGGAATCGGGTCCAAACTGGGAAGCAGATCTGAGGGGCAGAGAGATCCTGAATGCACTTGAGTTCCTGATTCCAGTTCTAGGAGAGGCGAGCCAGACCCATGCCTTCTTGCCGTTTTGCACTTGATGGTTACTTTTCTGGAAACTTTCCAGCTAATTTCATCCTTTTGCCTAGTTAGTTCAAATTGTTTTTTTTTTTTTTTTTTTTTTTGTCTCTTGTACCAAAGACTAATCAGGTGTGTGTTATCAGCCCTATTTTCAGGTGTGTTAGAATTCCCTGATTCCCCGTCACCTTGCTTCCCTACCCCTGTTCTGACAGCAGCCTCCTCCCCCGAGGACGCTGGGGTCCTTGCTGTGGATCTCCTGGGCCCAGCACCACAAGAAGCTCTCTCCACGGGAACACACAGTCCCTGTGCCAAGCATATTCATGGAAGAGCTGAAAGGAAAACAGCCAAGCTCTTCCTGACCCGACCTTTCCTGGTGGGACTCTGGGGACTGAGGAAGCATCGCCCCACCCCTATCTCAAGCAAAAAGCCCTGGGACTTCGAAAGAATCTTAGTGACAGAAGGAATTTTGAGGTTTCACTGAAGCTTCTCATTTTCCAGGTAAGGCCAGTGACTTGCCTCAAGCCACACTGCTGGTCTGGGTGGGAATTCTGGGCTGTGGGTTTCCGCCCAGGCTCCATCCCACTCAAGGAAGCTCCTTGAGGGTCAGTGCTATGGACTGAATTGTGTCCCCCCCACCAAATGTACATGTATATCTAACCCTTAATGTGACTGTATTTAGAAATACGGTTTTTAGGAGGGAATTTAGGTTAAACCAACTTGCGAGAGTGGGGCCCTAATCCATTAGGACTGTGGCCTTATAAGAAGAGGAAATGATCTCTTGCTGGATCTCTTTCTTTCTTTCTCTCTTTTATTTTCTTTTCCTTTTTTTTTTTTGAGACGGAATTTGCTCCGTCACACAGGCTGGAGTGCAGTGGCACGATCTCAGCTCACTGCAACCTCCACCTCCTGTGTTCAAGCGATTCTCCTGCCTCAGCCTCCTGAGTAGCTAGGGCTACAGGCACACGCCACCACGCCCGGCTAATTTTTGTATTTTTAGTAGAAACGGGGTTTCACCATGTTGGCCAGGATGGTCTCAATCTCCTGACCTCGTGATCCACCCACCTCAGCCTCCCAAAGTGCTGGGATTACAGGCTTGAGCCACCGAGCCCAGCCCCTCCCCCTCCCCCTCCCCAGTTCCATGTGAGCACACAGTAAGAAGGCAGTGATCTGGAAACCAGGAAGAGAGCTGTCACCCTGCTGGCACTCTGATCTTCAACTTCCCGCCTCCAGAACTATGAGAAATAAATATCTGTTATTTAAGGCATCCAGTCCATGGTATTTTGACATAGCCGCCAGAGCAGAGGAAGACGGTCAGGATTTGAGTTCATCTCACTCTCATTCAGCGTCTCTGGAGGATCTCGAATCTGATGTCCTCACGTGGTGCTGCCGTAATTTGTTTAAAAAAACACCTCTTCTCTCTGGAGTGCTGGGGGTGAATTGGCTTTCTCCACTCTCAAGAATGGATTGATTTGGCTTGACTCTGTGTCTGGTGATCTGGGGCTGGTGAAAGCCATTGTGCTGGGTGCAGATGAGAGCAGGGAGGGTGTGGAGTGGAACTCTCGGGGACAGTGGGGAGAGAATGGGCACCTCAGCTTCTCACCTGCCTCCCAGCAGCTGCCACTGACTTGTAGCTGCCCCACTGCCATCGTCACCTTCCCACAACCCCAGCCTCCCTGAATGCCTCGTAATGTCCTGAGCGTGCCACGTAGACCATTCCTCCACGCTTCCTCCACCCTCTGTCCGCCCTGCCTGGAACATTCCTAACTTGTACCCTGGCAAACCTTCAGCCATCCATCAAGATCCAGCACAGGGACTTCCTCCTCTGTGAAGCCTCCTCACCAACTCTCCTTAACCCCCAGTTACTCACTTGTAGAGAAACACTAAAATAACAACTAAATCCACACATACCTGAACATGCACGCACACACACATATACTAGGTTCTTGGTTGCAAACAGTAGAAACCAACTCTAACGAATTTAGACACAGAAAGACTTAGTTAGAAGGATATTGGGCCACCCAAGGATGACCAGAGAACTGGGGAGCCAGGCTCCAGGCTATGCAGCCAGAAACAGTGCCCGGCAGCCCCCTGAGAGCCCGCGTAGGGCATGATGGGCGCCTCAGCTTGCGCTGGCTCGCACCTCCAATCCTGCTAGCACTGACCCCAGAGAACGCCCTGGCGCTGGAGCCAGCATCTCCACCACCAGAGAGGCTCCAGGTCATCTCTCAAACTCCTCCCCTCCGCGTAGCACTAGCCCTGAGTGTGACTTGGTCTGATTGGCAGGGCCCAGGTCTATACCCTGCCCTGGCTCTAGAGTGGAAGGTAGGTCCTTGCCTCTCCAAGACCCAGAATGTGGGGAATTCCTCAAATATAGAAGGGGATCTATAGGTTGTACGAAGTCATCTCAAACACTAAATTAACAAAAACTGAAGTATTGCTCCTAGGGGAATACGGGAATACAGGCTTAGGTCCCCAAAAGCCTCTGGTCACAACATTTTCATCGACTGTCAGCAGATAACCTTGTTTTTTGCATGTTTCCAGTTTTTTTTGTTTTGTTTTTTCAGACAGGGTCTCCCACCGTCACCCAGGCCGGAGTGCAGTGGCGGATCTCGGCTCACTGCAACTTCGGTCTCCCAGGGTTTAAGCGTGATTCTCATGCTTCATGGAATCTGTGAATGATGAGAATTGACTTTATCTCTGTTTACGTATACACATACACATATATCAATGTAACTTTATTGTATATAAATTTTCCCTATGTATTTCCATGCCTATAAATCATATTACTGTGAGGTTTCAAACTTATGGAGGGTTCCCGGTTTCAGAGGCAAGTGCAGCATTTCCCAGAACAATGGCCCCTGCAGTCACGAAGTTAGGTTTTCATTTGCACTTATAGCAAGACAATAAGCTGGAGAGCAAGGCGTGGTGGAGAACAAGGAGTCTTTCTCTGTCCCTTCAGCCTCCAGCCAGAGCAGTCCATTTGCACAGGTCCCTGCCCTGCCCAGAATGCCTGCTCACCCTGGGAGGGGGCCAGGCAAAGTCTCCCATCCTCAGGGACAGAAAACGCGCAAAACAGAGAAAAATGTCAGAATGACACAGTGGCCAGGCGCGGTGGCTCACATCCGCAATCCCAGCCTTGAACATATCTCATTTACGGCATTTTTCATGCTTTATTCACTTGTTGGTTCATTTACCAAACATTTATCCAGTCCAGGCGAGGTGGCTCACACCTGTAATCCCAGTACTTTGGAAGGCCAAGGTAGGAGGATCACCTGAGGTCAGGAGTTCAAGACCAGCCTGGCCAACATGATGAAACCCCGTCTCTACTAAAAATACAAAAAGTAGCCAGGCGTGGTGACGTGCACCTGTAGTCTCAGTCACGCGGGACGCTGAGGCAGGAGAATTGCTTGAACCTGGGAGGCAGAGGTTGCAGTGAGCCAAGATAGCACCACTGCACTCCAGCCTGGGCGACGAGAGCAAAATTCTGTCTCAAAAAGAAAAAAAAAACAACACAGTGAAAGAAAAGAAAAATTGATTTTGTGCAGCCAAGAGAAAGAAACCTCTTGTTGAAGGAAATCAGATCATTAAATAAGTGAATGAATAAATGTGCATTTCCAAAAGCCTTGAGAGTCACTGAAGTCAGAGAGCTGTCCTCACGGAGGGGCTGACGAGGAAGGGACTGGAAGCCTTGCTCATCTCCTGGACCATCATGTCAGACTTCCAGGCCAGAGAGGGGGTGGGAAAGATGGAAGGTGTGCTGGCTTTGCAGTCTGCACAAATACTTCCACCACGGCTCCTGTGACGTAGGAAGGTCAGCGACTGCTGTTCTGCTGATTTGACAACTAAATGGGTGCTCACATTCACCCCAAATCCTGTGGCTAGTAAAATACCCAAGCAAGGACTGAGGACTTTCTTCTTTTTTTTTTTTTTTTTTTTTGTGTCGGGATGTTGTCTTTGTTACCCAGGCTGGAGTGCACTGGTGCGATCCTGGCTCACTGCAACCTCCACCTCCCGGGTTCAAGCGATTCTCGTGCCTCAGTCTCCTGAGTAGCTGGGACTACAGGTGCACCACCACGCCCGGCTAATTTTTCTAGTATTTTTAGTAGAGGCAGGGTTTTACCATGTTGGCCAGGCTGGTCTTGAACTCCTCAAGTCAGGGTTTCTCTGATGCAGCAGGCGGTCTCTTGGTTAAAAAGGGAGGAGTTGTGGCATCCCTGTAGTATATTTTCTGGATATACTATGTGATTTCAGAGAGAGTGTGATGATTCCTACTGACAGGTTTGGGAAGCAGGCTCAGACGGGTGCAGCCCCGTGCCCAAGAGGCCAATGCCTGTGTTAAGGGCATTCCCAGAAGCTGGGAGAGCCCCCAAGGAGTCTGCTCTTTTTGGGTAAAGCTGAGCCAGGAGCACATGGATTAACTGGATGGCCAGGAGAGCGCAGGCCCTGTGTGCCTGGAGCAGGGCAGGTCTGACTGGAAGTGCCCTGTCTCTCTGCCTGGAAGGCTCTGTGGTTCACCCTGGGTTCTGGCACATCCTCCCTGACACCTCACCCCACCGCAGGGCTTGGTTGGACAAGCCTGCTGCGCTGAGCTCCAGGACTTATAAGGTGGTACTGTCTGTCACCCCTGGCTGCTGCTGAACCCTTCTGCTCTCTGTGGCCACAGCCTGGCAGCCACCGGGGCAAGAACCGTGAGTGCTATATGGTGTGTGCATGAGTGCATCCTAATCCCACAGCTGCTTCAGCGGGGATTTTTTAAAATCATTGTTCTTAAAACTCCATGAGAGAGCCAAAGGCAATGGCTCTCACCTGTAATCCCAGCACTTTGGGAGGCCAAGGCAGGCAGATCATGAGGTCAAGAGTTGAGACCAGCCTGGCCAACATGGTGAAACCCCGTCTCTACTAAAAATGCAAAAATTAGCTGGGTGTGGTGATGTGTGCCTGTAATCCCAGCTACTCGGGAGGCTGAGGCAGGAGAATCACTTGAACCCGGGAGGCGGAGGTTGCAGTGAGCTGAGATGGCACCATTGCACTCCAGCCTGGGCGACAGAGGGAGACTCCATCTCAAAAAAAAAAAATGTCCGTGAGAGGTGCAAACTCATATTGAGCCACTACTGGGCACCTGGCTTTGGCAACACGAAGATGTGGTCCCTGCCTTCGAGAAGTTTAGTTTCTCGATTGGGAGATTGCCGGCTCAGGGAACACTTAGAAACGCCTGGGGTGTCTGGGATGTCCCAGTGACTGGGGCACTGCTAGTGGGAGCCAGCAGGGCCAAGGATGTTAATTACCCCGTAACAGGTGGGATACCCCCTCATAATGGCGACACAGCCTGCCCCAGTCACCACCAGCGTCCTCGATGAGAAACACTGGCAGGAGATGAGTTTGGTCCTCCCGGTCGTCTCTTAGGGAGGTTCAGCATTGTCACCTCATTTTGCAGATGTAGACCTTGAGGCTCAGAAGGTTAAGGTACTAGAACCCAAACTGGCTGTAATGGACTCCAGAGTCCGTGTTCTCCCTCGGACTTCAAGGCTGCCTCTTCCAAACCTCCAGGGAAAACGGGGAGACGCCTGCGCCCGCCTCTTCAGGGGTTCACTGGGCCGTTGGGTGACCAAACCTAAGAGAGCCACTCCCCAAACAAGCAGAAGCAAGAAGAAATGGCCTCAGGAAACTTGGGAAGGCTCAGGGATGAAACCGTCTGGGAGAGGCAAGCCGGCAGGTGAAAAGGAGAGGGAGGGAGGAAATGAGGGAAACTGGTGTCTTTGGACGTTTTCCATGTTTCTGAAAGTGAAGCTCTTCAAGAGTCTTAGTGGAACTCGCTGGGGCAGATGGGAGCCCCTGTAGCCTTCCTGCCCGTCACGGCCCATTTCCAAAAGAGGAACAGAAACCATCAGGATTCGTTCCACGCTGACCCCTCTCCTAGGGCACCTTGGACAATTGCTGCCTTAATGGTTTTGGCCGCTGTTCCTGGTTCCAGGGTAGGGAAGAGAGAGGGTGGAGTGGAAGGGAGAGAGGAAGGGCTCCCAACCCCTGCTCCACTGACCGGCCCTGTCCTGGGAGGACTAACACATCTCCCTGCGGGTGCCCTGGCTTCCCCAGGAGCCTAAATGTGAACAGCATGTAAAAGTACTGTTTTAGTCCAATAGGGCTGGGGAGCTTAGAAACAACAGAAATTTCTTTCTCACAGTTCTGGAGGCTGGGAAGTTTAAGATCAAGGCACCAACAGACCTGGTGCGTATTTCACAGATGGCACCTTTTAACTGTGTTCTCACGTGGTGGAAGGGGTGAGGGGTCTCTTGATAGAGTTTGGATATTTGTCTACTACAAGTCTCATGCTGAAATGTGAAAACCAGTGTTGGCGGTGGGGCTAGGGGAAGGGGTGTGGGTCTCCCCTCATGAATGCCCTGGTGCCCTCTCCTTGGTGATGAATGAGTTCTGTTAGTTCACACGAGAACTCGTTATTTAAAAGAGGCTGGCACCTTCCTCTCTCTCTCTCTCCCTCTCTCTCTCCCTCTCTCTCTCTCTCTCCCCCCCCC